>NC_042512.1:10537811-10872591 GCF_900963305.1 Echeneis naucrates | reverse complement strand
TCATTTTGTGAAGTGAATCCCCTGTTCCTCTCGGTGACTATAAAAATGGCTCATCCCCAAACAAAACAAAGTCCTCCAACCAGAATCTGGAACTGGAACTTTCCTACGTAACGCTTGAATTTACTCGATGCCTTTGTCTGGCATCCTGCTCACTTCTGACGCCTTACTGCCACCTGCTGTAGGTCAGCGGAACGGCGCGGCTAGCACGCGGCATCAGAGCCCCCCTGCCATCCACCAGAAATCCACTCCAACTTAAACTGATGCTCTCACTGTAAATAATCCTCATTTTACATTTTCCTTTGGCTGTAACAGACTACGCAATAGTCCTGGTGGGTTTAAGAGTTTGACCTTTGGCCTCGGAAAGCATCACTTCCTTCTTTGTTTTGGCGATGAGTCACATCACAGCAGATGTCTAAACTCTTCAGCGAGCTCCTCGCTCGCTGTTGTGTGTTGCTGTGTTTGGGAATGACCGTTTACATTCACAGCATATTTTCTGTTGGTAGTCAGCTCGTTGGGAGCATCGATGCCAGTCGGTGTTTTACAGCTTGTTCTGCTTTACACCGACTTTGTCTTCAGTCACACAGCTATCGCCCCGGCCATGCATACCTCTCTCTACGCCTTCCATGCTCGCCGACCTCCATGCATTATTCACAGCTACATTAAAATACCAGGCCGAGAGTGAGAGTTGCATGTTAAGGCAGCTGAATCAGGGAGGTGCCATCACAACAGCTGAAAGTGTCTGTCACAGAGCTATAACTTTTTTTCTTTTTTTTCCCATAGTTCCCCGGCAGTGCAGCTGCCTAAATGAGAGGGATTAAGTTAACTCCCTGCTTAGAGGAAGAGCAGGCCCTGGATTAGGGCACTGGGCATGGACACAGAGAGCATTCAAGCAAGAGCCACAGCTTTTTAAAAAAGAGACATGGGGGGGGGGGGGGGGAGGAGGCAGCGGTGCACAGCCCTCACAGGGACCGACGGCCGAGTCGCTTGAACAAATACATTGACAAGTGTAACACAGCGCCCGCAACATCGAAGAGTGCGTCGGCGCAAAGAGGGAGAACACTGGTGGACACGCCAACAATCGCAAATGCTCTTCTTTTTTTTTTTTTTTTTCCCTTCTTCTTCCTCTTTTCTTTCCCTTTCTTTGCATCTCCCACCTCCCCGCCGCCGCTCCTCAGTCTCCTCCTGTCAAACTCTCAGGCACTTACAGCTGGGCTATAATGACGCTGCCTGAAGTGCTTTAGTTAAAGGTAGCTGGGAAAGCCACCATCCTAACATTCACCTGATATTGGAAAAACTGTCAGTGTGTTGTATTGCAGCGTTGTACTTGAGGCGCCTTGCTGTGACAGACACAAAGTGGCAAGAAAGCTGTTCAGTTGGTTTAATTTTGTTATCCAGTTCAGTTCTGTGTTCGAATACAGCGTACCCAAGCCAAGTCAAAGGCCGAGTTCACTCTTGATTTGTTTCAGCAAATCTCTTTTGACTCATCATTCCAGTAGCAGAAAGACCTATAGCACACAGCCCCGCTGCGGCCTGTTGGATAAATGTCATGCCCTGTTCCTCCCTCTCTCGGCTCCGGTCTGGCGATATGTTTTCTGCAAAATCCTGAAATAGGTGATGCTATAATTAGATCACAAAAGAAATGCTGAAACAGTGGCAGCTAAAAGCATTTTCACAAAGTATGTCGGCCTTGTTGTGGATTAAAACACACGAAAAAGTATTTTAAAGGGAATAATCCTGTGAATATTGATTTCCTAAATTGAGAATGTGAATGCAAAATAATTCGTATGTCTGTTTTCGAACGGAAAAAATCTCTTCCTCAGCCTCGCTCTGGTTTCTCCTTGCCCAGTAATATTCAGAGGTAAATGTGTGCACACTGTTTTCTGAGCTGTTTGCCGGGAAGGAGAGAGAGAGAGAGAGAGAGAGAGAGAGAGAGAGAGGAAAAAAAAAAAAACCTGGGAAGGAGTGGAGATGAGAACAGGTGGTGAAACAGTGTGAGAAACACGAGGGAGAAAAACAACAGACACCTGCTCATGAAACCCAACCTGGTTCCTCCATCGCATTCCAGCAGAGTTCAGCTGACTGAGCTGCTCAGACAGCGGCTGGGGAGGATACACTCAACCTCCTGCACTAAATTATCCTGCCGACAGTGTGACCGTCCGAGTGAAATGGCATTTAAATGGCAGATATATCTGTGCGCTGTAGACCTCAAGGTATTAGGACATCTGTGTGCTGGACTCTGAGAGAGAGAGAGAGAGAGAGGCATCTTGACGGAATGCGTATTATCGTCAGCCTAGACGTCAGATTTAGATTGATTTAGAAATCAAACATTTTACACAGCGCTGAGGTTGAATCACTAAGACTCTTTGCCGATCAACTTTTAGATTATTTTGAAGGCAACATGAAAACAGATCTATATCACAAAGACGCGCATGACGGCGGAAGTTGACTTTTGAAGTTGGACACCTGACATCCGCAAGGAAAGAAATAGATTTCAAGGTGTTTTTGTTTGCAAAGGGTTTTGTTTTTGTTTGTTTGTTTTGGTATTTATTGTAACTGTAACGGTTTCGCGATGCGTCAAAAAGTCCAGGTTCCTTTAACATTCGAGAAAGATGTAGTCCCTCTCAGCGCCATCAGCATATATAAATGACCGGCCTGGAAGCAGCCCAGAAGCTGGAGGATGGCTGCGGCACGTCCCAGCAGGGAAGGGCACATATCAAAAAAAAAAAAAAAAAAATGGGAACAACTCACCGGGGGATGATGTTGCTAATCACATTACACATGACAAACGTATGCACACAAAAACTTACTGAAACCACACTGACCGACCAGAGAGAGCGAAAAGGCCAGTGCTGCCAAAAATATTAATTGGATTAAAAGGAAAAGCAGTTTGACTTGTTTAACTTTCACACTGCTCTTGGAAAAACATTCTTCTTGCGCGGAGCCCGTTCCCCGCAGCGAACCTCGCATCACCACACCCAGGCTTAAGCGGACGTGGCTGATGTCAGCGTCGCTCGTCCAAGAAACCTGGCATGTTGTTTTAGCGTCAGTGGGATCAACCTGGATCCTGGAGTAGATCATTAACCCAGATCTCCTCTGCTTTCTTCCCCAGCTTTCCGTTGCTGCGGGGAGGGAACCAGGCCTCAGTCACGTCATCTCTGTGACACCGAAGCGACTGTGACACCGCAGCAAACCGCCGACGACGGATGCCTTTTTGCCTTCTGCAGTCAGGCTGGATCGTCTGGCCTCTGGACGAGCGTAATTGCGCCGACAGGTGACACATATGTGGAAACCAGAAGATGATGGGGGTGACTACGCGGATCACGTGGCCCCGCAGCTCACAGGCCTCCCGAACGCCGTAAGTGTGTAACGATTTTCACTCTGACAGCAGATGACATTTAGGAAACTTAATGGCCGTCTTAAACTGACCACAAGCAGGCGGACTCGCGTGCGTATTTATTCAATTAAAATAGCCTCTCATTTCCAGCCGCATCCAAATTCCATGTTTTTCTTTTTCAGGCAACTGGAAAATGCCTGTAATCGGGCTCGCAATGATTGAAAGTCAAATTTAGGAAAAGCTGAATCCAAGCAGCGCGAGTTCAAAGACAACGCAGAAGAATATGCACTTGAAAATGACCTTTGAAGCGGCGAACTTTTGACGAAGCACTGTTTCAGCGTCGCATCCCCGCCCTTCCAAAGTAAACCGTCACGATGAGTCGGAAAAGAGTCGTCAGTGTTGCAAAATGCACAACCGTCCGGCCTTCAGTTGTATCAGATGCTCTTATCCTCACGTCAAGCGGACTTGGACACTTCTTCTGTTCAGCTGATTGCGCAAGCTCTTCCCGAAGATGATGTGAATGCGCTTAATAATGGAATAGAGAAACTTGAAAAATGAATATATCATAAATGTCGGACACACGCTAAAATGTGCAATATCTCGAGTGAGTTGGCTGTCCTGTATGCAGCGTGTAGATTTATCGCGAGCACGTTGCGACCCCTGAACCTTTTTAGTTCTCGCCAGCGGTGTGATGTTTGAGGCGATTGTGAGAAACTTTTGAGGAATGTCATAGATTTCTTTGTCATCCGTGACCCAGTTAGCAAATAAATTTCCAGGGCAAATGGTGAAAGCAAAAAAAAAAAAAAAGAATAAATAAATAAATCTGTGGGTGGGTCATTAGTCAGGAAAGACAGAAAGAGCCCCTTCAGTACTGTGTCCTCAAACCACGGCTGTTTCAAAGAGCAGCAGCTCTTTCTGTGCATCAAATCCCCTCGCTGTTTTTAGCCGGGGCGTCCTCGATGCGCCGCAGAACCGATCTTTGCTCCAGCTCCTCGTCTCAGACACATCTAAGCTGGCGAAGCTTGTGATAGCCCCGCTCTCCTCTAAACAGAGCGAAAGGCCCACAGGCCCGAGAACTGGATGCAGCCCAGGGGAGGCGGGATCGGGTCCTATTTGTCAGAGCTTTCCATCGTCACTTTACATCGACGGGTGGGGGGGCCCCTAATGCGCTCACGTTGTCTTCTTCCCCGCATGAGTGTTTTCTGTTTGGTTGCTGTCACTGAGAAAGGACTTACAAGCACTCGCTCTGTATCTTTTCACACACACTTTCCCTCTCAAGCGCAGTCTGCGGACGGAGTGATGTTCTCTCCAGGGCTGAGAATTCTCCCCTCTTTGTCTTTATCTGCTGGTAAATGTTGACAGACCACTGAACCTTGATGTCGGACTGTGACGGGCTTAGCTGTTTGTAATGTGTTGGGGGTGAGGAAAAGAGGAAAAAAAAAAAAAAAAAACAAGAAGGGGGCCCTCTGGTGTGGTGGTTAGCCATCATGGCTGCTCAGCTCTCAGCTATAGGACCTTTAACACCATTCCCGGCTCGACCACGGAGGCGAGAGCTCGGCTTTGCCCGGCTCGGCCAGCTCGCAGACCATTAGGGAAATGGCTGAAGGGTTCTCATGTTTCAAACCCGGCTGCACTGTTCAAATTAATGAGGGGATTGTCACACAGAGTTGATGGGTGTGACGAGCGAGGCCCCAGTACGGATCCCGAAAAAACAAGAACGCTCAGGACAAAATTGACTGCAGCGCAAAGCTGACGTGACCGCGGTGTTTGGCCTAGTTTTTGTTGCAGTTGTCAACTTAAGTTTTCACTTTTGGCTGCAGAAGAAAGTTCTTCTTTCTTCATCACATTTCACCACCTGACCGAAATTCGGCCCGGCGGCACTGGCGAGGGATCAGAATGGTATTTTCTGGCCTCGGCATTCACGTCAGAGTGAAAAAAGAATCGGAAAGCTGAATCTGAGATCAGCAGACTGGTGTCTGTCCTCTCTTGGTGTTGTGACGTGAGGATGGCAGCGCAGTCGGGGCTGAATTTTTTGACGGATAGTGCGTTTGTTCGTCGGTTTGGCTGTACACGTCCAAAAAAAAAAAAAAAAAAAAAAAAATTCACATCTCACTGGATGTGTATATGCAGATTAGTAGGTGTGGCCTCTCTTATGGCTTTCATTCATGTGCCTTTTTTCGAGACCTGGATTCAGTTTGAGTTGTAGAAAGGTTTGGCCGGAGTTAAATGTCCATTTTTACGTCCGTATGTGTGCGAGAGGCTTTTTTTTTTTTTTTTTTCTCGTTAGACCGAGCAGCTGCAGCTCACTCTGCTGGAAGTGTCACAGGCACTCACCTCTCCTTGTTTGATATGCTTTCCCTACATCTTCCTGTGGGAACTGGGTTTGTTGATCAGCGCCCCCCCCCCCTTCACCTCCTCCCCAAACATGCCTTTTCCCCCGATGAGCCGATGCAGGTCACGTCTGAGTGAGCTGCCAATGTGACAGTTCATACAGACACAAAGACACAAAGGTGAGGACAGACAATGAGGTGCGGCGCTCGCAGGGGTCTCGACCCATCAGGGCGCCGAGCTTTGACGGTGACAGCATCTTCCGTCGAGGATGTCGCCCTGACACGTTAGGAGGAACAATGGAGGCCGGGCCTGGCGGATGTAACCAAGCAAATTGAATCTGAGTCATCGGGTTACTCTAAATGAAGATGAAAATGTGCCGCACACCTCTGTGTCGTAGCTCTGTGGCACTAAGGCGGCCCAGAGGGACCGAGGAGAGAAAATTGGATTTCAGCTGCTGTTTCACTGAGGTGGGGGAAAGAAAAAAAAAAAAGAAAAGGAAACGTGTCCTGAGCGTCCCTGTGCCCGAAAGTGAAACAACTTGACCTTATGTCAGCGATGTGCTCAGAAGAAACGCCAACTTTGAACCGTTTTTACACGGGTTTGAAGGAACATCCCAGAGTTTGGAGAACCGTTTTACGTTGGATCCGAAATGGCAGGACGGTGACATAATGCCGGCTTTGTTCTGCCTTTTATGCCTCAGTCAGAATGAGAATGACAGCGGATGGAAATATGAGTGCGAGCCATTTTGGCCTTTCGTTTGAACAGCAGGAGAATATATTCGGGTTGGGACA
Source organism: Echeneis naucrates (assembly GCF_900963305.1). Lineage (NCBI taxonomy): Eukaryota > Metazoa > Chordata > Actinopteri > Carangiformes > Echeneidae > Echeneis > Echeneis naucrates. The sequence continues at coordinate 10,866,135 of NC_042512.1, read as the reverse complement.
GATCAGTTCCCATCCCGCATCAGCCGTGAAAGGGTGAAAGCGCAGCAGGGGTTTAAGCTGCTGCTCTCTGCAGGTACCGCTGCCAGGAGGAAGTTTGTTGTCGTGCGTCTGATTCAACGCACCAGCGATCCTCACACTGTTTGATCTCAGCTCTCGCAGTGGAAAAACACCCGGCCTGTAGATAGCCTTCGCACGGCTGATTAAACTAAAGCTGAGCTCATCGTTTCTCCTCCACATCCTGGAGGAAACAGTTTTCTGCACACGTTTCCAGGCCTGTCCACTTGTTTTTCCCTTTTTTTTTGTTTTTTTTTCTCCCCCCCCCCCCAACCTCCTCCTTTTTCTTTCTTTCCCTCGCCATCTCGGGGAATTCACTTCACTTTAATTGTTTGACAGTCCTTTCCTGCCTTTATGCCACGGCTGCAGAAGGTGCCGAGGATTTTTTTCCTCCTTTTTTTTTTTTGAGGCATTAATACATTCCGCTCGACTGATTCCCCGGGGCACAACCTCATTATGGCTTATAGGCAGAAAAAATAAACTGTCTGTAGCGCCTGGCAGCTTTTTTCCCCTCCTTTTCTCAGAGAAATGAGGAGTTGGTGTTTAAAGTGCCCGCTTATGAAAGAGTCTTCTTGTTGCTAACTAAAACACACGTCCGGGGTTTTATCTGTGTCCATGACAGAGACGGTCCGGCTGCTGTAGACGGCAGTCTGCACTGGGTGGCAGCACTTGGGGGTGAGAGTGCAGGGCTGACGGGCTCAGGCCTGCTTTACACTGTGGACGTTTGAGATGTGACACGGTGACATTTTAAAGGGAAGATGTTTTTTTTGTGTGGGTGGAGACGCTTCACTTCCCCCCTCTCTTTATTAGCCTTTATCAGCATTTCAAACGAACGAGAAGCAGTTTTAATGTCTTATAATCTAGCTGTGAGCATTGATCCCTTACAACGGCTATTAGTTATTTGAAGTATATCTAGTATTAAAATACTTCCTGGATAATATACTCACATAATATAATGCCACAATGTATCTGACTATAGTGAGGAACTTTTTCAACTTTGGCCACTGCTGCTGACAAACACGTAGTCCAAACTGTGCGATTTGAGCTGCAGAGTGATGCGACATAGCCGCGCTGGATCTGTGTCATAAGATTCAGTTAATATTTGTGCTCTTTGTACCTGATGGGATTGTAACACATAATGAGGTGTCAGATTCTCCAGGGCAACGTAGGAAAGAATAGAGAGAGAGAGAGAGAGAGAGAGATGTTGCGAGTAAGCCGATTGATATTCTGTGAAAGTAATTGGATAACAATTTCATCAAACAGGATTTACTCCAACTAGATGTATATTTTGGAAGTCAAGAATGAAAACGTGTTTTTTGTCGTTACGTCATTGCTCTCAAGTTAAAAAGAAGCTTGTCTCAGATGCATTATTTTCTCCTCGTACAGTTTATTCAAACTGGAAGCTGGCCAGAGCTCTGCAGCCAGACGCACAATAGACTGGGGTCAAGTCCCACGCCCGAGGGCAGCAGCAGGTTGAGTCAGAGTGCGTCCTCATTGGAGAGGAGGATTTAAGACCAGGAAGGCCAAACGCAGGTCAAACGACGGCCGCTGTGAATTTTGTGAAGTGAAACGTATCAACTTTGAAAACGTCACCTCTGTGACTCTTTGCAGAACCGGCTGACATCCGTTGGCCTTCACCTTGACCTTGTAGCTATCAACCAGCTTCTTCCAGCAAACCCAGGGAGGTGATTTTTTTTTTTTTTTCGGCCTCAGTGGAAAATAAAGAAATAATTAAAGAAAGAAATGAAACACAGAACTTTTTCGTCCGAGACGAGACGTTTCAGAGGCAGGCCGGGGAAAGTTTCAGTTCTAATGCCAGCGCAGATGTGGCATTTTCATAGAAAGTGTTGGAATGAATGAGCACATGAAATGGAGACTTCTCTCTCTGGATGACCGGCCTAAACACAGTGGGCTAATACGACTAAAGAATGATCATGAAACACTGATGTTCAGGGAGCAGAAACAGAGAAAAGGCGGCTGTTAACATTTCGTCTGTGTGAACTCGCACGTCCAGATGCCGTTCAGGTGACAGTGAACATTTGCTTTTCACAAATATCTGGAGCGTAATGTCACCGTGATGGAGGTAAATAGCAGCCTGGCTTTGTGCAATCAGTTTTTAGTGATTTTGTGCAAATAGAAGATGTGGGCCAACAGTTCATGAAATATGACAGGGGTAGAATTTGTCCAGATCCACACCCCTAAAATGAGAAACTTTCCACGCCACGCGGCGCTAACGCAAGACGACTGACCCTGCAAGGCACAAAAGTCTCAAGTCCCTCAACCCGCTTTCCTCCTTCCCCGCCTGACAGCAGCAGCCGTAGTTTGTCGCTGGCTGAATGCGCACGGTGATTGAAATATCAGCACGGAGCAGCTTTATCATATATAAGCTATACCGTGCGGCTCCGCTGTCTGCTGTCTTTGTGCTGTCGCCGCTTTAGTTGTCACGTCTGTGCTTCTTGTTCGCCGAGACAAATCCCCCCCCCCCGAACTTAATGTAGATTCTGTTTCTAAAAGCTTTTCTTGCCCTCAATTTATATTCATTCAGCGAAATGAAGGGTTTGGTTTGTTGGAGAGGAGTTAAGCGTCAATAAGACTTCAATCAACCGGCATGAATTTCAGGGAGGATCCCGGCAAGGTCTGCATCAACTCCCACACAGATTTTAGCGTTACCGTTATTGAGTGAAGGGTTGTAATTAAAGGCAGGTTCACATCGATGAATGTGGGTTATTTAGCTCAAAAGATAATTTCTGGTGATGCTTTACATAATCCTTAAAAATACAAGGCTGCCCTGCTCCTGAGGAAAAACTATAAATTAATGGAAAAGCTAATGGACATGTTGATGGCATTTCGGTAAACCTAATAAGAATTGATTCTTGGTTGCGAGAACATTTTCATTCCTCAAACCTCCCACGTGCTTTACATGTGTAATGAACCTGCCTGAGCATTGATCAAAAACAAAAATTGGAGGAGTAAATCTGCTTAAAAGCCCATCTCCCCCTCGTCTGCCTGGGCTTTGTCCTGGCGGCGGGCTGGCCAGCACTTACCGAGGTGCTATATGTCTCTTAAATGACTTGAATTGCCTTCTGGCCCCGGTGCCTCCCCCCGCGTCGGTTTGCGGGCATTAGTTGAAAGTTTTCCCGCAAATATTTAATCCTCGCCGTGACTGACAATGTTGTCAGACCTCCGGACGGGTTTTACGCCGTTATTACAAGCGCTCCTCCGTCCGTGGCACTTTGGATTATTCGAGATTATGTTGTAATCCCTTTAATCCTCATTGCATTAAGATTTCAGTCAAAATACGGCAACAGTAAGTAGCACTCGGAAGCAATGAGGTCTTAAGCAGGCGTCACGATTGGGCAGCTGCCTTCATTTCCTCCCTTTTCCTCTTTATTTATTCTCCGGTCTCTTTACGTTGTCAATAAGCTGAGCAACAGATACTTGTGTTTGCTTTTCAGAAGCGACAATGATTTATTCTGGGCGGCGAAAAGCCATCTCCAATCACTGCGGAGGAAAACACATATTTACCAGCTCGCAGCGTCGAGGCAAGGCGAGGGGAAAAGACAAACCGTGAGCGGGGTGCGTTCACAAGCACTCTGAGGCTCCCGAGTTTCCCCCCGGTCTGCGGCAACTTTTCTGATGAAATATTTGTCTCCGACGGCGCGTCCCGCGGTTACCGTCGAACTGTTTCCCTTCCCCACCGACAGTTCCCCCGCTGCTCCGCACAGCCCTTATCTCTCTCCGCTCGACTTCCCGCCACGCCGGAGAGCTTCCAACAGGCTCCTCTGTCTGCGTCTCGGAGCTGCATGAATAAAACAACCTCCAACTTCAAAACGGTGGCTTGTTTTGCCACGCGTCGACAGAAAAGCAATCCACGTCGTGCGGCTTTGTGAGTCTCGACAGGATACAAGTCGACACGAAACGCCATTTTTGGATCCCGTTTTAGTACTCGGGTCCGTTGTCTGTTTGAAATCTGAAAGGAAGTGAACCTGCTTGACGCCGTCCGAACATCTTGGCCCACGACTGCAGGTGGACGACACCTTTTTACACAGTATTTTGCGTCCAAAACAAAAAAGAAAAAGAAAACTCAAAATACACACACACATATGTATACGTGTCTCACACTGTCTGTCTGTGTGTGCGTGTGCGTGTGTGTGCACAGAAATAAAACGTTGATCAGGAGAAATAATTCACAGAGGTGGTGGACAAATAAGTTTTCTCGGAAGGCCTGGGAAGCAGCAATACTTTTACATATAAAGTTTGGACACACTTTCCTATATAAATCAAAACGGCGTTTTTGTTTTTTGGGAAAGTTTTGATCTCAAATTCTAAACGAGGTATAAGCGTGAGCAGTGGCTTGAGTTTCTTTCTGGGGAAACTAGAGAAAGTTTTACTCATCTGTACTGACATGTTTTCACTGGTGTCGAGCGAACGTCAGGTCTTTTTGAACAGTATCATTCTTAATTTGATCACTGACGCAGCACTGATCCTCACCAAAGCACAAAAAGGCTTTTTCCTGCAGGAGACGTGCCGTTTCGCCTTCCTTTTTTTTTTTTTTTTTCCTTGATCTGGCAGCTACTTGACTGATTTAGTTCCTTTGTTTCGATGGGTAGAAATGCTGCGAGGTGAAAGGAGAAGCGGGTACTTGTCGGTGCCATAGCTCTCAACTTCAAACCCTATAAGAGCTGCAACGCGCCTCAGAGTCAGGCTTCAAACCAGCAGCGAGCGTTGAGGGAAGACGAGCCGGGGTGATCCTGAGTGGAGCGGATCTTGTCGGTGCTACGGGCCAGCCGTGTCTCGGCGTGTGTGTTTTCATGGGGTTTAGCGTTGAAACGATGCAGCGAGGTTAGCAGGAGGGTCGGGAGCCTGAGGGGGCGACAACCAGGCGGCAGAGCAGAATCTGAACAACCTTGTCTCCTACAAAATGTATGTAAGAGCCACTGATGTGCTTTGAATTGAACGGATTGCCTCAATGTTCAGTTTTAGTTTTTTGTTTGTTGTTGTTTTTGTTTTATTTTTTCCCCCCTTCATTCAAGCCCACCAAAAATTGCACGGAGGAAGTTGATATCGGTGTCGGCAGAGGCCAGGGCAGGCAAACGAGGGTCGTGTAGTAAATACCTGAGAAAGATTGTTGTTTTCATTAAAACATCCTGTGTCTGACAGTCCATAGTCAGATAGTTTCTGGACATTTGGCGAAAAGTGAGAAGCGGACTCGTGCCACTCTCAGTTCACGGCAAACGTGTCTTCGCCGTATTTTTTATTTATTTATTAATTTTTTGCTCACAGCCTGGGCCGTGTGTCCTGTCAAAATGGATTTCCCGCGGTAAACGATTGGCATGTGGATGTCAAGGAGAGAGTGTTGTTCTGGTGCATGAGGAAAGCGATTGAAAAAGCATCACGGGAAGTGTAGATTTCATGACATGGCGTCCTCCCGTCGTGCCTTTCAGTCGAACGGAGACGGCGCGCCTGGAGAACTTTTTTTCAAAAGTGTCAACTCGTTTGCAGTTTTTGCTGGTTGTTCTCGGACGGTAGGCGTGAGTTTCTCATTTCGCTTCAACCTTAACAGTCTAACACTGTCTTGTCGCGAGGGTATGAAAATGTATGCTCGAGCAGCAGGAATGTAGAAGAAGGGAACACTGCAGGGTTGAGGGATTCGTGCCACCCACACTGAAACCAGCAGCACTCTGGGAACTCTGAGGCACTTTAGCAGATGCCCCAAAGTTTGATGAGCTACCTCTTCTCCCTTGTGGTCTTTTGACTTTGCAAATCAGACAGAACGACAGAGTACACTCTGTGTCTGGCTGTGTGACTGGCTCGCCGTGCTCTGCTCTGCTGTGTTGCGCTGTGTGCGTGTGTGGTGGGTGAAAGTAGGTTGCAGTTTGCTTTTAGGACATGTATCTGACCCCCCCGACCCTGGCTTGGATCCTGTTCCCAGACTCCTTCAGCAGCAACAAACGGCTGAGGCCTCCAGGACTCGGCTGCCGGTGTCAAAGTGCACAGGCAGCCCGGAGTGGCTTTCACATAGTGGCAGCGCTCAAAACAGCCACCCATTCCTCAGTCCTCTTCTCTCAGCCACCAGCCTACAGATGTTTATTTCTCCAGCTTGTCCCCGAACCCCGTGCTCGTAACAGCCGCCGCCGTCGTATCTGTCGCGTCACGGCGGACGAGCGGTCGAGCCGCTGCCGCTTGAGTTCGTTGAGTCAGAGCTGCGGCGAAGGCGGCCTCCCGGGACGCCGCTGAAATTTCGCCTTCAGACGACCCGTATCGCGTTGACAAAAGCAACAGCGACACGAAAGTCACACAAAAAATCCCGTCGAAAACGCTCAGGGGTGAAACTGTCACGAAGACGATTATCGAGCGTTTGTCCAACTGTATACAGCGGGAGCTTGAATTTCATGATGTCAGCGCAGTTGGCTTGTTGATATTGGTTCAACAGATTTCCACTAATTCACTCGTCAGCCTCTCGTTCCTTCCGTATATTTTTGGCCGCGCACCGACGGTCTGCAAAGTGCCCCGCAGCCAAGCAGATGCGGACAAGACAAGTTTCTGGAAAGGTTTTGCCGCAAGTCCTTTTCTCTGTGAGATATCAGTCATTAGGTTTAGTCCAATTTGAAAGAGGAAGTAACTGATGAGGTCGATTTGTGACCTAACCTGTGTTAGTCCCAGTCTGCTGCAGCCTGCTCCCTCAGGACTTCACACCGGTCAAACTGGTCTTTTGAAATCTATCGCTGCGTGTTGGAAAAGCTGAGAGGGGGCTCAGTGCCACCCCGAGAAGTTTCTCCTCAGGTGTGGAAAAACCCGCAAAAGGTCGGCTGAGGCCCTCTACTTTCCAATTACTGAAAGACAAAAAAGAAAAAGAGGTTTTCATGAACAGAAGCGGCCGAGGTTTTTTGCAGTCAGACCAGCATTAGTGATTTGGTCCTTTCCTAGAAGCCTTTAAGAGGTGAAAGGTCAAACGTCATTCTCCACTGAGCAGCGTTTTGGGGAATGGACGCGTATAAAGGTTGGCCAGAAGGTGAAACCCGAGCTCAGCGCGTGCGTGTCTGAGATTTGCAGTGAGGGGAAACGCGGGCCGTCAGTGTTTTTGAAGCCGCCATCCGGAGAGGTTTCCAGGGAGCACTTGCGCCAAACGGGCCGAGATGTTCCCGCCAGCGCACTCGTGTTTCTTTTCCAGTTTATACGAGTCGCAGTATACACATGCCATAACACAGAAATATTTTGTCAATAGGCATATACAAAGCACTCTTTGGGCCACAGGAGAGCCATGAGAGTGTCCAATGTTTTTAAGAGGTCGATTCTGTGTTAAAAACAATGGGCAGTAAAAAAATCCCCTCGCTGGAGGAAAATAGCCACTTTCACCGCAGCTCCCAGGATGAGTGTTTACACATGCTCAGCTGGATCCGTCGGACCCCACCTCACCGCCGACCTGCGCCGCCGTACAAATAAACAGGAAGGCCGCAGGCACTTGGATGAAGGCCACACTCATAATTCACCAAAAGCAGTATATTTTACACAGGGCCAGGGCGCTTTGGTGCGGCTCCAGCAAAAGGAATAAACTGTTAATCCATAAAAAGGCACGCTGGTTATGCGATACACCACTTAGGTGCCATCTGAAAGCTCCATATCCTTTTAGCACTGGCCCTCTGTGAGCAGCGCTAGTTGATTTGGATGGAAGTTAAAAGAGAATTGTTAACAATAGGGATCGTATAACAGGGATGTTATGGTTGTTTGTTAGAGGCATATTTATGCGAAAGGGGAAAACTGCAGTTATGAAAAAGCTGGACACTTTATTGCCTGGTTCAGAAATACTTGAATGTAAAAATGCCCAAAACAGCTGGCTGCTGAATGAAGTTCTCTCCACAAAATTACTGTTTCCATCAACCGCTGCCTGTTACTGCATGTAATTTAGCACGATGTTGAAATCTGACACCTCTGGAAGAAGCTCTGATTGACAGAAAGTGTTTATCTCGTTAGTGTGAAACAATAGCGGGAAATTGCCTCTAAAGCCGGCGTTTTCAGATGCTTCAAGTTGTCTCTGAGCTGAGTGACTTCTTTTTTCTTTTTCTTTTTTTCTTTTTTTTTTTTTTTTACCCTTCTTCATTTAAAAAGCCAAACTATGCCTCAAAAGGAGGGGACCGTCTACTGCGCTACACTTAGACACTCAGACGAACGCGGCGAACATGAAAAGCAATCTTCAAACGCTATCTTTATCCCCCTGCAGTTTGAAGTGCTGAAATTAAAAGTTGCATATGGATGCCATCGAGACGCGAGCCACTCGGGGAGATTAACGACAACACGAGGCATCTGTGCATTCCTAAACCGCGCGCGTCCCGGTCGCCGCATCCACACAGATCGGGCCGCGATAATCTGAAATTGGCTCTTTTCAAAGATCTCTTAAGTCCGGACTCGGCCCCAGCGGAAAGCCGCCGCCGCCGCAGCAGCCGTGTCGTACGGTCAACGTAACGAGGCTCTCTGAATTATCCCACCCGTCACGTTGACAACCAGTTCCTATCGCGCAAAGTCCGGCCCTTCAAAACAAGTCCTCAAAGTCAGCTTAGTGAAATATCACTTTCTGAGGGAGCCGTAATTTGCACAAGATCTAATTTACCGACGCCGCAGATCAGGAATTAGCTCGATGATCTGTACGAGGAGCGTGAATTGAAAGAAGAAAGCACGATGTATAAATAGCCGCCCGCTAAACTCTGCATTAACTTTATTGCGATCGGTGCATTTTGTCATCGAAAGCGCTCTTAATGTAGGACCTGCGATGCTTTTGAAGATCTTAACGACCTCGTCAACGAGCTTGACTGAAAAAGTCCAAACGAAACTCATCAGGGGGCGACGACAGCGCAAAAGTCAACTGCCCGCCGTGACCTTAAAACAGGCCAGGAAGACATTTGAAGTAGAACGCGGTCCTCAGTCGTTTGTGTACGGATAGGTGCGTAAAAGCCGCAGGTACCTTCAATGTGCCTGCATTTAATTAACATGGCATCTCATTAGAAAGGGGGTCAAGGACAATTAGACCCGGTCCAAAAGACGCGAGGATAATTACGTCACCGGACGTGCAGCGGACCTGAGCTGAGATGGAGGTGATCAATTTTTAAAACTGGCTTTCTCTTTCAAAGTCATCTCAACAAGCCGCTCACAGACGAAATGTAAAGAAGGCCTCGAACAAATAACACGAAATGAACGAAAAGGCCACGTTCTCGGCACGCGTACGACAGCCGGGCTCCACAGCTGAAAAGCGGCGCGAGCGGGACCAAACGTTCGATAGAGCCGAAAGGTGCATTCTGGGACAAGCGAGGGCAGGACGTACCGGCCGGGGCCGCAAGCAGGCGCAGGGAATATTTCACAATTGAATATACAACAGGATGGAGGAAAAGGGGCTTACAAAATACACCTCTTTAGCAATATAAACAGGATTTTCATCTAAATTGTGTACACAGCCGCAATAGTTCAGCTGGAGAGCGTCAGGTCTTAGCTCACTAATATGGCAAACAGCATCGATGCAGATATCACTCACACAGACCCCAAAGTAAATACAACCCTGCGATTCATCCAAGGTAACAATTGAGGTTGTGTACGATATGACGGAATGTGCAAAACCCCCCCATTAAACGCTAGTTCAAATATTTATTTTCTTTTTGGTATAATATAACAGAAGGTTTCACAGTTCTGGCATTGTTTGGAAGGGCAAGGAACCCACTCGTGTTATAAATGAGAGCCGGGTGACAGGTGGCAATGCAAAAATGAAGAGCGTCTGGGCCTGAAGGTAAACAGAGGCCTGTAACAATACGGACTGATGTGTTTGGAAGCGAGGCAGCGGACCACAGCGACGCAGCGGCATATTTCACTGAGACTGAGTCAGAGTTTTATTGCCTCGGTCAGGCAGCGAAGGAGAGGTCCAGGCACACGGAGGGAACGGCTCTTTTGTCCCGGACGGATTTCGCTGTTTCAGCATATTTTTTTTTTCTCTCTCTCTCTCTTTTGCGTCTGCAGATATTTAAACATTTCCAAATTTCACAGTCACGCAACACATGTATGAACAAACTGCAAATCAGTCACTCTCCACTGCCTCGTGCGAGTAGCACATAGCGTACACACACGCGCGCTCCTCTCACGCTGGCTGACATAAACATACACGCGCAAGTCCATCGCTAGATTTATCGGTTCCACAAGTCCGAATCCAAACCGTAGTCCCGACTGTACTTATTGCGCAACGTGCAAGCAGCAGAAAGAGCACAGAGATGTTCACCCGTCAAGTGGGTTTCACCTGCGTTTGACATTTGAACTCCAAACGTTTCCTGTCTCAAACAGAATCTGCACAGAGGTCATCCGCTTCCAGCAAGAGCAAATGACAGATTCAGTGTGTCTAGACACTTTTTTCACTTGAGTGAAGATGTTTGGATGTAAAAAAAAAAAAATACAGGCAAAAACATTGGGGCCTTTCTTCCCACAGCCCAAAGCAAATGAGCACAGGCAGCGGTCGACATCCTGACTCGTGTTTTCACGGCGCCTGGTCCCCATAATGAAGCGGAGCTGGAAAAGTGACTTAAAAAGCCGGCGTCTGGCTGGTTGACCTGGCACGAGCGGGGAGATCAATAGGAGGCGGCTTTGATAATTGCACAGAGCTTCATTAAAAGCAGGAGGAACTCGTCGAGGATGCCCCCCTCTTCTCTCCGTAGATGGGGCCTCGTCACATCAGAGCCAAGCCTTAAAGAAAAAAAAAGAAAGACACACACACGCACACACTTAAACTTCTCCCCTTCTCTCACTGTGACGGTAAACATGTCCTGATTGGCTTCAGGGGAGATGAGCGAGGTATCAAAGCCAGTTAATTTCCCCAGTAAGGAGAATCTGTCAGCGCTTAGAAAACCTTTAAGGAGGAGGACGACGCTGTCGACTTAAATACGACGTGACGCGTCCAAAAGCCACGACCGACCAGTGGGAAACATTCTTTTTGTGGCTCAAACCAACAGAATGATTTTAATCAGCTCAAGTTTTTTTTGAATTCTCTGAAATGATATAGATTTCGTTTGCCAAAGAAAAAAGGCGGGGGGGGGGGGGGCATCGAATATTACACGCTGCTGGTGAAATGAGGTTCATTAAGGTTTTGACGTGACTGGATAATCACCCTTCAAAATATAAGCAGAGCTGGTAAACATGAATTTTGCAGGGGGGAGGCAAGCTCGCCGGCAGAGCCTCATTGGTAATGCAAAACTTTAATACTCGCACATGAAGAAGGTCTGACGCGTCGAGGTGTAATGTCAGCTATCGATTGATCGGCGGCCGGGTGTCTCAGCGTCAGGCCCCATTGACATTCTCTCATCTACGGCGGGGGGGGGGACTTGTTATATCTGTTTACGGCCCGGTGAATGTGCCAGGAACGCTCCCCCCCCCCCTCCCTCTTTTTCTGGGAAGGTATCGTAACAGATCTTTGAGCGCGTTTGCCGCGGTTTGCCGAGCTGTTGACTGTAAGCGCAAAGACAATTGATCATCCTCCAGGACACACGTGTATAATTATACACGGTAATCCACTCCAAGCAGCGTTTCAGCGCAGGGGGAGCCTGTAAACTCTTGGAAATCTTGACATTTTGAACACTTGAAGATTATTTACTTGTAGCAGTCTCCGTACACACACGCAGACGTGGGCAATTAACAGGACACGAGAGAGGGCGGTCATCCAGCTGTCTGAAGAATTACAGGAACACATACAGCGCATCACATTCTACATTTATTTCCAAAAGGGTTCCGCTCGAGCTGCTCTTCTTAGCGTCCCATCAAACCTTCTTCTTGTGTTTCACATCAGAATAATATTTGTCTGGAATTCACTTCAGCAGCGCTTGCATCTTCTGTCGAGTCTCCTCATTGTCACCTGACCAGCTGCGTGGTTTGGGCCACCGGCGTTATAATGCCGACTGCCATCCAAACCTGCCGCTCGGTTACATCCCCCCCCCCCGACGCTGACCTACAGTTTATCACATCACGTATCACACCTCCAAAACTCGCTCTTCATGCATGCACGCACGCCTGCACACGGCGCATATGTATTTTCACAAAACAAAATCCCAAACACCCGGAGCGAGCGTGCGTCGTTAGGTGACAAGTCATCGCCACCGCCCCCCCCAAGCCCCTGTACAAAAATAAAAACACACAGAGAGGTGGCGGAGAGCGTCTGCAGCCCCCGGTCCATCGCTCTCAGCGGGGGTTATTGATTGTGACGTGCGCTCGCAGTGCACCTTCCCAGTCGCCTGTCAGCCAGATGCGTGCTGGCAGGTCTGGAGTCCCGCCACCCCTCCCCCCCCGCCCCACCCTTTGACAGCTCCCGCACGGCAGGGAGGTTGCAGGGGTGGCAATGATGTTGGAGGGGGGGAGGACAGAGGAGGCAGGCATTTGTCAGGAGGAAAACAGAGGGAAAAGACCGCTAGCGGGGCCTCGGCCCTCGACGTCCGCCCTCGCTGCTCTCCCCGGCCCGGCTAGGTGAACCTGACCCCTCGTCCTTCCCTGACCGCGCTCTTGTTAGCGCCGTCGTTGCTACAAGGTGAGAGGAGCTGCCTGCGTGGGTTTGCCTTTGTTTGAGAATACTCAGGTCTGTCACAGACCTGAAAGCCCCCCCCCGTCAAGGACGAACCTCTTCAGTTTGCACTCCACCGTACTGTCCCTTTATTGCCACTACGTTTAGGACCGCAAACCTTCATCCTCTCGCTCTAGCGACCATCGGACCCTCCCCGCCCTCCCACCTGCGCAGCTTGTTTAACGCCAGCGTTTCCAGAAGGTACATCCCGCGCACACTCGGCGGCCGAGACAGGTAATGAGTTAGCTCGGGGAGGCCGACGTGACTGCACGCGTGTGAGAGTGTGAAATTACCTGACACAGCTTTCATCGAGGCAAGGTGCTTCCGCCGTCTGTGTGTTTGCAACCGTGGGATTTGTACACACATGTTCACACAGAGAGAGGGGAGGGAAGGAGGTGGGAGCACGACATATGCCGGTTGGTGAATGCTTTAGTCCAAACTGTCTCATGGCAGTGTGAAAAGGGCCCTGTTTGCATTGTGTCAAGGTCTGGGGAGAGTTTGTCATTCACGCTTTGTCGTCACAAAATAAACGTGAGGTGTGGAACGCAAAAGGGTTAACGCAGTCACGCTTTCCGCCCTCGTGCACCTCCAGCGTCGAAACCAACGGCGCGCACGTGTCCAAAGTGTAAAGGTCAGCGGCTTACTGCATGGTTGTAACAGCCTCAATGTTGTTGTTTTTTTTTTTTTTTGCAAACGAACAAAGCTTTTCCCTCCGCAACTCCAAAAGGCCACGACTCTTAGAGCGCAACCCTAACATGTTGCGCGTGAGGATAAAGGCTGTGGATCGTGTGGCCAAGGTGAGCCAGCCACGGCGGACTGAGAACAATAACCGACGCGCGCTGGGACAAGACCGAAATCCTAAATGGATCATAAGTAATCATCAGCCCGGCTTTGCAGACGATAAACCTCCCCCCTCTCCCCCAGTACCTCGATCCATTTGTCTCGGAAAAAGGAAATTACTAAATCCAATACAGTTTGATAAAAATCTGGCCTGTCTGGATCGGCCGCTGGAGGATAAGGCGGCCCGATAAAGGCGCTCGTTTTCCGGCCGCCTGCCATCCGTCATCCGGGGGGGTCGCTCCCCTGGTCAAGCAGTCTGCAGCTCCAACAGATGACTGCAGCAGTTGAGCTGCTCGCTTCGCCGCCTCCCGGAGCCGACAGCAGAGTTTGCAAAGTTAAGTTGTTTACCGAGGCCCAATTTACTGTACAAACTGTAGGGATTCTCCAGCTTCTCTTTACAGCTTTGGCTCGAGTCTCCAAGGAGCGCTCTTTGATCTGCTTTGAATCTCTGAGTTGCTCTGTAGCAGTGTCAAAGTGTTGGTAAATGTTTACTCTGACATGAAATCTGACTAGGTTCATTGTTTCGCTTCGGTACGGCTTCAACAGCAAATAAAGTTTCTCGGGACTGACTTTGAGGTTCGGCGCCGTTTCTACTCTCCTTAAAGCAGCTGCCGGGCGCGAGCGAGCGGCACGTAGGTTGGATAAACATTTAGGAGACCTTTGATGCGCCTTTGAGGGCGGGGGAGGACCACTGGGGAACTTCCTGAAAGGTTAACGCAGTAGCGGGCCTCTGCGTATCCCTGCGTTCACCCGCCTCACTTTTCAGTAACTTACGCGCACGAGCTCATTTTACGGCCGTCGACTGAGCTCCAGATCGGCGCTACGGCCAAACACCTCAGCCCGGCCTCTGGCTCGTCCCAGCCGGACAATTTAGGAGAGCTACTCACCACCTTACACGAGACGCGTAACGGTTCAAGTCCTTGAGCTTTTTCAGAGTCTCGAGAAAGCTGAAGCAAGGATTTGGCGTGCAGAAATGAGGCACGAAGAGAAACTAATCGCCTATTAATCGCCTACACAGGATGTGTCGTCTTTTACTGACGGTACCGGCTGACCTCGGCGCGACCCGCTGTTAAAGAGGGACAAATGTCGGTGCCGCTGTTAATGAGCAGAGAGCAGCGGAGCTCATAAAAGGTGTAAATATTAGGACACGAGGAGAGGGGAGGAAATGTAGCGTTGGCAAAGAGGAGCTTGACTGTGTGGAATAGGAAAAAAAGGTCGGAAGCCTTCAGACTAAAACGTAGCACATTTACGCTGACCGTGTGACGTGGCCCTTTAAAACACTTTAAGGCGCATGTTTGAAAAAGTCGTCCCAAAAAACATATAGAAATCTGTAGAAATAGAAATGCAATTTGGCTAATTAACTCAGCCGTTGGCCAAATGAAAATCTGTCAGGCCGGTCATCGACATTTTTTTTGTCCTGCCATTGATGTTGCTTTGTGTCTTTTGCCTCTTCTTCATTTGCTGGCATTGAGGATTTACATTCGTCTTGGCTGTGAGAGAGCAGTAAGTGGTGTGAAAGTGACCTGGAAAATATGTAAAATTCCTCCAGAATTTGGCAGATTTCCACCGTTTCTCTGGAGTTTCAGCTCTAATCACGTGCAACCTTCAGTCTGTGTTAAATCCGCAGTTTTTCCTGCGGTGGTCCTCTTTGTTTTTGTCAATACGGACCAACTCTGAGTGATTTGTCTTGAGAGGCCACCGCGGTCACCCGCCCACCCTTCTGAAGCCCGCCAAGGCTGAATAATGCGAGCGTCTCAATTCAATTCACGTCCCCGCCGCAGCATTTCAAAAGACACTTAATTTCATACTTGTTTACAGCTCTCTCCGGAGATCTAAAGTTCAAAATCGCATGCATTTTTAATTCCAAATTAAGCCAGGGAAGAAGGAGGAGGAGAGAGGAAGAAAAAAAAAGAAATCACGTTCACTTTGCCACATTTTGACAAACGTGACCTCCCCTCGTCGGGGCGGAGGGATTATGCGGAACAAAAGTTGGCCCACTCGCCGTACCAGGGCTTAAGGCTATTGGGGCGACAGATTAGAATATCTTTCACCCCCTCGAGGAGATAAGAGAGACACAACCATCATAAAACGGTGCAAAACATAATGAACTGGTGATCTCCCACCACTAAAGAGCACGTGTGAAGTTGAGATTCATAAATCTTCAAACCAGTAATGCAGATTTGTGGAATATTTTTTTTCTTTCCCTCCCCCCGGCTTCCCGTTACGAAGAGCACAACTAATGCTTAAAACACGATCTGGGTCATCAAAGGTTGGAAAAAATCTTCCCGCTCATTGTCTTTTCCCGGAGGAGCCGGCTCGCAGCCGACACCGTCATCCTCAGCTCAGCTGTTTTGCGGCTGCATTTTATTTCTTATTATCCGAGGTAATTACTTCCATGTCAGACGTGTCACCGTATGACGTCCGCTGACGCCGGCACGTCGTCGGGCCGTGCGGCTCAAACGACACGGTGATATATCGCGACCGCTCTCAATTAGCTCCCGGTGCTCCAGGTTAATGGAACTTTTGATTGGGGGAAAACTGGTGCTTCCTGGACGCCGGGGTTGCCTTGTGCCGGGACATATGGAGGGTCAAGCCCGTCCTTATCTTGCGTTGCAGAAAGACGAGTTGCTCCACTCCTCCTCCGTCATTTCCAGTGTGGAGAAAGTACCTAAGCCAAGCGTAGAGCTCACACTGACTGAGCACCGTGCCGTCGACTGTTTTTGTGATTGATATTTTTGAGTGGGAAAAGACATTAAAGGAGTTGTAAGCGTGCAGGAAACGCAATGACGCATGAAGAACTTTAGTAGTTGTTTTATTTTTTTGTTTTATTTTTTCCACAGAGCGCACAGGACTTTTACTGGACTTTTAGGAGGTTGGCCGGTCAAATGCAAATAAAGCTCGAGAGCGAGAGGCGTTACGAGCTGAAAATCGGTCCGCTCGGTCAGTCGGCGCGTCGTAGGGCCGAGGGGACGAGCCGGATCGCTCCGCCTCGGCTTCACGGCGCGGGCACAGAGAGAGGCAGAGAAGCTGAAATTCAACGTGGGACTGCGTCTCCTCTCGTCGGAGGCTGGGCAGCGGGGTCAGCGAGATTACCCCTGCAAAAACCTCCCCTGGCCAAACGCAAGGCGCTATCAGAGGCTGACATGAAACACCGGCCTGTGGGGCATCACCCCCCCGCCCCCCCGCGTCACTGAGTTTCACTTTGGCTTGTTTGGGGCCATGTTGGAGGCAAGGTGACAAGAGCAGTACAAGAGAAACATCCCTGTAATTTTCCAAAAAGAGCTTAAGGTGGAATTGTGTTCCAAGGGGAGGGTGGGGGGGGGGT
The DNA here is from genome assembly GCF_900963305.1 of Echeneis naucrates. Lineage (NCBI taxonomy): Eukaryota > Metazoa > Chordata > Actinopteri > Carangiformes > Echeneidae > Echeneis > Echeneis naucrates. Next base: position 10,849,345 of record NC_042512.1, on the reverse strand, counting down.
AGCTGCCACCTCGCTTTCTTCTTCCCCTCCTTCTCCCTCAGTTTACCTAACTCGCCCAAAAAAAAAAAAAAAAAGGGTGGGGGAATTTACCCACACTCGCACACAAACACACACAAACAACCCTCCTGAGGAATGGCTGGCGAGCAAAGGAGAAATGCGCCTTGACAATCTCCCCTTCCCTCTGGCGGCAGGATGCCAGAACGAGCGCCGTTTCTTCCGAGAGATCTTTTACCGAAGATGCCAGGGATTAAGAAAGAAAAGACTGCAGGACACTGCTGTGTCACCTAGCATTAAACAGCTCTAAACTCTCCGGTTATGAGATACTCTGTGTAAAATAGGTCAGGCCAGGCAAAAAGGAAAAGAGAGCTTTAGATTTCTTTCTTCTTCTTCTTCTTCTTTTTCTTTTTCTCTGCACTGTTTTTATGCCGAACTCACGCACGCACGGCCAATCTTAACTCACACAAATGTAATTGCACTTGGAAATCGGAACCAGTGTCAGTGGCAAACGGCCCACTTTTAGTAAACGAAAGCGAAATGTGAAAAGGAGGAGAGAACTGCTCAAGTTGAAAGAGTCCTGTAAGTTAGTAGTAGCAGAAAGTAGCAGTAAATGGCATCGAGTTAAATGCGCGTACCTGTGCGCGTAGGTTGATGTCGGGCTTGTTGAGATCAGCGTTCATCCACACAGACGACAACCAACCGAGAAGGCCGATTGTGTGTTGTATTTGCGCGTTGGCAAAACAAGTGTTTGGATGTTTAGTTTGTGGTCTTCATAGCCGTTGTCGGACAGTTTGTCGCTAAAGGACTAACAGGAACAGAGGGTTCAGGCTGGATGAACGAATCCATCGTCTCAACCACAAGGCTTTAAAAGGGCCTAAGTAAAAAAAAAAAAAAAAAAGAAAAGTGGACAAAGCCATTGTTACTTTTTAAAATGAAGCGCAGCCTGGAAACAGCGGTTTCCCGTCGTCTTTTTGAAGCCGCTCTGAATAATTCAGCGGCTGCCCAGTCGAACGCAAACAACACACAATGAAACGCAGATAGTTGCAGGCATAAATATGAGCAAACGGCACGCGGAGCGACGGACGAGGACAGCGCGTTTGACCGGTCGGACGTAGCAGCGACCCCGCACCACACACTCCTTGGCCCTGCGTAATGATGTGCGGCCCGAGAGAGTTGCAGCCAATTACATTCGGGACTACAAAGCTTTCGTCCGAGGTTCGCTCTCCCTGCAAAACAATCACTGGGATTCAGCAGCTGCAAATTGCACTAAAATTTCCCAGTCTCTTTCTGTGAATTATTAATGAGATCCAACCCAAAAAGACACAGAAACAAAAAGGAAAAGGAGGGGCCGCGTATCTACGGCATGCCCGAGCGGCGAAGTATGCCGTAAAGCTGCAATTATGCCAGAGAATGAGAAATGGAACAAAGTTGTCGAAGCCAGAAAAGGCAAGCAGAAGCTGAAACTAAGCGCTGGAAATGTGGAGCTGCGAGGGCGAAAAGAGAAAAGTCCTTTTATTGCATATGCAAAACGCCAAAGCCGCGGGATCGACACGCAATTAAAACGGGCACCGACAACAGCGTCTGTCAGGTCAGCTCTGCGGGACTGCAGGCGAGAAGAGGGGTGAAAGGAGGAGAAGAGGTCAGACTGTAGAGGAGAGGAAGCGCACGCGTGTTTCAGGACGGGGCAAACTGGGGCTGTCACAAAAGCATCCGCTCCTTCCATTTTGAGGCGAGACCGGGCAGTTTGACCTTTCATCCCCGTATATTTAAAAGGAGACGGCAGGAGGCCCAAGGTTCGGGGCGGCAGTCGAAAGCCTAGATAGGCGATGACCGAACACGTCGAACGCCCTCGCTTTTTGCCTCCGGATCAGAGTTACGCAGGGCGAATATTTCACGTGCTTTCAGCCTGACATCCTCGCATGAAAACGTTGGAGGGAAACAGGTGAATGTCACTCTTTTCGTTGAGCAAGATCATCCACGCCCAAGCATCATCTCTGCACCAGGACACGTCCACGTTGGTACATTTGAACAGTAGCCACAAACAACACGCACACCCTCGCTGTCTTTTGGCGTGATTGCAAAAGTGCCAGCCAGAGTATCTTCCCCCCCCCCCCTTTTCTCTTTCTCTCTCTCACACTCTCACACACACACACACACGGTTCATCCGGGGCCTGGCATGGATCCTCTGCTCACAGGAGGCTGCAGCGTTCCTCAGGGATCCATAACCAACTAAATACCTCTGAGAGAGAGAGAGCGAGAGAAGAGAGAAAGGGAGAGAGTGCAGTTTGCTTGCCCAGCTGGGCCTCGCTGTGTGTGTGTGTGTGTGTGTGTGCGTGCACGCACAGAGGAGGGTGGTGGCCAAGGTGACACTGGCGACTCTCAGCGTACTGAGGGAGAAAGGAGGTAGTTTGTAAAATGTCTGTTTCCACACGCCGTCTGGTCGGTTTTAGTCGTTCACCTTCTCATTTGGACCTCTTCGTTCTGCTGGAAAGAATGAATTCAATGGGCAAAATGGGACTCATTTTGTGGACATTGTCTCTCACACATGGGTGGAAAGAAATGAAATGGCTTGGTCGGGGTCAAAGGTCATCACAGAGTTGGTGTGTGATTTCACATTGATGCCGGCGAGTTGGGTTTCAGGTCTTTCCTGGTGCTGTTCTGCCATCTCCTGGCCGCTCGGTGGAAGCGTCGCTGGTTGATTGCTAGAGAATGAGGACGACTTGAAATGAATTTCATGTCATTCAAAAGGCATGGCACTGATCACAATCGGGACAATTACTGATTTGGCACATTCTCCCGACAAAGGTACGTCGACGGATGCTGGGATAAACGACGATACCATACCGGACACCGAGACGTTTCGATGACTTTAGAATGGCATTTAATTCTCGTGTGACACGAGACATCGGAAACACCTCGTCCCTTCTCCCCAAATGGACCCCACCCTCATCGCCTCTGAAACCGGTTCAAGCTCATTGCAGTCGTTTCACGTTGCAGAGCTGCGCAACGCATCAAAATATAATCCAAATGGCAATCTCTATATTAGTGCAAATTGCAAATTCCAACAGAGACGCCCCAGCTTAAAAAAAAAAAACGTGTTCTCCAGATGTAGCAAAGGTGTGCAGAGTCTGTGCACGAGGCCACAGGAATCGCGTTTGATTTGTCTCTTGTTGTTTTGTTTTGTTTGGTTGTTTTTGGTTTTGTTTGGAAGCTCATTTCTTGGCCCGTGGCACGAGCGGCTGTGCGTTTTCCTATAAAGCTAACATTTTAATGAGCGACCACACCCTTAACAGCAACAGGAGGTTTAAATGTTGCCGTTCCGGTTTGGCCCCGAGCTCCATTCGAAGGACCTTGGTGGCTTTGCTGCACCCGACACAGCCTGTTGCACAAGGAAAACTTCACTAAACACGAACGAAGAATCCCGCTTGTTGTTCCGGCGCAGCCCGATCCCAATTTCTGTCTGCGTGAAGGCGAATCAGTCCGAGAAGTCGCGCTGTCAAACGGGATGGCTTCTTTCCAATCGCTTTTTCATCAGATGGGACGCGTCCTGCAAAAACATGTCGAAAGTGCCTGAAGATGGATTAAATAGGCAAGCGCCGCCTGTCGACATGATATTACTGCTGGCACGCAGGACTTATTTCCTCTGATGGCAGATCGTATGATGTCGTAAACACAGAGATGAGCGTATTCACTTGTTGTCTGCAGATTTTGCAATAGCCAAGAAGCGCCAGCAGAGGACTCTGCAGGACTGATGCGGTGGGGCCGGTGTCCATTGACAGCAAAAGCTTTGAATGTTTTGCTTGAATGCGGCAGCAGTTGTCCTGAACAAATACGGTGGCTTTGCTTTCTCTGGGTCTGATTCTGACTGTAATGTCTCCAGACTGACATCGGGATGGAAAAGTCCAGATGGCAACAGTCAGAATGCAATTTGACAGCTCTGCTTTAAGGCTCTGTTTTCTAACTGTGTTGTCGAGGGGAGAGCCAGACGGCTGTCGCTCAGCCCTCCAGAACGGGGAGGGCTGTCGTCGGAGCCTTTATAATGACAGAAAAGGTGAATAATTGACAAAAACAATGATCATGATGAGATTGTGAGCCGCAGCCGAATTCACTTCACCAGAAGAAATCTGCGGCGGCTCGCACGAGAGCAGTAAAAGCCTTGTAAATGATATTATATGGAATCAAATATGTCCTGAGACTAAGTTGGTTGCAGGAGAAATGCCAAATGCTTGAACGTAGCCCCAGCTGGCCGGTGTAAATGTAATGCATGTACGTCACGTGCCGTCGTGAGCGTGTGTTTGCAACTAGTTCCTGCCTTGTTGTGCTATATAAAGTAAACAGCATGTTCAGAGCTCTGACTTTCAACCACGACTGGACCTCTTTGCTGTAAAGCGACAGAGAGTAACGCGTCGTTGGAATCCTAATCGGCGATTTGCTTTTCATAATTCTCTCGTTTGTCACGTGCATCCCCAAAACACAAAAGCTGGACTTGCCATCGGGTGCGATCCAGGACGAAAGGGGTGAAAATCTTTGATTGCTCTAAATACCGCCGGTCCAGCGGGGCTTTGACTGAGGGACTGCGGAGGCAGGAAACATCTGCCCAGGCTCTCTGAGACGGAGACGGCCAGCTCATCGAAGGAGGCCGAGAGTTTGCGTGGTGCCAAATCAAATTTCCTACCCTAAGAAGAAGAAGAAGAAAAAAGCTCCTTTTTTCCATTCAGAGTTCAATTTCAGTCAGAGGCCTTCCTTCCGAACTGCCTCGACAGCAGCGGGGGGGCAGCGAGGTGAAGGAGCGGCGAGACGATGAGCCCCTCAGGATGTCGCTGTTTATCCCGACTCAGAGAACCGGTCAAATGTCCGCCACGCTTTTCCTTCCTGACCATAAATGGCGACGGAGGGCACAAAATGAATGAAGCTTCACAGTGATCTGTGAGCGTTTGGTTGACTGAGATGTCTGAAGAGAGAGAGAGAGAGAGAGAGAGAGCGTGTGCGTCACGCCCACAGGTGTGCTGATTGCTAATTGCCGGCTTGTCCTCTTAAAGTCGGCTTGTCGGAGTCAGACAGCAGCAGTCCGCCGCCGAGGAGGGTGTTTGTGTGGTGTCACGTCAGATGGGCTTTGGCCTTTGAGAGCAGTTAGATGTAGTGGAGTGGTGTTAGCCTGTCTTGTGTCAGACGAGAGTGGCCGTTTAAAGGAAATGCCACCTTCCCCGGTCTTGAAACAGGTCCGTCGGTGCCGGGAAACGGAAGAGAGGGCAGGAAAAGAAGGGGCAAGTGAGGAAGCAAGTGTGGGTGACGTTTTGTAGAGAGCGAATGGAGTTGTGCTGATTGTGTGTTTTCCTGCCGCAGCGCCACGTTGGAGCCGATTTCACAGAGGGGCCAGAGAAAGGCTTGTTCACTTACGGTAAGTGTCATGTTTGTTTGTCTTTATGTGGCGGCTCTCTAAATTAACGAGATGTTAGTGAGCAGAAAATAAGAAAGGAGTATATATTTGGCATTTTAGTCATGAGGTTGATAGTGCAGCTCCAAATGACTTGTGCACGTGTTGCTGTAGATGTTAATTTCCGGACTTTTTATTGTGTGTGTGTGTGTGTTTTGTGTTCAACAGGAGGAGCAACGAGCCCACTCTGCCGCGGTGGCGGCCATTACCGACGCCATCAAACGACGTCATGAGACACTGGCTGACCGCAGCTGGCGGGTTGAAATGTAATGCATGAAATGAACTCTGGTAGTTTTAATGAGAAATACGTCATGTGAAATGGTGAGCTTGTGTTCACAAGTAGTTCCTGGCGTGCTGTAGAAATGAAATGGCACGTTCGGAGCTCTGCCTTTCAACCATCACTGGGCCTCTTTGTTTTCAAATGACGGAATGATGCTTTACATGCTCTACCAGACAGTTGTTGTTGCAGATGTAATCCCTTATTTGCTCATAATTGTATAGAAATGACTTGGCTGTAGAAGTAGAAACCTGCAGGGACAAAAGAAAAAAGTGAAATGAGGAGAAATGTAACATTTTCCTGGTTTGTGCTGCATGGAGATGGAAGGATGAGGCGCTGCAGTGTATCCAGCATCGGAAATGTGTCATCCCAGAAGAGTAAACAAAGAAAGGGAACAGAGGTGGACGAGGAGGCCTTTTGGAGCTTTGCAACAGACATCCTGGAAGCAGCGGACGAGGTCAGCGTCTGTCAAGATGGAGCTGACCTTAAATAATGGACCATTCTCAGGCGACCACAGTTGCAGTTGTGATTGTATCCGCCCAGCCCCATTACCATACAAGGTGGCATTTTTCTGTTTGGGCAATGCGCCCCCCCCCCCCCCCCCCAAAAAAAAAAAGAAAATAAATAAATAAATAAATAAATAAATCTTGTTTGTGTGCTGTCCTTGACAACCTTAGGCAGCCCAAGAAGTGAGGGATGCTGGCTGTCAAATAGTTCAACCTGGTACGGACAGCAGCATCAACTTGTTGATGGAAGTAAGAACCCACAATCAATGGAGGGGGCCAAAGTATTTATGAGAAATGGAGGGATTGCTTAAAAATGTCATATTGGGGAGCAATTTGTGGTGGTGTCTTTTCATGTGTGTGTTTTATCTTTATTTTTTATTTATCTTTTTTTTCAAATCTGTTTGGGGCGGTGGAGCAGGATTGTGACCAGCAGTTGGCCATTTGAGAATCTGAAAGGACTGAAGTTGGCAGTTAAGGGTGGACATTTGTTGGGATGGGTAAGGAGCTTGATGTTACCACTTGAATTAGTGTTTGTTTTATGGACTGAAAGAATACAAGTTGGGTATTTGCTATTATACTGTGCCATTTCAGCTAGGCATAGTAGTATCTTATAAAAAAAAAACAAAACTGAATAGTCTCTGATTTCGAGAATTAATTTGAAGGAAGACTTATACAAGAAAGCAATGTAGGTCGAGCAAAGTGTTATATTGATGAACCACGTCTTAGGAGTCAACAGACTGAATGTCCACCCTGTTAGCAGACATTGTCATTTCGATGGAATACATATTTGAAGTGGTTAGTACTAAATGGAAACATTACAGTAAGAACTTAAAGGTCCGCCTATTTGAGCCCTTAGAAATGTTTCAAAGAAATGTTATTTATCAGTGAAGTAGTGCTTTATTTGAAGGCACAATGTGATTTCAAAATGTAACTTTTTGAAAAGAAAGAAATGTCATGGAACGTCGCTGTATTTTGAAGTGATATTATTTTCCTCATTCATACCTTGCCAATAATGAAAGACGTTGTTAGTGTAGCTGGTTTTTTGCAGAAAAAATTCCAGAAAAAACAGACAATAGGGTGGACAGTTGACTCAGGGATGCAACATATTTTTAATACTGGAAGTGTAAGAAGAAAAAAAAAAAGTGACAGATGAAATACAGCGTTTGGTTAAAAATGTAGCAAATCATGCCAGAAGATGAAGAAATAAAAAAAAAATAATAATAAAAAAATAAAAAACACTCTGTTGTTCTGTTCTGTGACTGGGGACATGGCAGTGTAGCCCCCTGGTGTTAAAATAATGGTTGTAATGTGAATTAATGCTGTGTTCATAACATTGTGTTCTATGGTGGAGGAGAGAAGAGCGTTTTAAAAGTAGTCATTGTATATTTGTACTTTTGCTTTGGGGGGGGGACGGGACTCCAAAGCACTGATGTCCTTCACTGTTCATAGTCAGAGGCCGTCTCTTCCGACCTGGCTCGACAGCAGCAGGGGGATGAAGGAGCGGCGTGAGACGATGAGCCCCTCAGGATGTCGCTGTTTATCCCGGCTGAGAGAACCGGTCAAATGTCCGCCATGCTTTTCTTCCTGAACATAAATGGCGACGGAGGGCCCGAATGAATGAAAGCTTCACAGTGATGTGTGAGCGTTTGATCGACTGAGATGTCTGAAGAGAGAGAGTGTGTGTGAGTGTGAGAGAGAGCGTGCGCATGCGCCACGCCCACAGGTGTGCTGATTGCTAATTGCCGGCTCCTCTGAAAGTCAGTGCAGCCGGTGAGACGCACTCGGATTGAACCAGGACTGCTGTCACGGCGTGTTTAACAGACCGAGCTGCGCTGAACTTGGTTCAGTCAGAACAAGCCAGCAGTCCGCTCGGCTCGGCTCTCTGCTTCTGGACGACAGGTAGGTCGGCTTTGTGTCGTTTCAGGTAGCTTTAGCCGCCAAAGCTACGGCTGCCGGCAACAGCAAACCAGTTCAGCCGTGTCCGCAGCGTTGTGTTTGTTGTTTCAGACTCTTTCTGGTTTAGATGATGCTGCTGTTGTGTGAGTGTTTGTGTGTTTTTTCACGCTGTGTGCACCACGGAGGGGTTCACCGGGCACCTGTCTCACTGTTTCCAGTTAGCAGATGCTGTCAGTCACATGCAGATGTCTACACGGATTTAACGAGTGGTCTTAACTCTGTTTGTGTTTGTTTTTTTCCGCAGCACATGTTAAAATAAAAAATAATAATCCGGATTCAGGCTCGTGGCCCGGAAGTCCAACAGGTAGGTGAGAGACGACAGGAAGTGACGTCATGTCATAGGTCTTCAGTGAGCTATGAAATGTTTAGCATTTTGTTGTGCGTGCACCAAATGTTATAAAATGTGAGTTTTTTTGTTTTTTTTTTTCCCCTCCAGGTTATTTTATGGATTGAGAAGGCAATACAATGGTGAAACAAACTGGAGGACTAAACATGAGGATCAGTTGACTTGAAATGAATTCAGTCAGCTGCTTAATGTTTGATGGTAATGTATGTTGGAGCAGTTTCCCTGAATCTCCCATCAGGGGCACACCTGGGCAGGGACCCTCCCTCAGGTAAGAGTCTGAGTTCTCTGTTCACTGAAGTAGTTGTCGTCATGAAATCATGTGTCTGAGTTTTAGGGAAAAACCTGGCGCTGAATTTGACGGGTCGTCGTTGGAGGGAGGGTGTTGGTTGTGCGGTCCTTTCCTTGTGGCTCGGTTTCACTTGACTTGACTTTCGCTTGACTTGACTTGACTTTCGCTTGACTCTTCCACTTTGCGTGCCGTTTGTTTCTCGCTCGTCGGCTTGCGCCGTGGTTTTGGGTGGGCTGATAGTGGTGTGAGATTGTAATGGTAGAGTAAATGTCTTTAAATTTAAATGGTGCACATGAGCTTTATTTAATCCTATTGTTTCCCTCTGTTAGTGCTGGAGAAGAAGCAGGAGGGGGTGCCAATCAACAGGTAGGTGTAATTATGTGGAAACATTTAATACAAGATTGAGGTGTTTATAATTTCAGTGTGTGCTGTCGGACAGTTTTTTGTTTTTTTTTTTTTTTTTTTTTCCTCTCTCTCTCCTCCCTCAGTTTTGTGTTGGCTGTGATGGAGCCTCTCTGAGGGGCCAAAGCTGGAGCAGGATTCTCCTACTCAGATAAGAGTCTTATTTGTTTTCAGAAATAAAAGTGTAGTAAATGCCTACCTTGACTTGCTGTACCCTGAAGTGGGAGCTGTGCTGCTGCAGTCGTTGGGGCCAGCAGGTGAGCTTGAACTTGTTTACAAGATGTCTGTTGCTGTATTATTGCATCAGTGGGTTGTCACTTTTCCTTTGGTGTTGGGTAGTCACGTGGCTTTTGTTTTGTCGGGGGTGGTTGTAATATTTACTGCTTGTCCTTCTTCTGGACAGTAATTTTGTGTGTCACACCACAGCCCCCCTCCCTGCAATGGAAGTGGTGCATGATGTGTGGTCCCAGTAATCAGTGACCTCGTCCACCTTCCCGGTCCAGGACGGATGGACTGCTTTGCTCGTGTCCATTTGGTGAGTCGGTGCCGTTATGTCACTTGCCAGGTAAACTCCCAGCCATGGCTTTCCATTTACTGCCGCTGTCTGCTTTCAGGTTCAACCTCAGCAGAGAGGGTCGGCTGAAGGTATGTACAAGCAGCAATTCTGCTGTAGCTGATGAAGAAATGAAGTAGAAAGGCTCTCTTTTCAGTTGAAGTAACAGTGACTGGTTAGGTAATGAATGTCTTTCCTCCTTGCAGAGTACCAGTGTGACGGAAGGGGCCAGTCAGCATCGTCGTTGGACAGATCAACTGTTGACATTGTTAATTGTGTGATTTGTATGTTGTAAATGGGCAAAATTATTTTTTTTTATTTAATTATTTTTATTTTTTTATATATATTTTTTTTTTTTTGGTACATGCATAGCCGGTGGTTGCGTAGTAGTGTGGTCTGGTTTGTCTGTCTTCTGGTTCAGCAGTCAGTTTGGACTGTGTGCGTTGTGTTGGTGGTTGTGGCTCAAGGTTTGGCGTATGCGGTCTATCCAGTGGCGGTTAGCTTTGGTCTTGGTGATCTGCTTTTGTGTTTGGACAGAAGTTGTGTTGTCGAGACAATTTATGTTCTGTGTTTATTAACTACTCTTCTTTCTGGTCTCATTTCCATGTTTTCGGAGCTGTTCTTGATCCATTGACGCTTAGGTGGACTCATCATCATGTCTCCCTGACTGCAGTTGGAGCTGGAAGGTTTGCACACACCTCTCTGCATGCATCCTCTTTAGCCACACAGCAAGTGGTGTCACATGTGGTGCAGTAAAAGTGTGGTTGTATGTGAACATGCCTTTTTTGTCCTAGCGTAGGAGCAGTGCTGAGGCGTTGAAGGTAAGTTGACAGTCACAAGTGTGTTCCCCCTGTGAAATGTCAACAGTCATTAAGTGTTGTGTTCTTCAGCAGCACTGCTGCCTCCTGTCTGAAGAAACCAGATGGTGTGGTGAGTGGCTGTCATTCAATTCAGAGCAGTTGTTTGTCCTTGGCTGGTTGTTTGTCCTTTCAGTGGCCTGGAGGTGGCAGACTGTCTCCCAATCACTGAGGCTGCGAAAGCTGCTCCTCACCATGACAATCCTGGAGCTCATCCTCTTTATGCTGATCACCTTGTTGGTGCTCCTCCTCTGGATGCAGATCCTGATGCGTAGGGTATGTACAAGGCAAAAATGTGAGCATTGATTTGTTTGTGATTGCAGTGAAATGTAGGTGTGGGTCCTACATTTGTGTTTTTGCTTGTGGTGTGTTTATGAAGAGTATGTGCTCCTGTAGCCCTGTTTGGTTTGGCCTGGTTTATGGTTTGAGTAGTTTAAAGCGCAGTTGTCGTTGTTTGGCTCTGACGTGCTACTGCTTGTGTGCAGTGTCTAGGCCATTTGATTTGGGGATGTTGTATTTTATTTATTTTTTTATTTTTTTTTTTTTTTTTTTTTTTTTTTTTTTTTTTTTGCCCATTTACATGTGCTGTGGTCTAAATGAAATGTCAAGTGTATTGTGTGTAGTAGTGACTGGTTTGTTTAGTTTGTGGCTGTATGTCTGAGAATGTAATGGTAGAATTTAAAGCTGCATGCTTATTGTTAGGGAAATGTTAAATAGAGTATATTCTTTGTAAATGAAAATGTAATGTGAAATGTTTGAGTGCTATAATGGCTGTTTAATGTCTGAGAAGTTGAAAGTGAATTGCTTTTTGGAACCCAATAAAATCCAAAGTAATGATTGTAAAGCAGCTGTTGTGTAGGTGTTTTTTTTTTTTTTTTTTTTTTTTTTTTTTTTTTTTGGGGGGGGGGGGGGTTCTTTTAGTCTCAGTCTGTCTTGCCATACATTGATGTAGTCCTCAAACTTGGTATATTTCACAACTCTTTGCTTCTCTTTCACCTCACTTTGCACACTTATTTTTTTTTTTTTCTCTCTCCTTCCCCACTTTGACATGTAATGTTTTTGTTTTTTTTTTTTTTTTTTTTTTTTTTTTTTTTTTTTTTTTTAGTTGGACAGCTGGGAGGCACATTTGTTTGCAGCTATAAAGGGGCAAAGCTGTTCTCTGGTTTGTGTTTTGTCTTCCCCCCAATGCTGCCTTTTCCCCTTTCAAGTATTTTTACATTAGAAACAGTAAAGCACAAATTGCTATCTGATTATTGAAGGTATTTAACCAATTAAGTTGAAAGAAAAAAGCTGATGCATAAAAAAAAAAAAAGACAGTGTGGCTGTATTCAAAGAAAGTAACAGACACAAACCAAGCACCATGACGTGTATTTCTTTTCATAATTCATGTTTCATAGCTATTAACCTATAGGCTTTTTAGTTCCAGGTTCAATATTTCAATGAGTTTTCAAAACAAGCAATTTGTAAACAATTCCAGATTCTCGTTAGTATTTTGGGGAGTCTGTGTGCTTCCCCTTTCAGTGATCAATTGGTTGTAGTGATGAAGAAGTTTGGCCGGCAATCAATCCGATGCAAACGCAGTTGAAATAAATTGGTTCCAGTCATCACTTAGTAAATCATGGCAGCTCCAAGCTGCTTACATGGACACCAAAATAGAAAGCAAGACATTCTTTATTTGAGTTTAGATATTTATTTTTTTTAAGAGAGGAAAGGAAATAGAGAGAAAGAAAAAATAAGATAAAAAGAGAGGAAAAGGAAAGAGAAAAAGAAAAAAGGGGTTTTGTGTGGGAAGGCTGGATGTTTCTCCTGTTCCCTATTTTGCAGTTTGACTGGTTATGGACTTTCTTCCTGCGTGCAGTCAGTGGGATTTAAACTGGCAGGCGGAAGCTCGGTCATTTCCTGCAGGTGAGGCGATGAATTTCCAGCTACTCGGTTGTTTCTTTTTTTGAAACAGAAAAAGCCAATGAACCTCTTCCATCTGGAATTGTTGTGGTTGCTGTTGGTGTGATTTGTCTTCTCCGTCTTCTTCCTTGGTCTGTCTGGAAGTGGCTCAGAGTTGGCCTGTGGATTTTTAGGTGCTGGTCCAGGCCTCACATCTTCTGCTGGTGTCTGGTTGTCATTGACTTCCTGCTTGTTGGCCTCTTTAACTTGAACCACTTCCTGTTTGTTGGCCACGGTCACTTGAACCACTTCCTGTTTGTTGGCCACGGTCATATTAGCCACTTCCTGCTTATTGGCCTCTGTAACTTCAACCACTTCCTGCTTGTTGGTCTCAGTTACTAAAACCATGTCCTGTTTTTTGACCTCGGTAACTTCAGCCACTTCCTGCTTGTTGGCCTCGGTCACTTTAGCCACTTCCTGCTTGTTGGCCTCGGTCACTTTAGCCACTTCCTGCTTGTTGGCCTCTTTAACTTCAACCACTTCCTGTTTGTTGGCCTCAGTCATTATAACCACTTCCAGCTTATTGGCTTTGGTCACTTCAGCCACTTCCTGTATGCTGGCCTTCATTTCCATCAGACTGGATGTGTGTTCTGGTTGGAGTTTGCTGTTTTTCTTTTGCAAATGCAGCTGCCTCTGAATATATCGGTTCTGCATTTCCAACGTGAAAATGAAGTCGACATTGTCTTTTTTAGTGGCGTTGTTCAGCTCTCTGGTCTTCTTCAGCAGAGACATAGCGTTTTTGTACATCTTGCTGATTTCTTTGTGGGACTCTGTCAGATTCTCCACCAACGTCATCAACCTCTGCTCTCTCTCTGTTGGTTTCTGAGTCTCTCCACAGTCGTCCTCTGGCTCTTGAGTGTGCTTCTTTGAGGACTCTAAGGTGTTTGGAGATGATCTCCTCTGGGTTGGCTCTGTCTTTTTGAGCATCTCATCGTACCTGATGTAGTTGGAGAACATCACTTTCACCCTGTGCAGCTCCTCCCTGAGTTTGGACTCATTCTCTCGGGCCCTCTGCGTTTCAGCCACTCTCAGGGCCTGTTTGTTCTCCAGAGCCCTTTTCAGAATTTCAATTTCTCTGAGCTGGCCTTCTTCTGCTGCGTTGGCGTTATTTTGGCGTCCCCGTGTGCTCTTTGTCTTCTTTGGCATGATGTTTGTTTGTGTGTGTGTGTGCTCTGATTTCTCAAACGCTGTAGTGCTGCTGTGCATGTGCTGTGATGGGACTGTGTGTGCCAGCTGGTATTTACAAGGAATGATGGAGGAGCCAGTGACATCACAGCGTCACTTCAAAGGCAACAGAGTCACTTCAAAGGCGATGGAATGTTATAGAGCAGAGTAGGATGATGACATCACCGACAGATACATTAAATTAAGAAATACCTTCACACCAAAGTCACAAACCCAAATGTTGTTGTTCCCACAAGGAGTGCAGAAGCAGTCAGTAATATTTAAAGAACATTTGAATTTTCAGCCTTTTGCTGTGTGTATGGAGCTCCATATCGAATGAGTACTGTTTTAGAAAGTAATCATTGTCATGATTTCTATTTAATGTGAAGCAAATCCAGTGAAATGGACATGAGGGAATCAGTTTCTATCCGGCTGGAGATCAGCGGGTCCACATGAACGGTGGACAGTCGGGGCCAAAGCATCATGTGGTCGGTCAGTGAGCTCACTGACTCCCCTTCTTTGTGGAACAGGGACGAAGTCTGATGGTGTCCACACCGAGAGGACCTTCCCGAGAGCGAAGTGTCCGCGAGGAACTCCGGTGGCTTTTCTTCCATTGGTCCGGATCATCCCGGTGAGTTAGCTCCCTGACGCTAGCTGACTGGACAGGAGGTTTAGTCAGAAATGGGCGAACTGTGTTATTTCTTTATTGTATTTAATGTAGTGAGAGTGATTGTGAAGCTCAAGACCCGTCAGGATATGAACGTTGTGTTGATGTGAAGTGAACATGGCGGATGATCTCAAGCTAACTTAGCTGCCGCCGATGACAAAGCTAAATGCTACGTATACATGAATATGTCTGTGAATGTCTCGTGCCGAGCTGGGCAGCCACGTAATGGCGGTGAGTCATATTTGAACATGTTTGTGAAAACAACTAAATTTGTCCATTTCATGTGATACAGATGCGGGGAAGACAACGTTAGTCCAGTCACGTTAAAAAGAGGAGGCAGAGTGTGTTTGTAATATTTTTTTTAATTACTGTGACATCAGCTCCCCAAGAAGACAATTAATAAGAAAAACAGACAATCGTGTCTGTCTGTTTTTCTTATTAATTGTTTTCTATGTTGCACCGCCATTAATATTAGGAAGTGTTAATTGTAATTGACAGGAGATGTTTTAATGAAGAGCAAAATAATCTGAAGTAGATTTATTTTGGGGGTCGATGTAGTCAGTATAAATTAGCGATATACCGATGTGGTTTTTTCAGGGCCCATACTGATTACTAGTAGTCAAGGAGGCAGATATCAATTAGCAGTCAAAGGGATAATATTGGCCTCAAAATTTTTGCTAATGGAAACCCCAACATTAAACTTTGTTGAAAAGCCTTTCAGCATATGTTTATGAAACAGTATCAGATTTTCAACATGTCAGAGGGGTTTCTCCCCCCCCCCCCCCCCCCCCCCCGTTAGTTTTGTGTTTTCTATTATTTAGTACATGCATAGCCAGTGGTTATAGTGTAACAGGTGGTTGCGTAGTAGTGTGGTCTGGTTTGTCTGTCTTCTGGTTCAGCAGTCAGTTTGGACTGTGTGCGTTGTGTTGGTGGTTGTGGCTCAAGGTTTGGCGCATGCGGTCTATCCAGTGGTGGTTAGCTTTGGTCTTGGTTTAGTTGCTTGGTGATCTGCTTTAGTGTTTGGACAGAAGTTGTGTTGTCGAGACAATTTATGGTGACCAGACACCAGCAGAAGATGTGAGGCCTGGACCAGTGACCGAGGCCAACAAGCAGGAAGTGGCTAAAGTTACCGAGGTCAAAAAACAGGACATGGTTTTAGTAACTGAGGCCAACAAGCAGGAAGTCAATGACAACCAGACACCAGCAGAAGAAGTGAGGCCTGGACCAGCACCTTCAAATCCACAGGCCAGCTCTGAGCCACTTGCAGACAGACCAAGGAAGAAGACAAGGCTGTAACGTGCTACTGCTTGTGTGCAGTGTCTTGGTCATATGATGAGGGGGACATTGTTTTTAGTTGTTAGTTAGTTTGTTTGTTTTTTTTTATTTTTTTTATTTTTGTATTTATTTATTTATTTAAAACAGACAGACAATATTGTCTGTTTTTGGTATTAATTATTGTTTTCTATGTTGCAACGCCATTAATATTAGGAAGTGTTAATTATAATTGACAGGAGATGTTTTAATGAAGAGCAAAATAATCTGAAGTAGATTTATTTTGGGGGTCGTTGTAGTCAGTATAAATTAGCGATATACCGATGTGGTTTTTTCAGGGCCCATACTGATTATTAGTAGTCAAGGAGGCAGATATCAATTAGCAGTCAAAGGGATAATATTGGCCTCAAAGTTTTCGCTAATGGAAACTCCAACATTAAACTTTGTTGAAAAGCCTTTAAGCATATGTTTATGAAACAGTATCAGATTTTCAACATGTCAGAGGGGTTTCCCCCCCCCGTTAGTTTTGTTTTCTATGATGTGGTACATGCATAGCCAGTGGTTATAGTGTAATAGGTGGTTGTGTAGTAGTGTGGTCTGGTTTGTCTGTCTTCTGGTTCAGCAGTCAGTTTGGACTGTGTGCGCGTTGTTGGCCCTTTGGTGGTTTTGCGGTTGTGGCTCAAGGTTTGGCGTATGCGGTCTATCCAGTGGTGGTGAGCTCTGGTCTTGGTGATCTGCTTTAGTGTTTGGACAGAAGTCGTGTTGTCGAGACAATTTATGTTGTGTGTTCATTAACCACTGTTCTTTCTGGTCTCATGTCCCTGTTTTCGGAGCTGTTCTTGATCCATTGACGCTTAGGTGGACTCATCATCATGTCTCCCTGACTGCAGTTGGAAGGTTTGCACACACCTCTCTGCATGCATCCTCTTTAGCCACACAGCAAGTGGTGTCACATGTGGTGCAGTAAATGTGTGGTTGTACGTGAACATGCCTTTTTGTCCTAGCATAGGAGCAGCGCTGAGGCGTTGAAGGTAAGTTGACAGTCACAAGTGTGTTTCCTCCTGTGAAATGTCAACAGTCATTAAGTGTTGTGTTCTTCAGCAGCACTGCTGCCTCCTGTCTGAAGAAACCAGATGGTGTGGTGAGTGGATGTCATTCAATTCAGAGCAGTTGTTTGTGTCCTTGGCTGGTTGTTTGTCCTTTCAGTGGCCTGTAGGTGGCAGACTGTCTCCCAACCACTGAGGCTGCTCCAGCTGCTCCTCACCATGACAATCCTGCCGCTCGTCGTCTTTAAGCTGATCACCTTGTTGGTGCTCCTCCTCTGGATGCAGATCCTGATGCGTAGGGTATGTACAAGGCAAAAATGTGAGCATTGATTTGTTTGTGATTGCAGTGAAATGTAGGTGTGGGGTCCTACATTTGTGTTTTTGCTTGTTGTGTGTTTATTGAGAGTCTGTGCTCCTGTAGCGCTGTTTGGTGTGGCCTGGTTCATGATTTGAGTAGTTTCAAGTGCAGTTGTTTGGCTGTAATGTGCTACTGCTTGCGTGCAGTGTCTTGTTCATTTGATGAGGGGGACATTGTTTTTAGTTATTAGTTTTTATTTATTTATTTATTCCCTCCCCCCCATTTACATGTGCTGTGGTCTAAATGAAATGTCAAGTGTATTGGGTGTAGTAGTGACTGGTTTGTTTAGTTTGTGGCTGTATGTCTGAGAATGTAATGGTAGAATTTAAAGCTGAATGCTTCTAGTTCGGGAAATGTTTAAGACTGAGTATATTCGTTGTAAATGAAAATGTAATGTGAAATGTTTGAGTGCTATAATGGCTGTTTAATGTGTGAGAAGTTTAAAGTGAATAGCATTTTGGAACCCAATGAAATCCAAAGTAATGTTTGTAAAGCAGCTGTTGTGTAGGTGTGTATATATATATATATATATATATATATATATATATATATATATATATATATATGTATTGTTTTATTTTATTTTTTTTTTAGGGGGTTTGTTTGTGTGTGGGGCGGGGGGGTGGTCCTTTTAGTCTTTGTATGTCTTGTCATACTTTAATGTAGTCCTCACACTTGGTTTATTTCACACAACTCTTTTTTGCTTGGTCTTTTTCAGTTTCTCTTTAGCCTCACTTTGCACACTGTCTTCCTTTCCCCACTTTGACATGTAATGTGTATGGAAGTTTGGGAAGAAAGAGACATTTTTTTTGTTTTGGTCTTTGGTTGAAGCTCCTTTTTAGTCTTTTACACTGTTTTCCCTTCTTCTTGCTAACATTCCTCAACACATTTTCTGTGTCCCCAATCTAACTTCATTCCTCTTCTTAGTGCTTTAATGTTGTCTTGTGAAATTTGTATGAAATCTAGTTTTTCATCAGCAGTCTCTTATCCACCACTGGTGCGCTTTCAGCTATCCCTCTCCCCGCAATGTGGACAGAATAACATTTTTTGACAGCTTGGAGTCACATTTGTTTGTGGCGATAAAGGGGCAAAGCTGTTCTGTTAGTTTGGTTTGTGTCCCCCCCCCCCCCCCCCCCCCCCCCCCTTTTCCCCTTTCAAGTATTTTCACATTAGAAAAAGTAAAGCACAAATTGCTACCTGATAATTGAAGGTATTTAACCAGCTTCAAGTTGAAGAAAAAAGTTAATGCAACAAAACAGAGGACAGTGTGGCTGTAATCAAAGAAAGTAAGAGACACAAAAATAAGCACCATGACCTGTTTTAATGTCTTTTCATAATTCATGTTGTTTTATACAGATGAAATCATTATCCTGGGAGATTTCAATGTAGATGTAGAAAGCGATAGCCTTAGTTCAGGGTTTCTTTCCCTACTAGACTCAATTGGCTTTTCCCAGCATGTGAATGAACCCACTCACTTCTACAATCGTATCCTTGATCTTGTTCTAACTTATGGCATTGAAATTGACAAGCTAACAATTCTTCCCCAAATTCTCTCCTGTCTGACCATGACCTTATTACATTTGAGTTTACTTTAACGGGCTCCACAGCATTGAGGAATAAATTCAGCGATAGAAGATGTTAATGTGAAGCAGCCGTGGCTAAATGTAAAGAGAACATTTGATCATCATTCCCAGCAATGCCATATCTAAATTCAAATGAGGATTTCTCCCATACGCAGGTTGATGACCTCGTGACTAGCACTATGGCCACACCGCGTTTGAATCTCGACAGTGCCGCCCCTCTCAAAAAGAAAGTATTCAATCTGAGGGAGCTGGCTCCGTGGTGTAATTCTCAAATCTGTGCCTTAAAGCAGACATCAAGCAAATTAGAAAGAAACTGGCGTTCCAGTCAGTCAGAAGGGTCTCTCAGAGCCTGGAAAGATAGCGTAAAAACATAAAAAAAAAAAAGAAAAGCTCTCGGCAGCGCTAGAAGTTCATATTACTCTGCACTCATCAAAGAAAACAAGAACAACCCCAGGTTTCTCTTCAGCACTGTAGCCAGGCTGACAGAGAGCCATAGCTCAGTTGAACCAGTGATCCCATTAGCTCTAAGCAGTGATGATTGTATGAACTTTTTTTACAGATGAAATTCTCGCGATCAGAGAAAGAATTCTATCAGCTCTTGCCTCCGTTAGATAAAAATCCCCTACTGAATACAGCAACTGCTGAATCAGCTGCGATGTCTCTTTTACATCAGGAGTCATTCTCACCTCTGAATCTCTCAGAGCTAGCTTCTCTAGTTTCATCATCCAGACCGTCGACCTGTCTATTAGACCCAGTACCAACTTGCCTCTTTCAAGGCATCTTTTATTTAAATGAGCCGTTTATTTTATATTTGATTAATCTGACTTTATGTCTGGGTTATGTACCTCAGGCACTTAAGACTGTGGTCATCAAAGCCCAGCTTAAAAAGCCTAATCTTGATGCAGATGTTTTGGCAAATTATAGACCCATATTGAAGCTTCCCTTTATTTCTAAAATCCTTGAGAAAGCTGTAGCAAAACAACTACACAAGCATCTGGTTGGGAACAGTTTGTTTGAAGAGTTTCAGTCAGGATTTAGAGCCCATCATAGCACAGAAACAGCGCTGGTGAAAGTCTCCAATGACATTCGAATGGCGCCAGACAATGGATCAGCCTCCATACTTCTCCTTTGAGATCTTAACGCTGCATTCGACACCATAGATCATAATATGTTACTCCAGAGACTGGAACATGAAATAGGACTTAAAGGAAGTGCACTAAGGTGGTTCAAATCCTCCTTATCAGATAGACATCAGTTTGTCCATGTAAACGACAGCTCCTCCTCACGTACCGTCGTCAGTCATGGAGTCCCGCAGGGTTCGGTACTTGGACCAATCCTCTTTACGCTTTATCTGCTTCCTCTAGGCAACATGAGCAGGAAACACAGCATCAACTTCCACCGCTCCGCAAACGATACCCAGCCGTACCTATCAATGAAGCCAAATGAAGTCACTCAGATAGTCAGGCTGCAGGCATGTGTTGATGACAGGAAATTTTTTACTTTTCAATTTGGACAAAACAGAAGTCATTGTACTCGGTCCTAAGCACCTCAGAAAAATACGATCTAATCATCTCATCAGTCTCGATGACATCACTTTGGCTTCCAGCTCCACTGTAAGAAACCTTGGAGTCATTTTTGACCAGGACATGTCCATTGTCCCTCACATAAAACAAGTTAGTCGGGCAGCTTTCTTCCACGTGAGAAACATGAGGAAAATCAGAAACATCCTTTCTCAGGATGATGCAGGAAAAACTAGTCCATACATGTGTAACTTCTAGGCTGGACTTCTGTAACTCGCTGCTATCTGCACGTCCAAACAAAAGTCTAAAAGGCCTTCAGTTAATTCAGAAGGCTGCTGCACGAATATTAGCAGGAACTAGGAAGAGAGATCACATCTCTCCTGTGTTAGCCGCTTTTCATTGGCTGCCAGTGAAATATAGAGTGGAAATCCAAATCCTTCTCTTAACATAGAAAGCTTTTAATGGCCAAGCTCCATCATATGTCAGAGAGCTCATAGTTCCTTACTGTGCTAGCAGGCCACTCTGCTCTCTTACTTGTGGTTCCTTGAGTCTCCAAGAGTAAATCTGGAGTCAGATTGTTCAGTTATCAGGCTCCTCTTTGATGGAACCAACTTCCAGCATCGGTCTGGGGGGTGGACTCTTTTTAACTTTTTAACTATAAGCTCTGTCATACAGGAAAGTTTAAAGCTGGACTTGAAAATGACTAAAGTCCTCTACTCTTTAGCTATGCTCCTATAGGCCTAGACTGCTGGGGGAAGGACTGAGCTTCTCTCTCTCTGTCTCTCCCTGTCTCTCCTTGTTACCCTCTCTCCCCCTCTCCCTCTTTCTCTCTCCCTCCGTCTCGCTCGCTCTCCTTTCCTCCCCCCTGTGCATGTGTTGATAAGAACCATCCTTCTTCAGAAAAAACAGTTTCACCCAGTCCTAAGCATTTATACTGCATTTACTAACCATGTTCTGCCAAAGTCTCTGTCTCTCCCAGTTCCTCTCCTCTCTCCCCCCGTCCTCATCCTGCAGGTGGTGACTCATTACCATCCCATGTTCTTGCAACACCAGCTGGTCCCATATGTAATGAATTCTGTACTCCAGCTCAACTCCATGAACTTCATGCAGCAACATGTTCCTGCCTACACCCCCCTCCAATGCCTACGTCTCTCTTTCTGTCTCTCTCTCTCCCACTCTCAACCCAACCGGTCGAGGCAGACGGGCGCCCCCCCTGAGCCTGGTTATGCTCGAGGTTTCTGCCTCTTATAGGAAGTTTGTCCTTGCCTCTGTTGCCAAGTGCTTGCTCATTGGGGGATCTGTTGGGTCTCTTTAAATGAATTTATAAAGAGTTTGGTCTAGACCTGCTCTATATGTAAAGTGCCTTGATGTGACTTTGTTATGATTTGGCGCTATACAAATAAATCTGATGTGATTATGATTGGATAGCTCTTAAGCTATAGGCTTTGTTAGTTCCAGGTTCAATATGTCAATGAGTTTTCAAAACAAGCAACTTGTAAACAATTCTGGATTCTCGTTTGTATTTTGGGGAGTGTGTGCGCTTCCCCTTTCAGTGATCAATCGGTTGTAGCGATCAAGAAGTTTGGCCTGCAATCATTCCTATGCAAACGCAGTTGAAATAAAGGGGTTCCGTTCATCACTTAGTAAATCACGGCAGCTCCAAGCTGCTTACATGGACACCAAAATGGAAAGCAAGATATTCTTTGTTTGAGTTTAGATATTTATTTATTTTAATTATTTTTTTTTTTTAAGAGAGGAAAGGAAATAGAAAGAGAAAGAAAAAGTAAGAGATAAATAGAGAGGAAAAGGAAAGAGAAAAAGAAAAAAGGGGTTTTGTGTGGGAAGGCTGGATGTTTCTCCTGTTCCCTGTTTTGCAGTTTGACTGGTTATGGACTTTCTTCCTGCGTGCAGTCAGTTGGATTTAAACTGGGTGGCGTAAGCTCGGTCATTTCCTGCAGGTGAGGCGATGAATTTCCAGCTCCTCGGTTGTTTCTTTTTTTGAAGCTGAAAAAGCCAATGAACCTCTTCCATCTGGAATTGTTGTGGTTGCTGTTGGTGTGATTCGTCTTCTCCTTCCTCTTCCTTGGTCCGTCTGGAAGCGGCTCAGAGCTGGCCTGTGGATTTGTAGGTGCTGGTCCAGGCCTCACATCTTCTGCTGGTGTCTGGTTGTCATTGACTTCCTGCTTGTTGGCCTCTTTAACTTGAACCACTTCCTGTTTGTTGGCCTCAGTCACTTTAGCCACTTCCGGCTTGTTGGCCTCAGTTACTTTAACCATTTTCTGTTTTTTGACCTTGGTCACTTCAGCTGCCTCCTGCTTGGCCTCAGTCACTTTAGCCACTTCCTGCTTGTTGGTCTCTTTAACTTGAACCACTTCCTGTTTGTTGGCCTCTGTAACTTGAACCACTTCCGGCTTGTTGGCCTCAGTTACTAAAACCATGTCCTGTTTTTTGACCTCGGTAACTTCAGCCTCGTTGGCCTCGGTCACTTTAGCCACTTCCTGCTTGTTGGCCTCTTTAACTTCAACCACTTCCGGCTTGTTGGCCTCAGTTACTAAAACCATGTCCTGTTTTTTGACCTCGGTAACTTCAGCCACTTCCTGCTTGTTGGCATCGGTCGCTTTAGCCACTTCCTGCTTGTTGGTCTCTTTAACTTCAACCACTTCCTGTTTGTTGGCCTCAGTCATTATAACCACTTCGGGCTTGTTGGCTTTGGTCACTTCAGCCACTTCCTGTATGCTGGCCTTCATTTCCATCAGACTGGATGTGTGTTCTGGTTGGAGTTTGCTGTTTTTCTTTAGCAAATGCAGCTGCCTCTGAATATATTGGTTCTGCGTTTCCAACGTGAAAATGAAGTCGACGTCTTTTTTAGTGGCGTCGTTCAGCTCTCTGGTCTTCTTCAGCAGAGACATAGCGTTTTTGTACATCTCGCTGATTTCTTTGTGGGACTCTGTCAGATTCTCCACCAACGTCATCAACCTCTGCTCTCTCTCTGTTGGTTTCTGAGTCTCTCCACAGTCGTCCTCTGGCTCTTGACCGTGCTTCTTTGAGGACTCTAAGGTGTTTGGAGATGATCTTCTCTGGGGTGGCGCCGCCTTTTTGAGCATCTCATCGTACCTGATGTAGTTGGAGAACATCACTTTCACCCTGTGCAGCTCCTCCCTGAGTTTGGACTCATTCTCTCGGGCCCTCTGTGTTTCAGCCGCTCTCAGGAACTGTTCGTTCTCCAGAACCCATTTCAGAATTTCAATTTCTTTGAGCCGGCCTTCTTCTGCCGCGTCGGCGTTATTTGGGCGTCCCCGTGCGCTCTTTGTCTTCTTTGGCATGATGTTTGTTTGTGTGTGTGTGTGCTCTGATTTCTCAAACGCTGTAGTGCTGCTGTGCATGTACTGTGATGGGACTGTGTGTGCCAGCTGGTATTTACAAGGAATGATGGAGGAGCCAGTGACATCACAGCGTCACTTCAAAGGCAACAGAGTCACTTCAAAGGCGATGGAATGTTATAGAGCAGAGTAGGATGATGACATCACCGACAGATACATTAAATTAAGAAAGACCTTCACACCAAAGTCACAAACCCAAATGTTGTTGTTCCCACAAGGAGTGTAGAAGCAGTCAGTAATATAGAAAGTACATTTTAATTTTCAGCCTCTTGCTGTGTGTATGGAGCTGTACTCTCTAAAACAGCACTCCTTAGAAAGTAATCATTATCATGATTTCTATTTTATTTGAAGCAAATCCAGTGAAATAGACTAGAGAATTAGTTTCTATGCGGCTGGAGATCAGCGAGTTCCTCACGGACGAAGTCTGATGGTGTCCACACCGAGAGGACCTTCCCGAGCCGAACACCGAGGTTGTGCACTTGTAGCAGCCGGAGAAGAGAGCGAAATGTCCGCGAGGAACTCCGGTGGCGGTTCTTCCATTGGTCCGGATCATCCCGGTGAGTTAGCTCCCTGACGCTAGCTGACTGGACAGGAGTTTTAGTCAGAAATGGGTTTAATTATTATTAAACTGTGTTATTTCTTAATTGTATTTAATGTAGTGAGAGTGATTGTGAAGCTCAAGACCCGTCAGGATATGAACGTTGATGTGAAGTGAAAATGGCGGATGATCTCAAGCTAACTTAGCTGCCGCTGATGACAAAGCTAAACGCTACGTAGACATGAATATGTCTGAATGTCACGTGCCGAGCTGGACAGTCACGTAATGGCGGTGAGTCATATTTGAACATGTTTGGGAAAACGTGTTTTTTAAGCAATTTCTTTTGTCCGTTTCATGTGATACAGATGCGGGGAAGACAACGGGGAGTCCAGTGACGGTAAAAAGAGGAGGCAGAGTGTGTTTGTAATAGTTTTTTAATTACCGCGACATCAGCTCCCCAAGAAGACAATTAATAATAAAAACAGACAATATTGTCTGTATGTTTTTATTAATTATTGTTTTCTATGTTGCACCGCCATTAATATTAGGAAGTGTTAATTATAATTGACAGGAGATGTTTTAATGGAGAGCAAAATAAGCTGAAGTAGATTTATTTTGGGGGTCAGTATAAATTAGCGATATACCGATGTGGTTTTTTTCAGGGCCCATACTGATTATTAGTAATCAAGGAAGCAGATATAAATTAGCAGTGAAAGGGATAATATTGGCCTCAAAACTTTTGCTAATAGAAACTCCAACATTTAACTTTGTTGAAAAGCCCTGAAGCATATGTTTATGAAACAGTATCAGATTTGCAACATGTCAGAGGGTTTTTTTCCCCCCCCTGTTTGTTTTGTTGTTTTCTATTATTTAGTACATGCATAGCCAGTGGTTATAGTGTAATAGGTGGTTGCGTAGTAGTGTGGTCTGGTTTGTCTGTCTTCTGGTTCAGCAGTCAGTTTGGACTGTGTGCGCGTTGTGTTGGCCCTTTGGTGGTTTTGCGGTTGTGGCTCAAGGTTTTGCGCATGCGGTTTATCCAGTGGTGGTTAGCTTTGGTCTTGGTGATCTGCTTTAGTCTTTGGACAGAAGTTGTGTTGTCAAGACAATTTATGTTGTGTGTTCATGAACTACTCTTCTTTCTGGTCTCATTTCCATGTTTTCGGAGCTGTTCTTGATCCATTGACGCTTAGGTGGACTCATCATCATGTCTCCCTGACTGCAGTTGGAAGGTTTGCACACACCTCTCTGCATGCATCCTCTTTAGCCACACAGCAAGTGGTGTCACATGTGGTGCAGTAAATGTGTGGTTGTATGTGAACATGCCTTTTTGTCCTAGCGTAGGAGCAGCGCTGAGGCGTTGAAGGTAAGTTGACAGTCGCAAGTGTGTTCCCCCTGTGAAATGTCAACAGTCATTAAGTGTTGTGTTCTTCAGCAGCACTGCTGCCGCCTCCTGTCTGAAGAAAGCAGATGGTGTGGTGAGTGGATGTCATTCAATTCAGAGCAGTGGTTTGTGTCCTTGGCTGGTTGTTTGTCCTTTCAGTGGCCTGTAGGTGGCAGACTGTCTCCCAACCACTGAGGCTGCTCCAGCTGCTCTTCACCATGACAATCCTGCAGCTCATCCTCTTTATGCTGATCACCTTGTTGGTGTTCCTCCTCTGGATGCAGATCCTGATGCGTACGGGATGTACAAGGCAAAAAAGTAAGCATTGCTTTATTTTTGTGATTGCAGTGAAATGGAGGTGTGGGTCCTACATTTGTGAAGTCTGTGCTCCTGTTGCCCTGTTTGGTTGTTGATGTGTAGTTTGGTGTGGCCTGGTTCATGGTTTGAGTAGTTTCAAGTGCGGTTGTCGTTTGGCTGTAACTTCCGTGCAGTGTTGTGGTAATTTGATTAGGGGATTTTTATTTTTTATTTTTATTTTATTTATTTTTTAAATTAATTTATTTATTTTTTTGCCCATTTACATGTGCAGTGGTCTAAATGTAAAGTATATTGTGTGTAGTAGTGACTGGTTTGTTTAGATTGTGGTTGTATGTCTGAGAATTTAATGCTATTGTATACTTTGAAACTGAATGCTTCTTGTTTGAAATGTTTAAGACTGAGTATATGCTTAGTAAATGTAATGTGAACTGTTTTTGTGCTATAATGCAGTCCAGAGAGCAGATGGATGGGACCTTTGCCGAAAGTCTGCAACTATTGAAGTTTCTGAAGCTGTAAGTTTAATTTCTTTATTCTGAACATTTCCACATAAAAGGTAAGGCAAAAGAAGAAGGGGGGGGTGATGAAAAAAAAAAAAACCCAAAACAACCTTACCTGGTTTAATGTCTGAGAAGTCGAAAGTGAATTGCATTTTGGAAATCCAAAGTAATGATTGTTAAGCAGCTGTTGTGTGGTTTTTTTTTATTTTTATTTGTTTTTATATTTTTGGGGGGGGGGGGGGGGGTATTTTTGGTCCTGTAGCCTTTTCACTCTGTCTGTCTTGTCATACTTTAATGTAGTCCTCACACTTGGTTTATTTCACACAACTCTTTGCTTCTGTTTTCTCTTTAGCCTCACTTTGACACTTAATCCATGTCATGTAAATGATTTTTGCAACAAAAGAGGACCGTGTAGCTGTAATCAAAGAATATAACAGACATGAAGCACCATGACCTGAATTTATTTCTTTTCATAATTCATGATGTTTCATAGCCATTAACCTCTAGGCTCTGTGAGTTCCAGCGCAATGAGTTTTCAATAACCGTTGAACCCTTTTGCCAATTTTTCAGTTTTGGCCCATGCATTTGAGTTCGACACCCTGAGAGACCAGGTAAGGTTGTTTTGGGTCCCCCCCCCCCCCCCCCCCTTCTTCTTTTGCCTTACCTGTTATGTGGAAATGTTCAGAATAAAGAAATTAAACTTAGAGCGTCAGAAACTGAAATAGTTGCAGACTTTCGGCAAAGGCCCCATCCATCTGCTCTCAGGACTGCGCTGACAAGGCACACAGTGGAGTTGGGTCACCTTACACACAGCCCTCTGGCTTTTGCTCTTTTATCCTATTATCGCAGTGATAGTTTGATCAAGCTTATATATTTTAAGACCAAATTAGACCTGGCAAGTGTAAAGCAGGCACCAAGACAGCTGCATCATTACCATTCAGCCGAACGAGGACAGTTTTTTACCCAAGGTGGATGAAAGAAGCCCGACAGTTTTTCTGCGGTGGTTTGAGTTCAGTGTTTTACATGCACATCGTGTAAGTCAGCTGATCTTATGAGTATCCTGTCTGCCGTTTGCTGGTGGTTGACCTCGTCCCCTGCGGGACTGATGCAGACAGAGTCCTAACGCCAAGAAGGTTGAAATGTGTTACATGTGAAATCACAAAACCGGCTTCCTGTGAGTCAAAGGATTTTAAAATCCTCCTGCTGCTCTTTAAAGCACTTCATGGTTTTGGGCCTAAATATCTCCATTTTTATTCACTGCTGCATTCACAAAGTCCACTGACAGCTGCTCCCTTAATTTTTAAAATTCAATATATTGTCCTGTTTTATTTGGATTTGAATGCTTTTCGGCAGGTGCAGAGGCTGCATGATGTCCAAAAGCCTGCACATCCTGCATAGTGGCCTTGATGTGAAAACCAACCATCAGATTCATGCAAGATGACTTAATTCCTGGTTGTGACCTCGGAGAAGACTGGAGGGGCCTCGGAGATACATGAGCAGGTGTTTGAATACACACTGACTGGCAGAGACAGTTTCTCAGACACCACTCAGCTGTTTGTTCTGAGGCCTTTTTTCTCTTGAATATTTGGTTGCTAATTGTTGAGAAGACATGAGTGTGAGACGCAGGAGTAGTTCCATTATTTATTCTGGTTTTATGTATCATCTGCGTTAACTATAGTGATTTTAGAAATGAGGCACAACAAACAACTTGTAAACAACTCAGGATTCTCGTTTGTACTTTGGGGAGTGTCTGTGCTTTCCTCTGCCTTGGTCCGTCTGGAAGCGGCTCAGAGCTGGCCTGTGGATTTGAAGGTGCTGGTCCAGGCCTCACATCTTCTGCTGGTGTCTGATTGTCATTGACTTCCTGCTTGTTGGCCTCAATCACTTGAACCACTTCCTGTTTTTTGACCTTGGTCACTTCAGCCACTTCCTGTATGCTGGCCTTCATGTCCATCAGACGGGACCTGTGTTCTGGTTGGAGTTTGCTGGTTTTCTTTAGCAAATGCAGCTGCCTCTGAATACATCGGTTCTGCATTTCCAACGTGAAAATGAAGTCCACATTGTCCTTTTTTGTGGCGTCGTTCAGCTCTCTGGTTTTCTTCAGCAGAGACATTGTGTTTTTGTACATCTCGCGGATTTCTTTGTGGGACTCTGTCAGGTTGTCCACCAACGTCATCAACTTCTGCTCCCTCTCTGTCGGTTTCCGAGTCCCTCCACAATTGTCCTCTGGCTCTTTACCGTCCAGCAGCTGTTCCATCTTTGAGGATTGTGAGGTGTTTGGAGATGATCTCCTCTGGGGTGGCTCTGTCTTTTTGACCACCTCATCGTACCTGATGTAGTTGGAGAACATCACTTTCACCCTGTGCAGCTCCTCCCTGAGTTTGGACTCATTCTCTCGGGCCCTCTGTGTTTCTGCCGCTCTCAGGGCCTGTTCGTTCTCCAGAGCCCTTTTCAGCATTTCAATTTCCCTCAGAAGGACTTCTTCTGCTGCGTTGGCATTATTTTGGCCTCCACGTGCGATCTTCATCCTCTTTGGCATGACGTTTGTGTTTATCTGTGTGCTCCGATAATATTGGCCTCAAAATATTAAATACAAACTCCAACACTTAACTTTGTTGAAATACATTTAAGCATATGTTTATGAAACAGCTTATCAGATTTGCAACATGTCAAAGTTTTTTTTTATTTTATTGTTTGTCTTAGACAACAGTCATCTTTGTTTTACAATTCTACCAAAAAGTGCAGGGAGCTCCCAGGCTCAGCAGCATGTCTTATTAAGGTTAAATGAAAGCTTAAACACAGAAATAGCTCCGTAAAGTTTTCAACAGTAAATAAAGTGTTCCAAAATTTCAGGGTAACTGATGTGGATGATCTGGGTATCTTTATGCCTACTATGACACCAGTAAAAAACAAAAAAAAAAAACTTTATTGGCATCATGTGCCACTAAGCAATGTCTGTCGGAATGAATGGGCACGAGTACTATGTTGCATCTTCACACTGGTCGATTCAGAGAGGCCGTAACCCACAGCTGGAGGTCTGCTGATGATTTGGGAAAGGCTCACAATCATTGTCAGAGGATGAGATTCTATGCGGAAACATGTAATACAACACTGAGGTGTTCATCTTCTCACCTTGTGTTGTTTAGACTGCTTTTGTGTTCTAGTTTTGTGTTGGTGGCGTTGTCGACTTTGGACAGACTCTCTGAGGGGACAAAGCTGGGTCAGGACTCTCCTCCCATTCAGACAAGAGTCTTATTTATTCTCAGTCATAGTAGTGTAGTCAATGTCCAGCTTGATTTGCTGTACCCTGAAGTGGAATCTAAAGGCTCTTCTTCTTCCACACTCTCTCTCTTCACCTTGACATGTGGACTTTACCCCCCTCTCTTTCCTAACGCGTTGAGTTTGGAGAAAAGACTACTCCCTCCTACCCTCACCCCTTTGTTGTTATAATATATGTGTTTTGCCTTATATAACAAGACAGGAATGGAACCGGGAGTCCCACCATGGCCAAGTTGTGCACATGCTTAAGGACACGGAGGAACTTGTTTTATTGAATGGAAGAATACAAACAGTACTTATCAGCACGATGAGTGCCAAATCAAATGTTGTACTCATCTCCTACTGAACAGCGTTCAATTTCAGACAGAGGCCTTCCTTCCGAAGTGCCTCGATAGCAGCGAGACCATGTTTATCGCTGTTTATCCCGGCTGAGAGAACCGGTGTGTGTGTGAGAGAGAGTGTGCGCATGTGCGCCACGCCCACAGGTGGGCTGATTGCTAATTGCCGGCTCTTCTTAAAGTCAGTGCAGCCGGTGAGAGTCACTCGGATTGAATCAGGACTGCTGTCACGGCGTGTTTAACAGACCGAGCTGCGCTGAACTTGGTTCAGTCAGAACAAGCCAGCAGTCCGCTCGGCTCGGCTCTCTGCTTCTGGACGACAGGTAGGTCGGCTTTGTGTCGTTTCAGGTAGCTTTAGCCGCCAAAGCTACGGCTACCGGCAACAGCAAACCAGTTCAGCCGTGTCCGCAGCGTTGTGTTTGTTTGTTTCAGACTCTTTCTCGTTTAGATGATGTTGCTGTTGTGTGAGTGTTTGTGTGTTTTTTCACGCTGTGTGCACCACGGAGGGGTTCACCGGGCACCTGTCTCACTGTTTCCGGTTAGCAGATGCTGTCAGTCACATGCAGATGTCTACACGGATTTAACGAGTGGTCTTAACTCTGTTTGTGTTTGTTTTTTCCGCAGCACATGTTAAAATAAAAAAATAATAATCCGGATTCAGGCTCGTGGCCCGGAAGTCCAACAGGTAGGTGGGAGAAGACAGGAAGTGACGTCATGTCATAGGTCTTCAGTGAGCTATGAAATGTTTAGCATTTTGTTGTGCGTGCACCAAATGTTATGAGCTAAAATGTCTTTGTTTGTTTTTTTTCTCCTCCAGGTTATTCTATGGATTGAGAAGGCAATACAATGGTGAAACAAACTGGAGGACTAAACATGAGGATCAGTTGACTTGAAATGAATTCAGTCAGCTGCTTAATGTTTTGATGGTAATGTATGTTGGAGCAGTTTCCCTGAATCTCCCATCAGGGGCACACCTGGGCAGGGACCCTCCCTCAGGTAAGAGTCTGAGTTCTCTATTCACTGAAGTAGTTGTCGTCATGAAATCATGTCTGAGTTTTAGGGAAGAACCTGGCACTGAATTTGACGGGTTGTGGTTGTCGTTGGAGGGAGGGTGTTGGTTGTGCGGTCCTTTCCTTTTGTCTCGGTTTCACTTGACTTGACTTGACTTTCGCTTGACTCTTCCACTTTGCGTGCCGTTTGTTTCTCGCTCGTCGGCTTGCGTCGTGGTTTTGGGTGGGCTGATAGTGGTGTGAGATTGTAATGGTAGAGTAAATGTCTTTAAATTTAAATGGTGCACACGAGCTTTATTTAATCCTATTGTTTCCCTCTGTTAGTGCTGGAGAAGAAGCAGGAGGGGGTGCCAATCAACAGGTAGGTGTAATCATGTGGAAACATTTTAATACAAGATTGAGGTGTTCATAATTTCTGCGTGTGCTGTTGGACTGTTTTTTGTGTTCCAGTTTTGTGTTGGCTGTGATGGAGCCTCTCTGAGGGGCCAAAGCTGTAGCAGGAGCAGGATGGAGCAGGACTCCACTCCCACTCAGATAAGAGTCTTATTTGTTTTCAGAAATAAAAGTGTAGTAAATGCCTACCTTGACTTGCTGTACCCTGAAGTGGGAGCTGTGCTGCTGCAGTCGTTGGGGCCAGCAGGTGAGCTTGAACTTGTTTACAAGATGTCTGTTGCTGTATTATTGCATCAGTGGGTTGTCACTTTTCCTTTGGTGTTGGGTAGTCACGTGGCTTTTGTTTTGTCGGGGGTGGTTGTAATATTTACTGCTTGTCCTTCTTCTGGACAGTAATTTTGTGTGTCACACCACAGCCCCCCTCCCCGCAATGGAAGTGGTGCATGATGTGTGGTCCCAGGAATCAGTGACCTCGTCCACCTTCCCGGTCCAGGACGGATGGACTGCTTTGCTCGTGTCCATTTGGTGAGTCGGTGCCGTTATGTAACTTGCCAGGTAAACTCCCAGCCATGGTTTTCCATTTACTGCCGCTGTCTGCTTTCAGGTTCAACCTCAGCAGGGAGGGTCGGCTGAAGGTATGTACAAGCAGCAATTCTGCCGTAGCTGATGAAGAAATGAAGTAGAAAGGCTCTCTTTTCAGTTGAAGTAACAGTGACTGGTTAGGTAATGAACGTCTTTCCTCCTTGCAGAGTACCAGTGTGACGGAAGGGGCCAGTCAGCATCGTCGTCGGACAGATCAACTGTTGACGTTGTTTATTGTGTGCTTTGTATGTTGTAAATGGGCAATTTTTTTATTTTTTTTTTTTTTATTTTGTTTTTTCCTATTTTGTACCTGCATAGCCAGTGGTTATAGTGTAATAGGTGGTTGCGTAGTAATGTGGTCTGGTTTGTTTGTCTTCTGGTTCAGCAGTCAGTTTGGACTGTGTGCGTTGTGTTGGCCCTTGGTGGTTTTGCGGTTGTGGCTCAAGGTTTGGTGCATGCGGTCTATCCAGTGGTGGTTAGCTTTGGTCTTGGTGATCTGCTTTTGTGTTTGGACAGAAGTTGTGTTGTCGAGACAATTTATGTTCTGTGTTTATGAACTACTCTTCTTTCTGGTCTCATTTCCATGTTTTCGGAGCTGTTCTTGATCCATTGACGCTTAGGTTGACTCATC
This sequence comes from Echeneis naucrates, assembly GCF_900963305.1. Taxonomy (NCBI): domain Eukaryota; kingdom Metazoa; phylum Chordata; class Actinopteri; order Carangiformes; family Echeneidae; genus Echeneis; species Echeneis naucrates. The sequence goes on along the minus strand of NC_042512.1, from coordinate 10,816,830 downwards.
ATCATGTCTCCCTGACTGCAGTTGGAGCCGGAAGGTTTGCACACACCTCTCTGCATGCATCCTCTTTAGCCACACAGCAAGTGGTGTCACATGTGGTGCAGTAAAAGTGTGGTTGTATGTGAACATGCCTTTTTGTCCTAGCGTAGGAGCAGTGCTGAGGCGTTGAAGGTAAGTTGACAGTTGCAAGTGTTTTCCCTCCTGTGAAATGTCAACAGTCATTAAGTGTTGTGTTCTTCAGCAGCACTGCTGCCTCCTGTCTGAAGAAACCAGATGGTGTGGTGAGTGGATGTCATTCAATTCAGAGCAGTGGTTTGTGTCCTTGGCTGGTTGTTTGTCCTTTCAGTGGCCTGGAGGTGGCAGACTGTCTCCCAACCACTGAGGCTGCTCCAGCTGCTCTTCACCATGACAATCCTGCAGCTCATCCTCTTTATGCTGATCACCTTGTTGGTGTTCCTCCTCTGGATGCAGATCATGATGCGTACGGGATGTACAAGGCAAAAAAGTAAGCATTGCTTTATTTTTGTGATTGCAGTGAAACGTAGGTGTGGGTCCTACATTTGTTTTTGCTGTTGGTGTGTAAAGTCTGTGCTCCTGTAGCCCTGTTTGGTTGTTGACGTGTAGTTTTGGTTTGGCCTGGTTCATGGTTTGAGTAGTTTCAAGTGCGGTTGTCGTTTGGCTGTAACTTCCGTGCAGTGTTGTGGTAATTTGAATAGGGGAGTTTTATTTTAGTTTTAAATGTTATGATAATTTTATGTTATTTTATTTGCCCATTTACATGTGCAGTGGTCTAAATGAAATGTAAAGTGTATTGTGTGTAGTAGTGACTGGTTTGTGACAACTTAATGCTATTGTAGACTTTGAAACATTTCTAACAAGAAGCATTCAGTTTCAGACTGAGTATATGCTTTGTAAAGGACGATGTAATGTGAAATGTTTTTGTGCTGTAATGGTTGTTTAATGTCTGAGAAATTGAAAGTGAATTGCAGTTTGGAAACCAATAAAATCCAAAGTAATGATTGTAAAGCAGCTGTTGTGTGGGTGGGTTTGTTTGTTTTTTGATTCATGGAATATGTCCATGAATGTCATGTGCTGAGCTGGACAGCCACGTAGTGGAGGTGAGTCATATTTGAACATGGTTGTGAAAACAACTTCATTTGTCCCTTTCATGTGATAGAGATGCGGGGAAAACAACGGGGAGTCCAGTCACGTTAAAAAGAGGAGGCTGAGTGTGTGTTTGTCTTCTTGTGGAGCTGAAGTGACTGTAAATATTGTAATTGTTGTATTCCTTAATATCAGTTTATGGAGAGCAAAATATTCTGAAGTAGAATTATTTTGGGGGTCGTTGGTAGAGCATTTAGTCATTTTAAATTAGCGATATACCGATGTGGTTTTTTTTCAGGGCCGATACCGATTATTAGTAGTGAAGGAGGCTGATATGAATTTGCAGTCAAAGGGATAATAAAAATTTTCAATTATACATACTCCCACCATGGCCAAGTTGTGCACATGCTTAAGGACACGGAGGAACTTGTTTTATTGAATGGAAGAATACAAACAGTACTTATCAGCACGATGAGTGCCAAATCAAATGTCGTACTCATCTCCTACTGAACAGCGTTCAATTTCAGACAGAGGCCTTCCTTCCGAAGTGCCTCGACAGCAGCGAGACGATGTTTATCGCTGTTTATCCCGGCTGAGAGGACCGGTCAAATGTCCGCCATGCTTTTCCTTCCTGAACATAAATGGCGACGGAGGGCACGAAATGAATGAAAGCTTCACAGTGACGTGTGAGCGTTTGATCGACTGAGATGTCTGAAGAGAGAGTGAGTGTGAGAGCGTGTGCCACGCCCACAGGTGTGGTGGTTGCTAATTGGCGACTCGTGCTCTTGCAGTCGGTGCAGCCGGTGAGGTGTTTGTGTGGTTTCATGTTAGATGGACTTTGGCCTTTGAGAGCATTCAGATTTAGTCGAGTAGTGTTAGCCTTGCTTGTGTCCGGGGGAGGTGGCATTTCCTTTAAACGGCCACTCTCGTCTGACTTGAAGCAGGTCCGTCGGTGCCGGGAAACGGAAGAGGGTGGGGAAAAAAGGGGCAAGTGACGAAGAGAAGTGTGGGTGACCTTTGTGGAGAGCGAATGGAGTTTGTCGGCCCGATTGCTGACGGTGTGTTTTCCTGCTGCAGCACCATGTTGGAGGTGAAGAAAGGCTCACCCTCCTCAGGTAAGAGTCATGTTGGGTGGCAGTTGTCAGTGACGTGTCAGTTGACGCCACAGTAGTGAGCAGAGATTCCGAGATGTCAATGGCCTGCAAGTATTTCACGGGAAAAGTGGCGCTTATCCACACGTCGATGTTAATATCTGGACTAGAGAATTTTCTGTGTCCCCTGTTTGACAGGAGGAGCAACAAGTGAAGTCTGTCGTGGCGGAGGCCGTTCGTGACGTCATCAGTGGCGAGGGCAGCGTGAAGGCAGATGAAAAGTAAGGCTAGATAGCTTTGTGAAGAAGAAGCCAAAGGGGTTGTGTTAATAAACTGCAGTCGATGAGCTTGGACGAGTGGAGTGTTTCTATGAACAGCCCACAAAAGAAAGTTATTTCCAGTAGGTGTGAAGTAGAGATCCTTGGCTGTTGGTGCACTGTCCCACTGTCCGCCATTTTGGTGTTCAGGACTTGCGCAGTTGGCGTTGGCCTCCAGCTGAGCAGCGTCGTCTCCAGCCGCCTGTGTGCCAGCTGTTGGTTGAGAAGCCACAATGTTTGTGGCTGGGTGAAGGAAAAGGATACCGCAGCTGTGATGAGACTGCTGTCGGAAGTGAGACGAGAAGCACAAATCCAATGGGATTTAATCTGAAAAGATAGATTCCCCAAAGAGGCAAGTGCAAGGAAATGAATAAAATGAAATGACTTGTGAGTTAGCGCCCATGTTGCAATGTCGTTGAACATGAGTGAATGGGAATGTTGTTGTGCAGCCTTAGTGGTGGTTTAGCATGTCTGTCACATTGGCATCAAAGCTGCAGTTGTTTTTCACAGTGACTTGCAGTCAACTCGAGTCAGCGGCTCTTTTTGGAGCAACACTGGCCAGGTTGAGGCAAAAAGCAGCAGAGGGTATCTTCAGAATGTGAACTCAAAGGAAACAGGATCCGTGTTGAGGCCAACGCATTGAGGTTGGTTGGTGGCTAAGTGAGAGACGAGATCTATCTGGATGTTGACATATCATGAGGCGAGTAGTAAAAAGTAATAGAAACGGTGATGCATTTGTTTGAATGTGTGTGCATTGTGGTCCATCCCAGGGAGTGCGGCGTTGGTGCTGGTGTGGTGAAGAAGCCCTGTGAGCCTGTGTTCTGTTGCCTGCCAATGGTGTCGTTGTGGCTGGTGCATTGGTGAGTGAGACGTGAGTGTAGTGCAGAGGAGGAGGAGAAGTGGCTGTTTGTGGTTGTGGAGTTGTCAGCCTGCTGGGTCGAAATGGGGAGCAAGTGTGTTTGTGGAGCACAGGTGTTGAGTGAGAAAGAGGAGGAGTTTTTCTTTCATGTCATGTGTCAAAGAGGAGAAGCTGTTTGTGGCGGACATGAGCTATGCATTTTGGGAGGGGAGGGTGAAGTGGGTGACAATGGAGGAAGAAGAAGGAGAATGTGCAAGTTAAATGGTGGATGAAAAGGGACAGAATGAGAAGTAGAAAGAGTGAGGCTGGTGTTGTGGCAGCGCTGCCACACTAGCCCCACCCCACAGAGACAACTGGAGTGTTTCAGCGAAGGCCGGAAGTAGGAGACAACATGGCTGCTATGTGGGTGAGAGACATAGGAGCTGTTGCAGAGTATGTGGAAGAAGTGCAGACGTGCAGCACGTGCTGCGTGCACTGTGTGACCAAGATGCTTGCTGCCACTGGGGCTCAGATGCAGGAACACAGGTGTGGCTGGATTGTGTGGTGTTTGTTGTCTTGACTGCAGAGTGGAGGAGCACTCACCCATTTTGTCTGTTGACACTCAAGCACTTGCTGATTGGCCAGATAGACTCAAGCTTCGACTGCTTCATGGCACCCAGTCTTTGATCAAAGTGTGAGTTTAGAGTGGATGAAGTGCTTGTCCCGTGTGGTTATGATGCCCAGTGTGAAAGGTGTTGAGGTGGAGCAGGAGGCGTGTGTGTTCTTGGTGAGACTGTGGTGCAGATGTGTCATGTTGGTGGGATGTGGCACCCCAAGCAGAGAAGAAAAAGGATGGTGTCATGTTGGAGAGGGTGGTGTCATATGCAGACTGTGTAGTCGACACAGCGAAAATGGCTGCAGTTGGACGAGGTGGAGTGTGTTGTTAGAATGTTGGTTAGAAAGTGTGTCAAGCACAGCATGTCGGCAGGCCCAGTTTCTGCAAGGTGTCTGACGTTCTTGAGACTTGGTGGCAGACATGGAAGCACGGGATGTGTTTTGGCTTGAGCCCTGCAGGCAGAGTATGATGGATGAGTAGGATGCAGACAGACAGACAGACAGAAAGAAAGAGCAGCTCGTGTGGAAGGAAGGAAGGAAGGAAGGAAGGAGATGCACGTCTTTGGCTCTCTCAGTTGCTTCCTCAGCAAATCCCCTCAACAGGCTGAACTGCATCAGCTTGATTGTGGTGGCAAAGTAACTGGAGCCCTCCTTTGGCTGCTTCATGAGATCAGGTGTAGCTTGTTGTGGTGGTGTGGAACCCAGGTCGATGTGCAATCACGCCCATTGGGCTGCTGACAGGCACCACAACTCAAGCAGCCACAGCCCTGAGTGGATTTGGAATAGGCCAGTCCCAGGTGAGCTGTATTTGTTGTGACATCCTTGTGGTTTGGGAAGTCCACTTCCCAAACCATCATGTTTCCTTGTGGTGGGTGTGGCCTGAGTGAGCTGGGTGGACTTGGGCATTAATTTGGACAGCCCCCTTCTTCCACTGCATCCTTCACCAAACAATGTGCCCGTGTTCCTAGTTAGGCTTCAGAATAGAACTCGGTAGTCCTCATAGCCTGCAGTTGCCTCGTGGGTCAGCATCCAAATGCAGGCTATGTTTCCTGAGGCCAGTGTGTGTGTTCAGGAATAGCACCCAGTGAGGCAGCTTCTCCATCTCTCTCTATCTCACACACCTTCAAGAGTCAATCTCAGCACAGTCCTCGTTTCTCTTGCAAACAGGTTGTGAGGCTTCTGTGCTTGGGTGTTTGTCTGCTCAAGCCACCAGCAGTGTGTGTAGGGTGGATGTGAGCATTTGTCTCTTGGCATATAGGCCAAAATGGGTCTTTTGGCTTCATGATCTTTACTACTTAAATCAATAAGTTTACTACTTATTGTGTGCACACACAAATGCATGCGCATTTAGCTCTCACAAATCCATCTAGCTCCACACATACAGTCCAGGTTGATGTCATGTAACAGATCAATCCATCCTGACATAGTTACAGCAGGTGGATAGATTGGCGTGGGGGGGGGGGGGGGGTTAGATCTATCCTCTCTCCTTACTTGGTAGATATTAATCTACTTGTTGGTAGATAATTATGATGTTCATAATCTACCATCTCTCACACTTTGATGACGTCATCTTAAACTCTATCTAACCTACACCTGCTGTAGATATCTGATATAGTGAGCCATGTGGTGGTGAGTCCCTATCATCAAAGTGTGTTTCTGTAAAAGCTAAGCAGGACATGACGAGGAAATCATGACAATCCGTTTTATTGATGTTAACAACAACAACTACCACCCAAAGAAAATTGCAGGTATTCCAAGTACTCCAATGTCATTCTACTCAATCATCATCTTCATGCTGTCCTTTCTTTCCTTGCAGGGTGCCTCCAGGTTGGTGAGGTGCTTCAACTGGAGGAAAGAACAGCCAGCTGGGCCAAACATCCATCCATATTCCAGGAGCTGCTTGACAGCCATTGCAACAAACCTGCAACACATGACAGACATGTCCACCGCAGGCTGAGTTGTCTGCAACAAAGACATGAGGAGATCTCACGTGTCCCCCAGAGAAAAGTGTAGACCTGAGAAGAGTGTGAATCCAATAAAAGGCTGAGAAACTGGGTGTGTGCTATTCTTTCTTGCAAGGGTGCAGATATATTGTGGGTGGGGAAAACGTGTCTGCTCAGATATGGCTGGCACAAAGCATGCAGACAAGAAGAACAGGAGCAAAGAGAAGACGGGAGAGATGACTCTGCCCAGAGCTGCACAAAGGACTTGAGGGGGAAGTAGTTCAAGTCCTGTGGCATCTGTTGCCACAACACTAATCTCAAGACAAACAACACATGCTCAAGATCGTGTTTGGTATTTAAGGTACATGCAGTTGTCACAAAACAACTACACACACACCTTGTGAAAACAACAGCAAGACCTCGCAGTGCTGATGGGTTGCTACGTCAACACAAGAGACAACACAGCTCAAACCACTCACCAGCAACAACTCCAGACATCAAACTGCAGCAAAGCACAACAGCACCACAAACACTTGGCTGAGTCTCTGTGTACAGTGCTGGGTGGCTGAGTGTGGTGCAGTGTCAGACTCAGCCATGTTAGCACGACCTGACACCAAGCCTCAAAGGACACTGTTGCTCCCTCATGTGTTTCTAGAGAGCAACAGAGAGCCCACACTACAACACCACACACACACACAACCCTGCACCGGCCACTGAAAACACAAGGCCTGTCCTGTCACCTTCACACACACACACCACAGAGGAGACAACTCCAAAGAATACGACACTAACGCCAGCTCACATCAAACTACGGCTGCCATCAGCCACCACTACACAATCCACAACACACAACAGCAGCCACAGAAAATAAGTGACAACCACACCGCTCAGCCTGCCTGCACACAGAGCCACTGCAATGATGAGCCCCAATGGCCAATTAGCCCTTTGCACTGTGCTGCGTGTCAGGCTGACACATCTCCAACACACACCTGAACAAGGACAGCAAACATCAACACTGACAACAACTACAACAACCCGGGACACTGACGGTGTCGAGTCTTGTGCTATTTAGACTCCACAAAGCGACACTCTGCCCAAACGCAGAGACACAACATGCCACTGATTCCACACTCCCTGCCAATCAGACTACATTGCCCTCACATGTGGCCACTGTTAGTGGGGACGGACCACCAGGAGGGGTGCCAGAACATGTGGCACAGCTCCTCGTGTCCACTCTCGCCCTGTCGAGAAGCAACATTGGCCAGCTGGTACACCACAAGTCAGCTGCAAGCAAAGACGTTGTCTCTGACAGCTGCAGAAGGGCTCCAAACAACTACAACAACAACAGAGAGAGAGAGAGAGAAAGAGAAAGAAGGCATTAAACATCACAGAAAGCTCCAGAGAACCAACACGCAACACTCGGGACAATGGAGGAGAAAGACACAGTGCAGGGATCGGGCCTCTGCTCCTCAGGGCCACATCAGCAGAAGACAGCTGAGGGGCCAGGGAAGAGAACAACACCACACACACACAGGACGTGTGATGTGGAAGGTGCATGGAGCACACGTTTTCCTGCTGGTTCTGTCCCTCACTAGATTTTTCAAATCAGCCTGAAGAACAAAGACATTCCTGTTTCTATCACATCCAAGAAATCGGGATGCCCAGATGGACACACCTGTGCCCGTGATGGGAAAGTGCACACTGCTCCTGTGCTTCAACAACTAACCCCAAATAAAACCTACAAGACACAGACTTTCACAACTTGCCACTTGCACTGCCTGAAAAGAAGGCACCAGCAACATCCCTTCAGCTACTCTTGTCGTGCTTGACATTCCTTTTTATTGTTGGTGTCATATCTCCAGTGTTTCCTATTCTTAGACTAGCAAGAACAACAATAGCGCACACACACAAGTCACCAAAACCAATCAGCAGACCAGCTACTTCATACTCTAACTCTCACTTTCTTCTCAGGCAGCAGAAATTAGGAGCTTCACAATGAAAAACAGTATCCCACCACTCACAAACCACACCACACAACTCCAACTGAAAAGAACATGAGACACAGGAAAACAGAGACAGCGACAAAACAACACCATATACCTACGGTGTTGGTTTGTCCCTGAGTGTGTAGGTTCTGCCCTAAGAGGCAACACACTAGACACAAGAGACTACACACAACAACCGCCACTACAATACACAGAACTACACCACAAACAAGATGGCAGACATGAAACAGCTCCAAATAATGACTCCAGACAAGAAACAACAACTACAACAAGAGGGGTGCACAATAGTGCTTTCACTAACAGAGACACTGCTGAACCGACACACTAACACTACTTCTGCTCCTCTCAAAACCTCAAGTGTCTGAACATTACAAAACACCAACACCAAGAAAGAGAAAGGAGCAGAGAAACAACAGAACCTCAACAACACACACACACACACACACAACAAGAACACCCCCAGTGACAGAACAAGAACAGAACCAGGAAGTCCTCCATCCTGATTGGCCAGCACAGGACACCCAGCAGAGTGTGACCCAACCACAGTTGCAACAGCCTTCAAACCAGTCACCAACACACACAGCAAACTAGACAACCAACACAACAGCTGACACAACACAAAGCCCTCACACCACAAATAACACACAAGACAAGACACAACATAAGCACTCTGCCATGTTTTCTGCCATGTGTGCCTTTTCAACAGTGTGTGGTGTCCAAGGCAGAACCGCACACCTTCTCGTGCTCCTTCACACTTCACGCTTTCCGCCCTTCAGACGCTCGTACCTGCAGGATCGGCCCACCTTTGGCCCCAGGAGGAGACGCTGCTGCTATGACCCTGCAACAGGAACACACAACTGCAACACTCGACTGTTATGTTAGTCACAAGACACAATGCAAGAGCCAAGGCACAAAAAGAGTGCAGGCATCACCAAGGACACACAACACAGCACTAGACACCAACCACAGAGTGAACACGACACGACAAGCCTCAAGACAAACACACACACACACACAGCACAACAGACACACTACGAGCAAGTACAGAGTTGCGTGTCTGAGTGACACTTGCTGCTCAGTCGACAATGTGCACGCATTCTTCATCGACACCGTCAGCCTTGAAAAGAGAAGAGAGACATCTATCATTGGAACAACACTTACAGGTTTGAACTTGGTCAAACAGTCAGTGGTCAGGACAGGACTCAGGTAGGACTCGGACACTGAAGTTTAGAGAAACACAGACTTTATTAGAACTTTGACAGAACTCACAGCAATGTTGTCCACATTAAACAAATGGGGCAATGACATTGGAGTATTACAGGGATGTCACCAGGTTCAAAGTCCACTAAACAAAGGTCACTCCGACACAGGAAACACAACGGCTACAGAAAAAGGCCAAACTGAGTTACAGACATTCCAACTGAAATTCACTCCATCCAGGAACAACAGCTGACACAAGGCATCCAGGACTGCAGCACAGACATAACGCTGGTGTGGGAAATGAATGGCCAACACAGTGGTACAAGACAAGGGGGGGGGGCACACAACCTATTGAAGGTGTGGAGGGGAAATGGGCAACACGTGGAAACACTGGGAATCCAGTCAGACGAAGGGCGAGTGTCCTGAAACGAGAGGAGAGTTAGGACCTGCCACAAAAAACCAAACAACAAGACAAGACAACTTCACCACCGTGTGACCACCCTCACCTGCCTCCTCCATCTGCTCAGCCACATTACAGCACTCTGACACATCACACGTGAACAGCAATGCAACTACCAAGTACACCGTTCTATACGACCTCTTGTGGAGTTGTGCCACCTGGGAACTGCAGATCCAGCTGATCCTGCCTCCATCATGAATCCAGAGCATGCATTGTCTTTGGAAGAGTCCAGCTGGGCCCAGGCAGTTTGTGTCAGCTGCAACTCGTCAATGTTTGCTAAGCGACTACATCTTCTGTGAACTAGGACCTACATCAATACGTCATCTTCATCCATGTCCATACAAGTATCACAACTACGCATTCACTATTTCCTACATGTCTAACTGACCTACACGTGCAGGCTGATTCACATATTGCATGTTACACTTTGAAATAGATGATGTAATGCTACACATATTGCAACCACATTTAACATTCTCAGCACAGCCCTTCACCCAAAATGACAGCATCCAACTGCCTTCTTTGGACTCGTGCTACTTTCTACACTCTATGCAAGTGACACCACGGCATTTACTTTCATTTGTTGACAGTAACACATCTACTTCCTCTAATGACCTCTTCTTTGATTTCCTTGCTCAGCCCAAAATACACAATGATTCATTGTCATTGTCACATGCTTGCTCTGACTGTGAAGACATGCACACATTTAGGGAGCAGAGTCTAACCACATTGCATCCAACCAGGAGCACATGTTGTCGATGCGATTACAGACATGCCTGCAGATTTGGCCTTGGCCTTTGTTTGCCAACTGGTTTTGCAGAATGCACACCAATCTAAACACAAATCCAATCCAACTCAATTTCTCTTATTTGGATAGCACCAACTTGTAAAACAGTTACATGGAGACACTTTATGGAAGAATTACATATAGAGCAGGTCTTGACCAAACTGCTCCCCAATGAGCAATACAACTGTGCCTCTATTCCCACACCATCACACATCTACACCATTCCAGTGCCCTTTTAGCATTGCTTTCCTATTCCTCTTCCTTTTAGTTCTTTCTTCTACATCTACACACACAATATCTACTTCACCATTCTGCTATTTACATTGAGATCCAGAGAAGTCAGAAGCCAACAGCATCCATTTTGCAGACCTGTCATTACAATCTAGCCTCCACATTTCTCCACTTCCCACACATTCTCTTTTTCTATGTGTTGACATAACATCAAGTGCAGTTCCAGCAAAGACAACCTTTACATACACAATCTACAACTGTGGGTGGAGCCACAACGTGTTCTCATTGACACTACATCATGGCCACCACTATTTCTTTTGCACACATGTCAAAGCCTGCTGTGTCCCTTGTCTTGACAATCACTGTCGCACAACATTTCCAGCTACAAAAACCATCCACTTCTTACCTTGTATTGGGGCAGCACAGGTTACGTCACTTCTACTTCTCCAAAAACATACAAAGGAGACACCGAGAGGGGCACTACAGCACATGGCATCCACAAAAGGAGCAGACCAAACACAGGACCTCCACACTAATGACACAAAAAACACACTATTGCTCATTCTGCATTCATCTGTCACTCACCCACAATAACAAATACACCACCGTTGACTTCTTTCCTTTTCCTCAGGCAGCGTGACTGACATCACTTCTGCCACTCCAAACACAAGCAACAAAGACACACAGAAGAAGAAAAACACTAGATGTCAGGGGAAGAAAAGATGCTAATAAATTCTACTCTATTGCAACCTCGTCACATAAGGACCCTCGTCATTAAAAGCTCTGACTTGTTTCCTACTTGGTGGACAGCCTTTCAAGCAACTCCCATTCATATCAACTATATTGCCCCATTTCAATTGGTGTCCCATAACACCTAACGCTCCAGTGCTAAAAAGAACCTTTTCTTTTCTCAAAGTCCACCATTCCTCCTCCTGAGAAGATAAGACAACAGTCACCTGGCCTCACTTTCTATTCAACAACTGCTCACAACGCATTTCACACATCACTGACCAAACACTGTCAGAAGAGCTTGGACCGCTTTCTCTCACCAAAAACAAGGACACTGCATCAACGGTATTTCTCCCCAATCCTTACAAGCACACCAGCTTCTTCTTCTTCTGTAGTTGGGCACTTTCCTGAACACATGCACTTTCCTCACTCTCACAACTTGGTGGCCACAACAACTTTTCTCACCTTCCTCTTCACACCACTCTCACAATAATTAGAGAAATGTGGAGAGACCTTTCAGAGACCCGCAAACACACCCTCCATGCTTGCACTGTTGGGCAACTTCTCCTAAAGTTCATCTTGTCTGATCACAAAGCAAGAGTGCAATTATATCCAAGACATTCAACATTCTCCTCTCTCTGCACAATATTGCTCCTGCCTATTGTCTATGTAGCAACCAGCAGTGACCAAATGCAGATGGTGATTCCACGACATCGAGTCCCAAAGCAATCACCACTTTCCAGTCACAAAGTCGAAGCTGACGTCGGCTAGCTAGCTAGCAGGACTTCACTAAAACACCAAACATCAGCTCCAAACTAACATGAACTCCTCAGTGCTGCTCTCACCCCTGTCCAGAAAGTCCACCTTTAGTGACACACTCTTGGGTTTGGCAGATTGTTCAACCCCTGCGTGAGGCCCCACAAACTGTCAATCTACCTGATCTTATCTTCATCTATCCGGGACAGCATCTTCCTCATGTCTACAGCTTGCTGAGCGTTTACTCAACCATTTCTGATCACTTTGTATGTGGTTCTTGGAGAGTTGACAAATGGAAACATTGTCCTCAACCACTTCCTTCTAAGCAACTTGGACCACAGACCCTGACAGGAATGGAAACAACTAATAACACGTGTCTGTTTTCATTTGACTTCCAAATGTCACTCTCACACATGGCTATTACCAACACATTCTTGACACACATGTGATATTCCAACAAACGTACCATTGACATAAACACTGCAAGATTGAACTGCAACATGTTTGCGTGACATGATGTAGAGCCAATCCAACCTGTTTGTTGTCTTTCACACATTCACCTCTACCTTTCCCTGCTGATCAAAGTCTGCTTTGTCCCTGACCGCAACTATTGCTGTCACATTCAACAAAAAGCAACAGGAAATGAGAACCTGCTGACATCTTTTCCTTGCTCTCATGTAGCACCACTTCTATGATTTCTGCTGCTCTGACAACTGAAACATCACAATAGAAAGAAAACAACACAACATTCACTGAACCTCAGATCTTATTATTTTACACTTGGTTATGTTACTTGTTGTCACCCCAACATCACTCATCACCTAAATGAGTGATGGTTTAGGCCCAACTTTCAAAGAACTACTGAATATGACATGACTCATCTTTATGGCTGAAAAGATTCTCCTCACCTTCCTTTGAATAGTCGCTGGCTAGCAACTTCCGAACAACCAAACAACAAAAACACAGATGCCAATTGCTCCATTTGACAGTGTCTTTATTACTTAAGAAATGTGAAGGTTTGAGAACACAATACTTGTCCAGGCTACCATCTGGGAATACATGTCATGGTGTAACAATTAGTATTAGGTCTCTACTGTTTGTTACACAAAGAAGTCACCGCTTTCTCCGTCCATTCCCACATTCACTTTGTGACTCTAAAGTCTAACAACACACCAGCAAGCTAGTGTGAGCTAACAAGGGGGGGGGGGGGGAATAAACAGCAGCTCCAAACAGACCTTACCTTCACTGTGCTGTTCTCACCCCTGTCCAGAAATTCCTCCTTGACAGAATACATCCATTGCGCAGATTAGACAGGACCTAACAGGCAGAAGGAGAAGGAGAATGGCCAGGCCACAGCTTCTTGAAACCACTGCACCACGTGCTTTTCTAAGAATACCACTATGTGATTGTCCCTCGCCAGCCCATGTCTCATTCAGAAGACACTAAATAAGGACTACAGAAAACACATCATTGCTGATTCCTCATTCATCTGAGGCAACTAACACATTCATCTATTGACAGCTTACCTCGTGTTCCAGCACATATCACATTAAATAAAAGAAATAGGAACACACACAGAACACACAACTATTGACTTCTTACCATGTTTTCTGCCAACATGATTGACCTCACTTCTGCTGCCCTGACAATAAAGACAACCCCCCCCCCCAAAAAAAAAAAATTAAATTCCACTCGATATCACTAAGATAACAAACCTAGATAGAACATAACCTAAACACTAAATATACACTGGACTTGAGAGTCCAAAAGGACAATAAAAGAACACAACAAGAACAACAACTGAACACTTGATGGCAGCAAAAAGAACAGACAAACAACAGAACACACACACTAATTAGAAAACATTTACATTCTTACCATGTTTTCAAACAGCACCAGCTCCATCACTTCTGCTCCCCTGAAAACACACACAGAAAAAGGAGGAACACGTGAGGTTAGAAGAGAGAGCACAGAAACAACAGAACCTAAACACTAAACATACAATTGATTCCTTACCTTATTCTCAGGCAGCTCTTGCAGTTGTGGAGTGTTTATGTCAATGGTATGTTTGCTAGAATATCACATGAATCACGTCCACACCATCAGAGATGTGAAATGTCATCAGGAGAATAAGAGGAACAATCTGATCACTGACCTCTTCACATTTTTGGCTGAGCTGAAACACTTGCCAAGTTTGGAGATTTCTGAACATACACTCATTGTGTTTAGGAGAGGCAAGAGTGATGTCAGAGTGATGAGTGGAATAGAAAGTGTGTCAAGAATGTGTTGGTAATAGCCAGACGTGAGAGCAATTTAAAAAAAAAAAAAAAAAAAAAATTTAAAAAGGACCCTTAAAAGTCACAACAACACACAATTGCTCATTCATTCTACATCTGAAGCAACTAAAACCTACAACAATTAACTTCTTACCTCATTTTCAGGCAGTACAGGAGACACTACTTCTGCCATTCTGAACATATAAACACAAAAACAGAGAGAACACATGATGTCAGAAAAAGACAAGGGGCTCAATTGCGAATTGCTGATGAATCTGAGGCCAGAAAAATTCACAACAACTGACTTCTTACCTCCTTTTCTGTCAAGACGAGTTCCATCACTTCTGCTCCCCTGAAACAAATCAATAAAGACACAGAGAGAACACACAATGTTAGACAAAAGAGCAGAAACACTACAGAACCTAAACACACAACACTTCACAGGCAATTAAAAAAAGGGGGCCATTACAAGTCACACAACACACTACACTACATCTGAGGCAACAAAAACATACAATTACTTTAGCATGTTTTCAGGCTACATCATTTGCATCAGAAGTGATGCCCTAAAAATATAAAGGGGGGGGGGGGGGCAGGGACCAAAAAAAAACCAAAAACACCCCCCACACACATATACACACACACACAATATGACTAAAAGAGCTAAGAGAAAACATAACCAACACACTAAATATACACAGCACTTAACAGTCCAGAAGGGGGGGGAGAGAGGGAAAGAAGAACATATGACATTAATTTATGTCGTTTCTGTCCTTTGTTCTAAACATATACAACAATTGATTCCTTCCCTTATTCTCAGGCAGCTCCTGTTACATCCCTTCCTCTACTCAGACATATGAACAAAAAACCAAAGAGACAACATGCGACATTAGAATAAGGAACAAACAAATGACAAAACTTCAGGTAAGTCAAACACATACAACTATTGTTTTCCAAACCATAACACAGGGCCTTGAAAGGGAGAGGATTTTGACAATCTTTATTTCAACTCCAGTCCTACTTACACCTGAGCTCTTGTTGCCAGGCTACACTCATTTAAGGGTCCCAGTGTGTTTTAAGACTTTACATGTCTTGTGAATGAGCAGTTTTTTTTATAAAGCAATTACAACTTACAACAATTCACATCTCACCTTGTTTTCAGGCACCACGTATGACATCGCTTCTGCCACTCCATAAACAAACAACAAGATACACAAGGACCCCCAAAATCCTGCCCCCATCCTGCCAACAAGGGGCACCAAATGTGGACCGCTGCGGGAACACACTCCCATGAGCTTAACAGGCAAGAACAAAGGACATTTCAAATTCAACAAAAATAAATACTGAAAACACACAACTGCTAATTCTTAATAAATCTGAGGCAACAAAAACACACAATTGACTTCTTACCTTTTTTTCCCCACGCAGCACAAGTGATACCGCTTCTGCCATTCTTAAAAGAACAACATAAAAAAAAAACAGACAGAAGACGACATAATGTCAGGAGAAGGAGCTGAGAAACCTGAACCTAAATACATGCTAAATACTCAATAAATAAACATAAAATCAACCCACAACACCCACACAATTGCTCATTCATACTACATCTGAAGCAACAAAAAACATACACTAATTAACGTCTCACCTTGTTTCCAGGCAGCATGAGTTCCAGCCTTCTGCTGCTCTGAAAACAAACCAAAGCAAAGCAGAGAAAGAGAAGAACAGACAATGGCAGTAAAAGCAGCAGAGACACCACAGAACCAAAACACTCAATCATTGTATTTTCAGAATAGCAGAAGTAGTGTCTCTGAAATCTGACCTTGTTTTCAGGCAGGACAAAACACCAACAAATAAGACAACACATGATGTCCAAAAAGAAGAGAACCTAAATAGTAAACATACAAGAAAAACATAAAAAAGACACTTCCAAGATAAACCACACTATTGATAATGATTAAATAACTTTGAATCAAACCAAAAAACAACCCTACAACACATATTTCCCTTCCTACCTTGTTTTCAGGCAATACATATCACATCACTTCTGCCACTCCATAAACAAACACCATACACAGAAAGAAGAACTGAATGAATAAATACCTCCTTTGCTTTAAGTTCTGTTCTTTCTCTGCCCCTTTTTCCAATGTCACATCTATTGACTTCTTACCATGCTTTCAGCCAGCACCAGTTCCATCACTTCTGCTACCCTGAAAACTCACACAGAAATGGAGGGACAGGTGATGTTAGAGGAAGGGACATAACAGGAGCTGCCTGAGAATAAAGTAAGGAATCAATTGTGAGTGTAGGTTCTGTGTTGTAGTTTCTGTGCTCTCTCTTCTAACTGAAAATATGACAAATAAAAGAAAGAAGCATGACATGAGAAAAAGAGAGCAGAGACACTACAATACTTCACCTAAACACTAAGCATGCAAGTAAAAAACAACAAAAAAACAACAACAACAAACACACATTTGCTCATTCATTCTACATCTGAGGCAACAACAACAACACAAAACAAAAACAAAACATAAAAGACAACAAAAAAACAATTTACTTCCCACCTTGTTTTCAGGCTGCACAAAAGAAATCCCTTCTGCCACTCCACAAACAAACAACAAACAGCAAAAAGAGAGAAAAGAACATGTGACATCAGAAAAAGAAGCAGAGGAACAACCGAACCTTCACACTACATACATTAAACTTAAACTCTGACCTCATTTTCAGGCAAGACAAGTTACATCTCCTCTTCTCCCCTGGAGGAAAAAAAAACAGTCAAAGAACATATGACATTAGAAAAAGACACAGAGAAACAACAGAACTTAAACACAAAATACATACAACTACTGACCTCTGACCTTGTGTTCAAGCAGCACCAGTTCCATCACTAAACAACTAAACACACTACACTAGTGCAGAACCCCAAGTGACAGAACAAGAAAAGAACCAGGAAGTCCTCTGTCCTGATTGGCCAGCACAAGACACCACACCAACACTGACATATAAAAAGTAAAAAATTGGTAGAGAACATGTGGCAGAGAAAAAAAAAGCAGAGAAATTACAACATCTTCACTTTTAATATGCAAGAAAAAAGACACATTTAAGAGTTTTAAACTACAATTCCACCACATCTGATCCAACTAAAACATACAACTGGATTCTTACCTTGTTCTCAGAAAAGATGAGTCATCACTTCTGCCACTCCAACAACAAACAACAAAAAGAGAGACAATAGAACATGTGCTGTCAGAAAAAGACCAGAACCTGCATACTAAACACACAAGACAAAATGACACTTCTAAGTTGAAAAACACAATTGCTAATTACTACAACTTCTAAAAAAACAAACAAACAAACAAAATGCCCACTACAATTAACTTCCTACCTTGTTTTCAGGCACCACGTATGACATCGCTTCTGCCACTCCATAAACAAACAGCAAAAAGAGAGAGAAGAACATGTGACATCAGAAAAAGAAGCAGAGGAACAACAGAACCTTCACACTAAATACATTAAACTCAAATTCTGACCTTATTTTCAGGCAACACAAGTTACATCACTTCTTCCACTCCAACAACAAACCGCAAAAAGAGAGAGAGAGAGAACATGGTGTTATTTCTCTCTCTCTAACAAGATTGGTGTGTCCCTTTAAGCTCATGTGCCCCTCACCAGCCCATGTCTAATTCAGAAATAACTAAATAGGTACATGTTTTAGCTGCATCAGATTTATGAAGAATTAGCAATTATGTCTTGATTTCTTACCTCGTTCTCCAGCAACACAGGTTACAGCAGGTCTGCTCCCTGAAAGGGGGGGGGGGGCATATGAAATTAGAAAAAAGAACAGACAAAGAACAGAACTTAATAGTTGTATGTGTTTGACTTCTTACCTTGTTTTCAAACATTTTCACTTCTGCCACTCCAACAACAAACCACAGAGAGACAGAACATGACATCAGAAAAAGGAACAGAGAAATTCTGTTCTATTCAATTCAAAATTAATTTACAGATGGACCCTCATAATGATTTCTGCCCTTAGGGTATCAATACTCTTGGCAAACACTGAAATTACTCATGTTCATATTGAGTACCATAACATCAGTGTTGAGTTCCTTCTATACCATAAGTTGTTTATTTTTTTTCTTTTTAAACAAAACAAAAACCTACATCAACATCAGGAGGAATGGTAGATTTGCTTAAATAAGGACAATCACCAGGACTCACAGTTCTTGTCAACATTTCTGTAATTGAATGTAACATCTTACTGACCAAACGCTGTCAGAGGACAGAGAACTTTTATTTTAACTTTAACTTCAATTATTTTAACCAAGAAGAAGACAAACGCTGGCAGTAACACCCAAGACATTGTTTCAAACAAGATTGACACAGAGCCTGGGAAGGGGGGATGGTCGTTTGAGACGGGGGAGGATTTTGACTTTCATTAAAAGTCATTACAACACACAATTTATACTTCTTAGTAAATCTGAGGTAACAAAAATATACAACTATTAACTTCTTACCGTGTCTTCAGGCAGCATGATTGACATCACTTCTGCTGCCCTGAAAATAAAAAGAAGAAAGAAAAATCACACAATATCACAAAAAGATCAAAGATAGAACATAACCTAAACACTAAATATACACAGCACTTGAAAGTCCAGGTGGTAAAAGAAAAAAAAAAAAAGGACAAATCTACACCATAAAGAAAAAAAAAAAAGAGGGAAAGAAGAACATAGAACATGAGAAAAAGGAACAGACAAAGAACAGAACTTAAACACAAAACACATACAATTATTGACCTCTGACCTTTTGTTCAAGCAGCACCAGTTCCATCACTTCTGCTACTCTGAAAACACACACAGAAAAGGAGGGACAGGTGATGTTAGAAGAGAGAGCAGAGAAACTACAACACAATACAGAACCTAAAAACTAAGAATGTAAGAAGAAAAAAAAAAACAAAACAAAACCCTATTGCTAATTAATACTACATCTGAAACAACTAAAAAAATAAATAAATAAATATAACAATTCACTTCCCACCTTGTTTTCAGGCAGCACAAATGACATCACTTCTGCTCCCCTAAAAACTCACACAGAAAAAGAGGGACACATGATGTTCGAAGAGAGAGCACAGAAACAACAGAACCTAAACTCGCAGTTGATTTCTTACCTGATTCTCAGGCAGCTCCTGTTATGTCCCTTCCTCTACCCTGAAAGATGAAAAATAAAAGAAAGAAGCATGACATTAGAAAAAGAGAGCAGAGACACTACAATACTTCACCTAAAAACTAAGCATGCAAGTAAAAAAAAAAAATAAATAAAAACAACACACAATTTCTCATTCATACTACATCTGAAGCAACAAAAAACATGCTACAATTAATGTATTACCTTGTTTTCAGCAAGCATGAGTTACAGCATTCTGCTGCTCTGAAAACAAACCAACGAAAACCAGAGAAAGAAGAACACACAAAGTTAGTAAAAGCAGCAGAGACACCACAGAACCGAAACACTAAAACATTGAATTCTTACCTTGTTTTCAGGCAGGACAAGAGACACTACTTCTGCTATTCTGAAAATATAAAAACCAAAAAATAAGAGAAAACACATGATGTCAGAAAAAGAACTGAACCTAAATACTAACCATACAAGAAAAATGGACATTTCAAAATGAAAAAGAAGATACAAGTTAATTAATATTAAAGCTGAAGCAACAATAAAACCAAACAATTTACTTCCCACCTTGTTTTCAGGCTGCATACATTAAATAGCTTCTGCCACTCCATAAACAAACAACAAAAAGAGAAAGAAAAAAAACATGTGTCATCAATAAAAGGAGCAGAGCAACAACTGAACATACAACACTCATGCAGCCCCCCCACCCAGCACCCCCCAGTGACAGAACAAAAACAGAACCAGGAAGTCCTCCGTCCTGATTGGCCAGCACAAGACACCACACCAACACCGGTACCCAGACCCCCAGCAGCAACACCTGAGAGCCAGCCCAGGTACTCCCCACCTCTCCCCGCCAGCCACAGAGACCTCCCTACTCCACAACAGAAGCCCCCCTGTGACCTGCAGCAGGTTGGGGGCGCCCGCCCAACCTGCCTCAGGACAGGAAGACCCCCAGCGGGTAGCAGAGACGTCCCCGCAGTGACAAAGAGCGACAAGAGGCACCCGAGCTGATCCCTGAGCATCACCACCAAAGGTCCAGACACCTGTGCCAGTGTGATGCCCTGACAAACCTCCCAGGATACACAAGGACCCCCACAATCCTGCCCCCATCCTGCCAACAAGGGGCACTGAATGTGGACCGCTGTGTACACAGACACAAAATTCAGAAAAAATTAAATAATAAACACAGAAAACACATAATTGCTAATTCTTAATAAATATGAGTCAACAAATACATTCACCTCTGAACTTCTTACCTCATTTTCCGGCAAGACAAGTTACTTCACTTCTGCTCCCCTGGGGGGGGGAGAATAAAAAAAAAAAAAAAAAAAAGCAAAGGAGGGAAAGAAGAACATATGACATTAGAAACAAGAACAGACAAAAAACATAACTTAAACACATACAGCTATTGACTTCTTACCTTGTGTTCAAGCAGCACCAGTTACATCACTTCTGCTACTCCAACAACAAACCACAGAGAGACAGAGAGACAGAAAGACAGAACATGACATCAGAAAAAGGAACAAAGAAATTCTGTTCTATTCAATTCAAAGATATTTACTGATGGACCCTGATAATTATTTCTGTCGTAAGGATATCAATACTCTTGGCATACATTGAAGTTATTCATATTAATATTAAGAATTTGACCCAGTATTCACTGATGTTATGGTATACACAGTACTCAAGTTGTTAAAAAAATAAAAAATAAAAAAACAAGTTAAAGAATAAAAATCAGGAAGAATGGTAGATTTGGTTACAATAAGCACAGTCGCCTAGCATCATATTCAAATAGAGAAATGTTTACAGGTGATGTTACATCTTACTGACCAAACACTTGGGTTAACCACAAAGAAGACAACCCCTCACAAACAACACCCACAACGTCGTTTCAAACAGGATCTCTGTGTCCCTGTAAGTGCACGTGCCCCTCACCCACATCATTTGACTCAACATGTGCAAAAACACAAAGTTGACATCATGATGTCCACATTCATTGATAAAATAACACAGAGCCTGTGAAGGGGGGATGGCCGTTTCAGAAGGGGAGGATTTTGACAATCTTTATTTCAGAGGGAATGCCATCCCCGCTAAACTCCAATCCTTAGTATCCCTGAGCTCTTGTTGCCAGGCAAAAAAAGAAAAAATAAATAACAAAGGGACCCTTAAAAGTCATAAAAACACACAATTGCTCATTCATACTACATGTAAAGCAACAAAAAACATACAATAATTAATGTATTACCTTGTTTTCAAGCAGCATGAGTTACAGCATTCTGCTGCTCTGAAAACAAACCAACGAAAAAACAGAGAAAGAAGAACACACAAAGTTAGTAAAAGCAGCAGAGACACCACAGAACCGAAACACTAAAACATTGAATTCTTACTTTGTTTTCAGGCAGGACAAGAGACACTACTTCTGCTATTCTGAAAATACAAACACCAAAAAATAAGAGAAAACACATGTCAGAAGTGTCTTTTTTTTTCTTTTGTGATTAGTATTTAGGTTCTGTTCTTTTTCTAAGTTAAAAAACACAATTGATAATGAATACAAATTCTGATGCAACAAAAAACACATAACTATTAACTTCCTACCTTGTTTTCAGGCACCACGTATGACATCGCTTCTGCCACTCCATAAACAAACAACAAAAAGAAAGAGAAGAACATTTGACATCAGAAAAAGGAGCAGAGGAAAAAGAGAACCTGAACACTAAACATACTACACTAGTGCAGCACCCCCAATGACAGAACAAGAACAGCACCAGGAAGTCCTCCGTCCTGATTGGTCAGCACACGACACCACACCAACACCGGTACCCAGACCCCCAGCAGCAACACCTGAGAGCCAGCCCAGGTACTCCCCACCTCTCCCCGCCAGCCACAGAGACCTCCCTACTCCACAACAGAAGCCCCCCTGTGACCTGCAGCAGGTTGGGGGCGCCCGCCCAACCTGCCTCAGGACAGGAAGACCCCCAGCGGGTAGCAGAGACGTCCCCGCAGTGACGAAGAGCGACAAGAGGCACCCGAGCTGATCCCTGAGTATCACCACCAAAGGTCCAGACACCTGTGCCAGTGTGATGCCCTGACAAACCTCCCAGGACACACAAGGACCCCCACAATCCTGCCCCCATCCTGCCAACAAGGGGCACCAAATGTGGACCACTGTGGGGGTCCAGACACACCCCTACCTAATTCTGACAAAATGAAATAATGACTACAGAAAACACCTAATCGCTAATTCTTAATAAACCTCAGTCAACAAAAACATTCACCTATTGACTTCTTACCTCATTTTCAGGCAAGACGAGTTACATCTCCTCTTCTCCCCTGGGGGGGAAAGAGGGAAAGAAGAACATATAACATTAGAAAAAGAAACAGAGAAACAACAGAACTTAAACACAAAATATATACAACTATTGACCTCTGACCTTGTGTTCAAGCAGCATCAGTTCCATCACTTCTGCTACTCTGAAAACACACAGAAATGGAGGGACAGGTGATGTTAGAAGAGAGAGAGAGAGCACAGAAACAACAGAACCTAAACTCGCAATTGATTTCTTACCTGATTCTCAGGCAGCTCCTGTTATGTCCCTTCCTCTACCCTGAAATATGAAAAATAAAAGAAAGACAGCATGACATTAGAAAACAAGAGCAGAGAAACTACAATACTTAACCTAAAAACTAAGCATGCAAGTAAAAAAAAAACAAAAAAACCCATTGCCTATTAATACTACATCTGAAGCAACAACAAAAAAACCATAAAAAACAATAAAAACAACTAACAATATAACAATTTACTTCCCACCTTGTTTTCAGGCTGCACAAATGAAATCGCTTCTGTCACTCCATAAACAAGCAACAAAAAGAGAGAGAGAGGAGAACATGACATCAGAAAAAGGAGCAGAGATACAACAGAACCTACACACTAAAGAATGTAAATGTTATATATCACCTTATTGTCAGCCAACATGAGTTACATCACTTCATTCGCTCCAACAAGAAACAAAGAGAGAAAGAGAGAACATATGACATCAGAAAAAGGTGCAAAGAAATTCTATTCTATTCACTTCAAATACATTTTACAGATGGACCGTCAAGATTATTTCTGCCCTAAGGATATCAATACTCTTGGCATATGCTGAAATTACTCGTGTTCATATTGAGTACCATAACACTGATGTTACAGTCTACACAGAACTGAAGTTGTTAAAAACGTAAATAAATAAATAAAATCAGGAAGAAGAATGGTACATTTGCTTAAATAAGGACAATCACCTGACCTCACAGTTCTCGTCAACATTTCTCTCATTGAATACATCTGACAAACACCGTCAGAGGACAGAGAACTTTTAACAAATATTTTAACCAAGAAGAAGACGACCTCTGGCAGTAACACCCAAGACGTCGTTTCTGAATTAGACATGGGATGGCGAGGGGCACGTGCACTTACAGGGACACAGCAATCTTCTTAGAAATAACTAAATAGGTGCATGTTTTTGTTGCGTCAGATTTATGAAGAATTCACAATTATGTCTTTTCTGTGTTCTATTTTGATTTCTTACCTCGTTTTCCAGCAACACAGGTTACAGCACTGCTGTTCCCTGAGGGGGTTGGGGGGGGGAACATAAGACAATTGACATCAGAAAAAGGAACAGAGAAATTCTATTCTATTCAATTCACAATTAATTTACAGATGGACCCTCATAATGATTTCTGCCCTAAGGATATCAATAGTGTTGGCATACACTGAAATTACTCATGTTCATATTGAGTACCATAACATCAGTGTTATGGTATACAAGGAACTCAAGTTGTTTAAAAAGAAAAAAAAAACAAAACAAAACAAAAACCTACATTAACATCAGGAAGAATGGTAGATTTGCTCAAATAATGACAATCACCAGGACTCAAAGTTCTTGTCAACATTTCTGTCATTGAATGTCACATCTTACTGACCAAACTCTGTTAGAGGACAGAGAACTTTTATTTTAACTTTAACTTCAATTATTTTAACCAAGATGAAGACGACCTCTGGCAGTAACACCCAAAACATCGTTTCAAACAAGATTGACACAGAGCCTGGGAAGAGGGGATGGCCATTTGAGAAGGGGGAGGATTTTGACAATCTTTATTTCAGAGGGAATGCCATCCCCCCTCAACTCCAGTCCTGAGTATACCTGAGCTCTGATTGCCAGGCAATAATCATAAAAAAAAGGACCCGTAAGAAGTATTAATTGTGTGTTGTGGTGACTTTTAATAGTTGTATATTTTTGTGACTTCAGATGTATTAAGTTCTTACCGTGTTTCCAGGCAGCATGACTGACATCACTTCTGCTGCCCTGAAAATAAAAACAAGAAATAAAAATCACACAATATCACAAAAAAAAAAAAAATTTCAAAGACAGAACATAACCTAAACACTAAATATACACAGCACTTGAAAGTCCAGAAGAAATAACAACAATCAACAAAGGAATAACATAAAGGAGACCTTATTGTTAAGTTCACCTTGTTGTCTAAAAAGGACAAAACAACACAAACAAAAAGGGACTACATCCAAGAAAAGACTCCATAGACAGGACAACACAACAAGACAAACAGAACACGTGATGTTAGAAAAGACAGCACAGAAACAACAGAACCTAAAAACACCAAACATACAACTATTGATTCCTTACCTTATTCTCAGGCAGCTGCTGTTACGTCCCTTCTTCTACTCTGAAATATAAAAAGTTAAAAAGTGAAAAAACACATGACATTATAGAAAGAGCAGAGAAACTACAACATAGAAACACTTAATATGCAAGGAAAAAAAAGAGACCTTTTTTTTTAGTAATAAAAAAAATTTATTCCACCACCTCTGAAGCAACTAAAAAGACAACAACTGACTTCTTACCTTGTTTTCAGGAAAGATGAGTCATCACTTCTGCCACTCCAACAGCAAACAACAAAAACAAAGAGAGAACACATGGTGTCAGAAAAAGGAGCAGAGAAACCACAGAACCTGAACACTGAACATACTACACTAGTGCAGCCCCCCCACCCAGCACCCCCCAATGACAGAACAAGGAAGTCCTCCGTCCTGTTTGGCCAGCACAGGACACCACACCAACACCGGTACCCAGACCCCCAGCAGCAACACCTGAGAGCCAGCCCAGGTACTCCCCACCTCTCCCCGCCAGCCACAGAGACCTCCCTACTCCACAACAGAAGCCCCCCTGTGACCTGCAGCAGGTTGGGGGCGCCCGCCCAACCTGCCTCAGGACAGGAAGACCCCCAGCGGGTAGCAGAGACGTCCCCGCAGTGACAAAGAGTGACAAGAGGCACCCGAGCTGATCCCTGAGTATCACCACCAAAGGTCCAGACACCTGTGCCAGTGTGATGCTCTGACAAACCTCCCAAGATACACAAGGACCCCCAGAATCCTGCCAACAAGGGGCACCCAATGTGGACCGCTGTGCAAACACACACACACACACACACACACACACACACACACACACCCCTAACTCAGAAAAAAATAAATATTGAAGACAGTTAATACAATATGATACACGTAATTGCTAGTTCTTAATAAATCTGAGTCAGCAAAAAAAAAAAAAATAAAAAAAACCAAACAAACAAACAAGCAATCACCTTTTAGCTTCTTACCTCATTTTCAGGCAACACAAGTTACATCACTTCTGTTCCCTTTAAAGAAAAAAATAAACCAAAGGAGGGAAAGAAGAACATATGATGTTAGAAAAAGGAACAAAGAAAGAACAGAACTTAAACACATTCAGCTATTGATTTCTTACCTTATTCTCAGGCAGCTCATGTTACGTTCCTTCTTCTACTCTGAAATAAGAAGTCAAATAAAAGGTAGAGAACAGGTGACATTAGAGAAAAAAAAAAAAGCTGAGAAACTACAATATAGAAACACTTAACGTGCAAGAAAAAAGAAACATTTACAAGTAAAATAAATATTAAAAAAAAAAACACAAAAAAAAAATTCCACCACATCTGAAGAAACTAAAACATAAAACAATTGACTTCTTACCTTGTTCTCAGGAAAGATGAGTCATCACTTCTGCCACTCCAATAAACAAAGAACGAAAAGAAAGAGAGAAACACACAACGTCAGAAAGCAGCAAGGAAATGCTATTCTATTACTTTCAAATACATTTACAGATGCACCCTCATGACTGTTTTTGCCTTTAGGATATCAAAACTCTTGGCATACTTTAAAGTTATTCATATTAACATTAAGAATTTGACCCAGTATTCACTGATGTTATAGACAGTACGAACTGTTGAGAAATAAAAAGCTGGAATAATTGTAGATTTGATTAAATTAAGGACAGTCGCCTGGCCTCATATGCAATTAGAGAAATGTTGACAAGAACTGTAACATCTTACTGACAAACACCGTCAGAGGACAGAGAACTTTTAACAATTATTTTAACCAAGAAGAAGACAACCTCTGGCAGTAACACCCAAGACGTTGTTTCAAAGAAGATTACTGTGTCACTCTAAGTGCACGTGCCCCTCACCCACATCATTTGACTCAATATGCACAAAAACACAAAGTTGACATCATGATGTCCACATTCATTGATAAAATAACACAGAGCCTGGGAAGGGGGGATGGCCGTTTGAGAAGGGGGAGGATTTTGACAATCTTTATTTTCAGAGGGAATGCCATTCCCCCTCAACTCCAGTCCTGAGTATACCTGAGCTCTGATTGCCTGGCAATAATCATAAAAAAAAAGGACCCTTAAAAGTCATAACAACACACAATTAATAGTTGTATATTTTTGTGCCCTCAGATTTATTAAGAAGTATTAAGTTCTTACTGTGTTTTCAGGCAGCATGATTGACATCACTTCTGCTGCCCTGAAAATAAAAACAAGAAAGAAAATTCACACAATATCACAAAAAGATCAAAGATAGAACATAACCTAAACACTAAATATACACAGCACTTGGAAGTCCAGAAGAAAAAAAAATGGACAAAACATTACAATCAAAAAGGAATAACATCAAGGAGACCTTATTGTTGTTAAGTTTACCTTGTTGTCTAAAGACTACATCGAAGAAAAGACTCCATAGACAGGATAACACAACAACAAGACAAACAGAACACGTGATGTTAGAAAAGAGAGCACAGAAACAACAGAACCAAAAAACTCCACATACAATTGATTTCTGACCTTATTCTCAGGCAGCTCCTGCCACGTCCCTTCTTCTACTCTGAAATATAAAAAGGGAAAAAACACATGACATTATAGAAAGAGCAGAGAAACTACAACATAGAAACACTTAGTATGCAAAGAAAAAAGAGAGACCTTTTTTTTTAGTTATAAAAAAAAAATTCCACCACATCTGAAGCAACTAAAAAGACAACAAATGACTTCTTACCTTGTTCTCAGGAAAGATGAGTCATCACTTCTGCCACTCCAACAGCAAACAAGAAAAGCAAAGAGAGAACACATGGTGTCAGAAAAAGGAGCAGAGAAACAACAGAACCTGAACACTGAACATACTACACTAGTGCAGCACCCCCAGTGACAGAACAAGAACAGAACCAGGAAGTCCTCCGTCCTGATTGGTCAGCACAAGACACCACACCAACACCGGGACCCAGACCCCCAGCAGCAACACCTGAGAGCCAGCCCAGGTACTCCCCACCTCTCTGAGTAGACCTGAGCTCTTGTTGCCAGGCAATAATCATAAAAAAAAGGACGCTTAAAAGTCATAAAACACACAACTGCTCATTCATACTACATGTAAAGCAACAAAAAGTTACAGCAATTAACTTCTTACCTTGTTTTCAGGCAGCATGATTTACAGCATTCTGCTGCTCTGAAAAACAAACCCAACGCAAAACACAGAAAGAAGAACACACAACGTTAGTAAAAGCAGCAGAGACACCACAGAACCGAAACACTAAAACATTGAATTCTTACCTTGTTTTCAGGCAGGACAAGAGACACTACTTCTGCTATTCTGACAATACAAACACCAAAAAATAAGAGCCAACACATGATGTAAGAAAAACAACAGAACCTCAATACTAAACATACAAAATGACACTTCTAAGTTGAAAAACACAATTGATAATTAATACAAATTCTAAAAATAACAAACAAACAAAAAACCCTTAACAATTAACTTCCTACCTTGTTTTCAGGCACCACGTATGACATCGCTTCTGCCACTCCACAAACAAACAACATAAAGAAAGAGAAGAACAAGTGACGTCAGCAAAAGGAGCAGAGCAACAAATAAACATACAACACTCATGCAGCCCCCCCACCCAGCACCCACTAGTGACAGAACAAGAACAGAACCAGGAAGTCCTCTGTCCTGATTGGCCAGCACAAGACACCACACCAACACTGACATATAAAAAGTAAAAAAATGGTAGAGAACATGTGACAGAGAAAAAAAAAAAGCAGAGAAATTACAACATCTTCACTTTTAATATGCAAGAAAAAAGACACATTTAAGAGTTTTAAACTAAAATTCCACCACATCTGATCCAACTAAAACATACAACTGGATTCTTACCTTGTTCTCAGAAAAGATGAGTCATCACTTCTGCCACTCCAACAACAAACAACAAAAAGAGAGACAATAGAACATGTGCTGTCAGAAAAAGGAGCAGAGAAAGAACAGAACCAACAAACTAAATATATTAACTTTTCATTCTGACCTTATTTTCAGGCAACACAAGTTACATCACTTCTGCCACTCCAACAACAAACAACAAAGAGAGAGAAGGAGAGAACATATGACGTCAGAAAAAGGTGCAAAGAAATGCTATTCTATTCACTTCAAATACATTTTACAGATGGACCGTCAAGATGACTTCTGCCTTAAGAATATCAATACTCTTGGCATCCTTGGAAGTTATTCCTATGAATATTGACAATTTGACCCAGCATGCACTGATGTTATGGTATACACAGTACTCAAGTGGTAAAAATTAATTAATGAATAAAAATAGGAAGAATGGTAGATTTGGTTAATATAAGGACAGTTGCCTAGCGTCATATTCAAATAGAGAAATGTTTTCAGGTAATGTAACATCTTACTGACCAAACACTGTCAGAGGACAGAGAACTTTTAAACAATTATTTGAACCTTAAAAAAAAAAAAAAAATACATAAAATAAATAAATACATATGGCCGCAACACCCAAGGCCTCATTTCAAACAAGATTGCTGTGTCCCTTTAAGTGCACGTGCCCCTCACCAGCCCATGTCTAATTCAGAAATAACTAAATAGATGCATGTTTTTTGTGGCATCAAATTTATGAATAATTAGCAATCATGCCTTTTGTTTATTCTATATTGACTTCTTACCTCGTTTTCCAGCAACACAAGTGACATCACTTCTGCTCCCCTGAATGGGGGAGAGGAGGGAAAGAAGAACATATGACATTAGAAAAAGGAACAGAGGAACAACAGAACTTAAACACATACAACTATTGACTTCTTACCTTGTGTTCAAGCAGCACCAGTTCCATCACTTCTGCCGCTCCAACAACAAACCACAGAGAGACAGAGAGACAGAACATGACATCAGAAAAAGGAACAGAGAAATTCTGTTCTATTCAATTCAAATATATTTACTGACGAACCCTCAATTATTTCTGTCCTAAGGATATCAATACTCTTGGCATATATTGAAGTTATTCACATTAATATTAAAAATTTGACCCAGTATTCACTGATGTTATGGTATACACAGTACTCAAGTTGTTAAAAAAAAAAAAAAAAAAAAGTGAAAGCATAAAAATCAGGAAGAAAGGTAGATTTGGTTACAATAAGCACAGTTGCCGAGCATCATATTCAAATAGAGAAATGTTTACAGGTGATGTTACATCTTACTGACCAAACACTGTCATAAAAGTTCTCTTTCCAAACACTTGGGTTAACCACAGAGAAGACGACCCCTCACAACAACACCCAAGACGTCGTTTCAAACAGCATCGCTGTGTCACTGTAAGTGCACGTGTCCCTCACCCACATCATTTGACTCAATATGCACAAAAACACAACGTTGACATCATGATGTCCACATTCATTGATAAAATAACACAGAGCCTGGGAAGGGGGGATGGCCGTTTCAGAAGGGGGAGGATTTTGACAATCTTTATTTCAGAGGGAATGCCATCCCCCCTCAACTCCAGTCCTGAGTATACCTGAGCTCTGATTGCCTGGCAATAATCATAAAATAAAGGACCCTTAAAATTCATAACAACACACAATTAATAGCTGTATATTTTTGTGCCCTCAGATTTATTAAGATGTATTAAGTTCTTACTGTGTTTTCAGGCAGCATGATTGACATCACTTCTGCTGCCCTGAAAATAAAAACAAGAAAGAAAATTCACACAATATCACAAAAAGATCAAAGATAGAACATAACCTAAACACTACAAATACACAGCACTTGAAAGTCCAGAAGAAAAAAAAAATGGACAAAACATTACAATCAAAAAGGAATAACATCAAGGAGACCTTATTGTTGTTAAGTTTACCTTGTTGTCTAAAGACTACATCGAAGAAAAGACTCCATAGACAGGACAACACAACAACAACAAGACAAACAGAACACGTGATGTTAGAAAAGAGAGCACAGAAACAACAGAACCAAAAAACTCCACATACAATTGATTTCTGACCTTATTCTCAGGCAGCTCCTGCCACGTCCCTTCTTCTACTCTGAAATATAAAAAGGGAAAAAACACATGACATTATAGAAAGAGCAGAGAAACTACAACATAGAAACACTTAGTATGCAAAGAAAAAAGAGAGACCTTTTTTTTTAGTTATAAAAAAAAAAATTCCACCACATCTGAAGCAACTAAAAAGACAACAAATGACTTCTTACCTTGTTCTCAGGAAAGATGAGTCATCACTTCTGCCACTCCAACAGCAAACAAGAAAAGCAAAGAGACAACACATGGTGTCAGAAAAAGGAGCAGAGAAACAACAGAACCTGAACACTAAACATACTACACTAGTGCAGCACCCCCAGTGACAGAACAAGAACAGAACCAGGAAGTCCTCTGTCCTGATTGGCCAGCACAAGACACCACACCAACACCAGTACCCAGACCCCCAGCAGCAACACCTGAGAGCCAGCCCAGGTACTCCCCACCTCTCCCCGCCAGCCACAGAGACCTCCCTACTCCACAACAGAAGCCCCCCTGTGACCTGCAGCAGGTTGGGGGCGCCCGCCCAACCTGCCTCAGGACAGGAAGACCCCCAGCGGGTAGCAGAGACGTCCCTGCAGTGACAAAGAGCGACAAGAGGCACCCGAGCTGATCCCTGAGCATCACCACCAAAGGTCCAGACACCTGTGCCAGTGTGATGCCCTGACAAACCTCCCAAGATACACAAGGACCCCCAGAATCCTGCCCCCATCCTGCCAACAAGGGGCACCCAATGTGGACCTAATTCCGAAAAAATTAAATAATGACTACAGAAAACACCTCATCGCTAATTCTTAATAAATCTGAGGCAACAAAAACATTCACCGATTGACTTCTTACCTCATTTTCAGGCAAGACGGGTTACATCTCTTCTTCTCCCCTGGGAAGGGGGGGAGAAAAAAAAGGGAAAGAAGAACATATCACATTAGAAAAAGACACAGAGAAACAACAGAACTTAAACACAAAATACATACAACTATTGACCTCTGACCTTGTGTTCAAGCAGCACCAGTTCCATCACTTCTGCTACCCTGAAAACACACAGAAAAGGAGGGACAGGTGATGTTAGAAGAGAGAGAGAGAACACAGAAACAACAACACAATACAGAACCTAAAAACTAAGCATGCAAGAAGAAAAAAAAAAAACAACTATAAAACAATTCACTTCCCACCTTGTTTTCAGGCTGCATAAATGAAATCCCTTCTGCCACTCCACAAATAAACAACAAAAAGAAAGAGGAGAACATGACGTCAGAAAAAGGAGCAGAGATACAACAGAACCTACACACTAAAGAATGTAAATGTTATATATCACCTCATTTTCTGGCAACACGAGTTACATCACTTCATCCGCTCCAACAAGAAACAGAGAGAGAAAGAGAGAACATATGACGTCAGAAAAAGGTGCAAAGAAATGCTATTCTATTCACTTCAAATACATTTTACAGATGGACCGTCAAGATGACTTCTGCCTTAAGAATATCAATACTCTTGGCATCCTTGGAAGTTATTCCTATGAATATTGACAATTTGACCCAGCATGCACTGATGTTATGGTATACACAGTACTCAAGTGGTAAAAATTAATTAATGAATAAAAATAGGAAGAATGGTAGATTTGGTTAATATAAGGACAGTTGCCTAGCGTCATATTCAAATAGAGAAATGTTGACAAGAAATGTTACAACTTACTGACCAAACATGGTCAGAGGACAGAGAACTTTTAACAATTATTTGAACCTTAATAAAAAAAAATAAAAATAAAAAAAAAAGGGGGGACCCTTAAAAGTCATAACAACACACATTTGCTCATTCATACTACATCTGAAGCAACTAAAACATAAAATAATTAACTTCCTACCTTGTTTTCAGGCACCACGTATGACATCGCTTCTGTCACTCCATAAACAAACAACAAAAAGAGAAAGAAGATCATGTGACATCAGAAAAAGGAGCAGAGGTACAACTAAACATACTACACTAGTGCAGTCCCCCCACCCAGCACCCCCCAGTGACAGAACAAGAACAGAACCAGAAAGTCCTCCGTCCTGATTGGCCAGCACAAGACACCACACCAACACCGGTACCCAGACCCCCAGCAGCAACACCTGAGAGCCAGCCCAGGTACTCCCCACCTCTCCCCGCCAGCCACAGAGACCTCCCTACTCCACAACAGAAGCCCCCCTGTGACCTGCAGCAGGTTGGGGGCGCCCGCCCAACCTGCCTCAGGACAGGAAGACCCCCAGCGGGTAGCAGAGACGTCCCTGCAGTGACAAAGAGCGACGAGAGGCACCCGAGCTGATCCCTGAACATCACCACCAAAGGTCCAGACACCTGTGCCAGTGTGATGCTCTGACAAACCTCCCAGGACACACAAGGACCCCCAGAATCCTGCCAACAAGGGGCACCAAATGTGGACCACTGTGGGGGTCCACACATACCCCTACCTAATTCCGACAAAATGAAATAATGACGACAGAAAACACCTAATCGGTAATTCTTAATAAACCTCAGTCAACAAAAACATTCACCTATTGACTTCTTACCTCATTTTCAGGCAAGACAGGTTACATCTCTTCTTCTCCCCTGGGAGGGGGGGGAAAGAGGGAAAGAAGAACATATAACATTAGAAAAAGGAACAGAGAAACAACAGAACTTAAACACAAAATACATACAACTATTAACCTCTGACCTTGTGTTCAAGCAGCATCAGTTCCATCACTTCTGCTACTCTGAAAACACACAGAAATGGAGGGACAGATGATGTTAGAAGAGAGAGAGAGAGCACAGAAACAACAGAACCTAAACTCGCAGTTGATTTCTTACCTTATTCTCAGGCAGCTCCTGTTTTGTCCCTTCCTCTACCCTGACATATGAAAAATAAAAGAAAGAGAGCATGACATTAGAAAACGAGAGCAGAGAAACTACAATACTTCACCTAAAAACTAAGCATGCAAGTAAAAAAAAACAAAAAACCAATTGCCTATTAATACTACATCTGAAGCAACAACAAAAAAAAAAACAAACAAAAAACAGGCCATTGACTTCTTACCTTATTCTGAGGCAGCACCAGTTAAATCCCTTCTGATACTATGAAAATAAATTAGTGAAAAAGAAAGAAGATGACATGTCAGAAAAAAAAAGAGCAGAGAAACCACAACATATGAACATTTTACATGGGAAAAAAAAAAGAACGACACCTTTAAGTAAATCAACAAAAAAAAAAAAAAAAAAAAAAAAAAAACACAATTACCTTGCTACCTTATTTTCTGGCAACACGAATTACATCACTTCTGCCACTCCAACAACAAACCAAAAACAGAGAGAGAGAGAGAACACACAACATCAGACAAAGGAGCAAAGAAATGCTATTCTATTCAATTCTCATAAATTTTCAGATGGACTCTCATGATTGTTTCTGCCTTTAGGATATCAATACTCTTGGCATACTTTGAAGTTATTCATATTAATATTACAAATCTAACCCAGTATTCACTGATGTTATACACAGTACTAATTGTTTAGTTGCATATGTCCTGTCCTTATGTTAAGCAAATCTACAATTCTTCCTGCTTTTTATTACGAGAGAAATGTTGACTAGAACTGTCACATCTTACTGACCAAACACTGTCAGAGGACAGAGAACTTTTAACAATTATTTTAACCAAGAAGAAGAGGACACCCAAGGCCTTATTTCAAAGAAGATTGCTGTGTCCCTGCAAGCGCACGTGCCCCTCACCAGCCCATGTGTAATCAGAAAAAACTAAATAGGTGCATGTTTTTGTTTCTTTATTCTATATTGACTTCTTACCTCATTTTCCGGCAACACAAGTTACATCACTTCTGCTCCCCTGAATGGGGGGGGGGGGGGGGGGGGGGAGAACATATGACATTAGAAAAAGGAACCGAGTAAGAACACACCTTCAGAAGTCCAATACATACAACTATTACCTTGTTTTCAAACGGCACCAGGTACATCACTTCTGCCACTCCAACAACAAACCACAGAGAGACAAAGACACAGAACATGACATCA
Organism: Echeneis naucrates; assembly: GCF_900963305.1. NCBI lineage: Eukaryota > Metazoa > Chordata > Actinopteri > Carangiformes > Echeneidae > Echeneis > Echeneis naucrates. Next base: position 10,781,565 of record NC_042512.1, on the reverse strand, counting down.
GAAAAAGGAACAGAGAAATTCTATTCTATTCAATTCAAAATTAATTTACAGATGGACCCTCAAGATTATTTCTGCCTTTAGGATATCAATACTCTTGGTATATGCTGAAATTATTCATGTTCATATTGAGTACCATAACATCAGCGTTATGGTATACAAAGAACTCAAGTTGTTTAAAAAGAAAAAAAAAAAACTACATTAATATCAGGAAGAATGGTAGATTTCATTAAATAAGGACAATCACCGGGCCTCACAATCAATTAGAGAAATGTTGACAAGAACTGTAACATCTTACTGACAAACACTGTCAGAGGACAGAGAACTTTTAACAATTATTTTTACCAAGAAGAAGACGACCTCTGGCAGTAACACCCAAGACGTCATTTCTATGAAGATTGCTGTGTCCCTGTAAGTGCACGTGCCCCTCACCCACATCATTTGACTCAATATGCACAAAAACACAACGTTGACATCATGATGTCCACATTCATTGATAAAATAACACAGAGCCTGGGAAGGGGGGATGGCCGTTTCAGAGGGGGAGGATTTTGACAATCTTTATTTCAGAGGGAATGCCATCCCCCCTCAACTCCAGTCCTGAGTATACCTGAGCTCTTGTTGCCAGGCAATTAAAAATAAATAAATAAAGAAAGAAAGAAAGAAATAAATAATAATAAAAAAAAAACAACAAAAGGGGGGAGGGGCTGGGGTCAAAGTCATAACACACAATTGCTCATTCATACTACATCTGAAGCAACTAAAACATACAACAATTAACTTCTTACCTTGTTTTCATGCAGCATGATTTACAGCAATCTGCTGCTCTGAAAACAAAATCAACGAAAAGCAGAGAAAGAGAAGAACACACTATGTTAGTAAAAGCAGCAGAGACACCACAGAACCGAAACAGTAAAAGATTGATTTCTGACCTTGTTTTCAGGCAGGACAAGAGACACTACTTCTGCTGTTCTGAAAATACAAACACCAAAAAATAAGAGAAAACACATGATGTCAGAACAAGAACAGAACCAGGAAGTCCTCCATCCTGTTTGGCCAGCACAGGACACCACACCAACACCGGTACCCAGACCCCCAGCAGCAACACCTGAGAGCCAGCCCAGGTACTCCCCACCGCTCCCCGCCAGCCACAGAGACCTCCCTACTCCACAACAGAAGCCCCCCTGTGACCTGCAGCAGGTTGGGGGCACCCGCCCAACCTGCCTCAGGACAGGAAGACCCCCAGCGGGTAGCAGAGACGTCCCTGCAGTGACAAAGAGCGACAAGAGGCACCCGAGCTGATCCCTGAGTATCACCACCAAAGGTCCAGACACCTGTGCCAGTGTGACACCCTGACAAACCTCCCAGGACACACAAGGACCCCCAGAATCCTGCCAACAAGGGGCACCCAATGTGGACCTAATTCCGAAAAAATTCAATAATGACTACAGAAAACACCTCATCGCTAATTCTTAATAAGTCTGAGGCAACAAAAACATTCACCTATTGACTTCTTACCTCATTTTCATGTAAGACAGGTTACATCTCTTCTTCTCCCCTGGGAGGGGGGGGGGGGAGAAAAAAAATAACATAGAACATTAGAAAAAGAAACAGACAAAGAACAGAACTTAAACACAAAATACATACAACTATTGACCTCTGACCTTGTGTTCAAGCAGCACCAGTTCCATCACTTCTGCTACCCTGAAAACACACAGAAAAGGAGGGACAGGTGATGTTAGAAGAGAGAGAGAGAGAACACAGAAACAACACAATACAGAACCTAAAAACTAAGCATGCAAGAAGAAAAAAAAAAAACAAAACATTAAAAAAAAAAAAACAACTATAAAACAATTCACTTCCCACCTTGTTTTCAGGCTGCATACATGAAATTGCTTCTGTCACTCCATAAACAAACAACAAAAAGAGAAAGAAGATCATGTGACGTCAGAAAAAGGAGCAGAGCAACAACTCAACATACTACACTAGTGCAGCCCCCCCACCCAGCACCCCCCAAGAACAGAACCAGGAAGTCCTCCGTCCTGATTGGCCAGCACAGGACACCACACCAACACCGGTACCCAGACCCCCAGCAGCAACACCTGAGAGCCAGCCCAGGTACTCCCCACCTCTCCCCGCCAGCCACAGAGACCTCCCTACTCCACAACAGAAGCCCCCCTGTGACCTGCAGCAGGTTGGGGGCGCCCGCCAAACCTGCCTCAGGACAGGAAGACCCCCAGCGGGTAGCAGAGACGTCCCTGCAGTGACAAAGAGCGACAAGAGGCACCCGAGCTGATCCCTGAACATCACCACCAAAGGTCCAGACACCTGTGCCAGTGTGATGCTCTGACAAACCTCCCAGGACACACAAGGACCCCCAGAATCCTGCCAACAAGGGGCACCAAATGTGGACCACTGTGTATATACACACACACACACACACCCCAATTCAGAAAAACTTTTATAATGATGACAGAAAACACATAATTGCTAATCCTTTATATATCTGAGGCAACAAAAACATTCACCTATTAACTTCTTACCTAATTTTCAGGCAACACAAGTTACATCACTTCTGTTCCCTTTAAAGAAAAAATAAATAAATAAATCAAAGGAGGGAAAGAAGAACATATGACGTGAGAAAAAGGAACAGAGAAAGAACAGAACTTAAACAAATTCAGCTATTGACTTCTTACTTTATTCTCAGGCAGCTCATGTTACGTTCCTTCTTCCACTCTGAAATAAGAAGTCAAATAAAGGTAGAGAACAGGTGACATTAGAGAAAAAAAAAAAAAAAAGCTGAGAAACTACAATATAGAAACACTTAACATGCAAGAAAAAAAGAAACATTTACAAGTAAAATAAATATTTAAAACAAAAAAACACAAAAAAAATTCCACCACATCTGAAGAAACTAAAAACATACAACAACTGACTTCTTACCTTGTTCTCAGGAAAGATGAGTCCTCACTTCTGCCACTCCAAAAAACAAAGAACGAAAAGAAAGAGAGAAACACACAACGTCAGAAAGGAGCAAAGAAATGCTATTCTATTACTTTCAAGTACATTTACAGATGGACCCTCATGATTGTTTCTGCCTTTAGGATATCAAAACTCTTGGCATACTTTGAAGTTATTCATATTAATATTAAAAATTGGACCCAGTACTCACTGATGTTATACACAGTACGAACTGTTTAGTAATAAAAAGCTGGAAGAATTGTAGATTTGATTAAATTAAGGACAGTCGCCTGGCCTCATATGCAATTAGAGAAATGTTGACAAGAACTGTAACATCTTACTGACCAAACACTGTCAGAGGACAGAGAACTTTTATTTTTTATTTAAAACAATTATTTCAACCAAGAAGAAGACGACCTCTGGCAGTAACACCCAAGACGTTGTTTCAAAGAAGATTGCTGTGTCACTGTAAGTGCACGTGCCCCTCACCCACATCATTTGACTCAATATGCACAAAAACACAAAGTTGACATCATGATGTCCACATTCATTGATAAAATAACACAGAGCCTGGGAAGGGGGGATGGCCGTTTCAGAAGGGGGAGGATTTTGACAATCTTTATTTCAGAGGGAATGCCATCCCCCCTCAACTCCAGTCCTGAGTAGACCTGAGCTCTTGTTGCCTGGCAATAATCATAAAAAAAAAAGGACCGCTAAAAGTCATAACAACACACAACTAATAGTTGTATATTTTTGTGCCCTCAGATTTATTAAGAAGTATTAAGTTCTTACCGTGTTTTCAGGCAGCATGATTGACATCACTTCTGCTGCCCTGAAAATAAAAACAAGAAAGAAAAATCACACAATATCACAAAAAGATCAAAGATAGAACATAACCTAAAAACTACAAATACACAGCACTTGAAAGTCCAGAAGAAATAAAAAAAAGGGACAAAACAATACAAGCAAAAAGGAATAACATCAAGGAGACCTTATTGTTGTTAAGTTTACCTTGTTGTCTAAAGACTACATCGAAGAAAAGACTCCATAGACAGGATAACACAACAACAACAAGACAAACAGAACACGTGATGTTAGAAAAGAGAGCACAGAAACAACAGAACCTAAACTCGCAGTTGATTTCTTACCTTATTCTCAGGCAGCTCCTGTTATGTCCTTTCCTCTACCCTGACATATGAAAAATAAAAGAACGAGAGCATGACATTAGAAAACGAGAGCAGAGAAACTACAATACTTCACCTAAAAACTAAGCATGCAAGTAAAAAGAACAAAAAACCAATTGCCTATTAATACTACATCTGAAGCAACAACAACAAAAAAAAAACAAACAAAAAACAGGCAATTGACTTCTTACCTTATTCTGAGGCAGCACCAGTTAAATCCCTTCTGATACTCTGAAAATAAATTAATGAAAAAGAAAGAAGATGACATGTCAGAAAAAAAAGAGCAGAGAAACCACAACATATTTTACATGGGGGGAAAAAAAAAAAAAAAAAAAAAAGACACCTTTAAGTAAATCAACAAAAAACAAACCAAAAAAAAAACAAAACAAAAAAAAAACCCACAATTACCTTCCTACCTTATTTTCACAAATTACATCACTTCTGCCACTCCAAGAACAAACCAAAAAAAGAGAGAGAGAGAGAACACACAACATCAGACAAAGGAGCAAAGACATGCTATTCTATTCAATTCAAATAAATTTTCAGATGGACCCTCATGATTGTTTCTGCCTTTAGGATATCAATACTCTTGGCATACTTTGAAGTTATTCATATGAATATTACAAATCTGACCCAGTATTCACTGATGTTATGGTATACACAATACTAATTGTTTAGTTGCATATGTCCTGTCCTTATGTTAAGCAAATCTACAATTCTTCCTGCTTTTCATTACGAGAGAAATGTTGACTAGAACTGTCACATCTTACTGACCAAACACTGTCAGAGGACAGAGAACTTTTAACAATTATTTTAACCAAGAAGATGACGACCTGTGGCAGTAACACCCAAGACGTCGTTTCAAACAGGATTGCTGTGTCACTCTAAGTGCACGTGCCCCTCACCCACATCATTTGACTCAACATGCACAAAAACACAAAGTTGCCATCATGATGTCCACATTCATTGATAAAATAACACAGAGCCTGGGAAGGGGGGATGGCCGTTTCAGGAGGGGGAGGATTTTGACAATCTTTATTTTCAGAGGGAATGCCATCCCCCCTCAACTCCAGTCCTGAGTATACCTGAGCTCTTGTTGCCAGGCAATTAAAAATAAATAAATAAATAAATAAATAAATAATAATAATAAAAAAAAAAACTAAAAAAGGGGGGAGGGGGTGGGGTAAAAGTCATAACACACAATTGCTCATTCATACTACATCTGAAGCAACTACAACATACAACAATTAACTTCTTACCTTGTTTTCATGCAGCATGATTTACAGCAATCTGCTGCTCTGAAAACAAAATCAACGAAAAGCAGAGAAAGAGAAGAACACACTAGGTTAGTAAAAGCAGCAGAGACACCACAGAACCGAAACACTAAAAGATTGATTTCTGACCTTGTTTTCAGGCAGGACAAGAGACACTACTTCTGCTGTTCTGACAATATAAACACACACACCAAAAAAAAAAAAAAAAAGGAGCGAACGTGATGTCAGAAAAAGAACAGAACACAAATACTAAACATACAAGAAAAATGTACATTTCAAAATTACAAAACATAATACTTAATTAAGGTTAAAGCTGAAGCAACAATAATAGCATCAAACAATTTACTTCCCACCTTGTTTTCAGGCTGCACAAATGAAATTGCTTCTGCCACTCAATAAATAAACAACAAAAAGAAAGAGGAGATCATGTGACATCAGCAAAAGGAGCAGAACAACAACTAAACATACTACACTAGTGCAGCCCCCCCACCCAGCACCCCCCAGTGACAGAACAAGAACAGAACCAGGAAGTCCTCTGTCCTGTTTGGCCAGCACAAGACACCACATCAACACCGGTACCCAGACCCCCAGCAGCAACACCTGAGAGCCAGCCCAGGTACTCCCCACCTCTCCCCGCCAGCCACAGAGACCTCCCTACTCCACAACAGAAGCCCCCCTGTGACCTGCAGCAGGTTGGGGGCGCCCGCCCAACCTGCCTCAGGACAGGAAGACCCCCAGCAGGTAGCAGAGACGTCCCTGCAGTGACAAAGAGCAACAAGAGGCACCCGAGCTGATCCCTGAGTATCACCACCAAAGGTCCAGACACCTGTGCCAGTGTGATGCCCTGACAAACCTCCCAAGATACACAAGGACCCCCACAATCCTGCCAACAAGGGGCACTGAATGTGGACCAATGTGGGGGTCCACACACACCCCTACCTAATTCCGGAAAAATTAAATAATGACTACAGAAAACACCTCATCGCTAATTCCTAATGAATCTGAGGCAACAAAAACATTCACCTATTGACTTCTTACCTCATTTTCAGGAAAGACGAGTTACATCTCCTCTTCTCCCCTGGGGGGGAAAGAGGGAAAGAAGAACATATAACATTAGAAAAAGAAACAGAGAAACAACAGAACTTATAATACATACAACTATTGACCTCTGACCTTGTGTTCAAGCAGCACCAGTTCCATCACTTCTGCTACCCTGAAAACACACAGAAAAGGAGGGACAGGTGATGTTAGAAGAGAGAGCACAGAAACAACAGAACCTAAACTCGCAATTGATTTCTTACCTTATTCTCAGGCAGCTCCTGTTATGTCCCTTCCTCTACCCTGAGATATGAAAAATAAAAGAAAGAGAGCATGACATTAGAAAAAGAGAGCAGAGACACTACAATACTTCACCTAAAAACTAAGCATGCAAGTAAAAAGAACAAAAAACCAATTGCCTATTAATACTACATCTGAAGCAACAACAACAAAAAAAAACAAACAAAAAACAGGCAATTGACTTCTTACCTTATTCTGAGGCAGCGCCAGTTAAATCCCTTCTGATACTCTGAAAATAAATTAATGAAAAAGAAAGAAGATGACATGTCAAAAAAAAAAGAGCAGAGAAACCACAACATATGAACATTTTACATGGGGGAAAAAAAAACAAACAAAAAAAAAACGACACCTTTAAGTAAATCAACAAAAAAACAAACAAACAAACAAAAAAAAAAAAAAAAACACAATTACCTTCCTACCTTATTTTCTGGCAACATGAATTACATCACTTCTGCAGCTCCAACAACAAACCAAAAAAAGAGAGAGAGAGAGAACACACAACATCAGACAAAGGAGCAAAGCAATACTATTCTATTCAATTCAAATTAATTTTCAGATAGACCCTCATGATTGTTTCTGCCTTTAGGATATCAATACTCTTGGCATACTTTGAAGTTGCATCACTTCTGCTACCCTGAAAACACACAGAAAAGGAGGGACAGGTGATGTTAGAAGAGAGAGAGCACAGAAACTACAAGTCAATACAGAGCCTAAAAACTAAGCATGCAGAAAGAAAAAAACAAAACAACAAAAAAAACAATTCACTTCCCACCTTGTTTTCAGGCAGCACAAATGAAATCCCTTCTGCCACTGCACAAATAAACAACAAAAAGAAAGAGGAGAACATGTGACATAAGAAAAACTATCAGAGGAACAACAGAACCTACACACTAAAGAATGTAAATGTTATATATCACCTTATTGTCAGGCAACACGAGTTACATCACTTCATCCACTCCAACAAGAAACAGAGAGAGAAAAAGGAGAACATATGACATCAGAAAAAGGTGCAAAGAAATACTATTCTATTCACTTCAAATACATTTTACAGATGGACCATCAAGATTACTTCTGCCCTAAGAATATCAATACTCTTGGCATACTTGGAAGTTATTCCTATGAATATTGACAATTTGACCCAGCATGCACTGATATTATGGTATACACAGTACTCAAGTGGTAAAATAAATTAATGAATAAAAATAAAAGTCAGGAAGAATGGTAGATTTGGTTACAATAAGCACAGTCACCTAGCGTCATATTCAAATAGAGAAATGTTTACAGGTAATGTTACATCTTACTGACCAAACACTGTCATAAAAGCTCTCTTTCCAAACACTTGGGTTAACCACAGAGAAGACGACCCCTCGCAACAACACCCACAACGTCGTTTCAAACAGGATCGCTGTGTCACTGTAAGTGCACGTGCCCTTCACCCACATCATTTGACTCAAGATGCACAAAAACACAAAGTTGACATCATGATGTCCACATTCATTGATAAAATAACACAGAGCCTGGGAAGGGGGGATGGCCGTTTGAGAAGGGGGAGGATTTTGACAATCTTTATTTTCAGAGGGAATGCCATCCCCCCTCAACTCCAGTCCTGAGTATACCTGAGCTCTTGTTGCCTGGCAATAATCATAAAAAAAAAGGACCCTTAAAAGTCATAACAACACACAATTAATACTTCTTAACAAATCAGAGGTCACAAAAATATACAACTATTAACTTCTTACTGTGTTTTCAGGCAGCATGATTGACATCACTTCTGCTGCCCTGAAAATAAAAACAAGAAAGAAAAATCACACAATATCACAAAAAGATCAAAGATAGAACATAACCTAAACACTAAATATACACAGCTATTGAAAGTCCAGAAGAAATAACAACAAGAAGGTCTCCTTTATGTTATTCCTTTGTTGATTGTGTTGTTTTGTCTTTGTTTTTTTTTTCTTTTTACGTTTACCTTGTTGTCTCTGGACTCTTTTCTTGGATGTAGTCTTTAGACAGGATAACACAACAACAACAAGGCAAACAGAACACCTGATGTTAGAAAAGAGAGCACAGAAACAACAGAACCTAAAAACTCCACATACAATTGATTTCTTACCTTATTCTCAGGCAGCTCCTGTTACATCCATTCTTCTACTCTGAAATATAAAAAGAGAAAAAACACATGACATTATAGAAAGAGCAGAGAAACTACAACATAGAAACACTTAATATGCAAAGAAAAAAGAGAGAACTTTTTTTTAGTAATAAAAAAAAATTAATTCCACCACATCTGAAGCAACTAAAAAGACAAAAACTGACTTCCTACCTTGTTCTCAGGAAAGATGAGTCATCACTTCTGCCACTCCAACAGCAAACAACGAAAAGAAAGAGAACACATGGTGTCAGAAAAAGGAGCAGAGAAACAACAGAACCTGAACACTAAACATACTACACTAGTGCAGCACCCCCAGTGACAGAACAAGAACAGAACCAGGAAGTCCTCCGTCCTGATTGGTCAGCACAAGACACCACACCAACACCGGTACCCAGACCCCCAGCAGCAACACCTGAGAGCCAGCCCAGGTACTCCCCACCTCTGCCCGCCAGCCACAGAGACCTCCCTACTCCACAACAGAAGCCCCCCTGTGACCTGCAGCAGGTTGGGGGCGCCCACCCAACCTGCCTCAGGACAGGAAGACCCCCAGCAGGGAGCAGAGACGTCCCTGCAGTGACGAAGAGCGACAAGAGGCACCCGAGCTGATCCCTGAGTATCACCACCTAAAGGTCCAGACACCTGTGCCAGTGTGATGACCTGACAAACCTCCCAGGACACACAAGGACCCCCAGAATCCTGCCCCCATCCTGCCAACGAGGGGCACCCAATGTGGACCACTGTGCAAACACACACACACACACACACACACACACACAAACCTAATTCAGAAAAAACTAAATATTGAATACAGATAGTACGATATGATACACATAATCTTAATAAATCTGAGGCAACAAAAACATTCACCTATTGACTTCTTACCTCATTTTCAGGCAACACAAGTTACATCACTTCTGCTCCCTTTAAAGAAAAAAAAAATGAATAAATCAAAGGAGGGACAGAAGAACATATGACGTTAGAAAAAGGAACAGAGAAAGAACAGAACTTAAACACAAAATACATACAACTATTGATTCCTTACCTTATTCTCAGGCAGCTCCTGTTATGTTCCTTCTTCAACTCTGAAATATGAAAAATAATAAAGAGAAAGAGGGAGAGAGCATGACATTAGAAAAAGAGAGCAGAGAAACTACAATACTTTACCTAAAAACTAAGCATGCAAGTAAAAAAAACCAAAAAAAAAACAAACACAATTGCTAATTAATACTCCATCTGAAACAACAACAACAAAAAAAAAAAATTATTTTACAACAATTTACTTCCCACCTTGTTTTCAGGCTGCACAAATGAAATCGCTTCTGTCACTCCATGAACAAACAACAGAAAGAGAGAGAGAGGAGAACATGACGTCAGAAAAAGGAACAGACAAAGAACAGAACTTAAACACAAAATACATACAACTATTGACCTCTGACCTTGTGTTCAAGCAGGACCAGTTCCATCACTTCTGCTACCCTGAAAACACACAGAAAAGGAGGGACAGGTGATGTTAGAAGAGAGAGCAGAGAAACTACAACACAATATGAAACCGAAAAACTAAGCATGCAAGAAGAAAAAAAAAACAAAAAAAAAAAACATAAAAAAAAAAACCCCAACTATAAAACAATTCACTTCCCACCTTGTTTTTAGGCTGCATAAATGAAATCCCTTCTGCCACTCCACAAATAAACAACAAAAAGAGAGAGAGGAGAACATGACGTCAGAAAAAGGAGCAGAGATACAACAGAACCTACACACTAAAGAATGTAAATGTTTTATATCACCTTATTGTCAGGCAACACGAGTTACATCACTTCATCCGCTCCAACAAGAAACAACAGAGAGAGAAAGAGAGAACATATGACGTCAGAAAAAGGTGCAAAGAAATGCTATTCTATTCACTTCAAATACATTTTACAGATGGACCATCAAGATGACTTCTGCCCTAAGAATATCAATACTCTTGGCATACTTGGAAGTTATTCATATGAATATTAAGAATTTGACCCAGCATGCAATGATATTATGGTATACACAGTACTCAAGTGGTAAAAAAAAAAAAATAATGAATAAAAATAGGAAGAATGGTAGATTTGGTTAATATAAGGACAGTTGCCTAGCATCATATTCCATGAGAGAAATGTTTTCAGGTAATGTAACATCTTACTGACCAAACACTGTCAGAGGACAGAGAACTTTGAACAATTATTTGAACCTTAAAAAAAAATAAAATAAAATTATAAATAAATATGGCCGCAACACCCAAGGCCTCATTTCAAACAAGATTGCTGTGTCCCTTTAAGTGCACGTGCCCCTCACCAGCCCATGTCTAATCAGAAAAAACGAAATAGGTGCATGTTTTTGTGGCATCAGATTTATGAAGAATTAGTAATCATGCCTTTTCTTTATTCTAGATTGACTTCTTACCTCGTTTTCCAGCAACACAAGTGACATCACTTCTGCTCCCCTGAATGGGGAGAGGAGGGAAAGAAGAACATATGACATTAGAAACAAGAACAGAGAAAAAACATAACTTAAACACATACAACTATTGACTTCTTACCTTGTGGTCAAGCAGCACCAGTTACATCACTTCTGCCGCTCCAACAACAAACCACAGAGAGACAGAGAGACAGAACATGACATCAGAAAAAGGAACAGAGAAATTCTGTTCTATTCAATTCAAATATATTTACTGACGAACCCTCAATTATTTCTGTCCTAAGGATATCAATACTCTTGGCATATATTGAAGTTATTCATATTAATATTAAGAATTTGACCCAGTATTCACCGATGTTATAGTATACACAGTACTCAAGTTGTTAAAAAAATAAAAAATAAAAAAAAAAAGTGAAAGAATAAAAATCAGGAAGAATGGTAGATTTGGTTACAATAAGCACAGTTGCCTAGCGTCATATTCAAATAGAGAAATGTTTACAGGTGATGTTACATCTTACTGACCAAACACTGTCATAAAAGTTCTCTTTCCAAACACTTGGGTTAACCACAGAGAAGACGAGGAAATGCTATTCTATTACTTTCAAATACATTTTCAGATGGACCCTCATGACTGTTTTTGCCTTTAAAGTATGCCAAGAGTTTTGATATCCTAAAGTTATTCATATTAATATTAAGAATTTGACCCAGTATTCACTGATGTTATAGACAGTACGAACTCTTTAGTAATAAAAAGCTGGAATAATAGTGGATTTGATTAAATTAAGGACAGTCGCCTGGCCTCAAATGCAATTAGAGAAATGTTGACAAGAACTGTAACATCTTACTGACCAAACACTGTCAGAGGACAGAGAACTTTTAACAATTATTTTAACCAAGATGAAGACGACCTCTGGCAGTAACACCCAAGACGTCGTTTCAAACAGGATTGCTGTGTCACTCTAAGTGCACGTGCCCCTCACCCACATCATTTGACTCAACATGCACAAAAAGACAAAGTTGCCATCATGATGTCCACATTCATTGATAAAATAACACAGAGCCTGGGAAGGGGGGATGGCCGTTTCAGAAGGGGGAGGATTTTGACAATCTTTATTTTCAGAGGGAATGCCATCCCCCCTCAACTCCAGTCCTGAGTATACCTGAGCTCTTGTTGCCTGGCAATTTCAAAAAAAATAAATAAATAAATAAAAAAATAAATAAAAATGTAAAAGTACCCTAAAAGTCAAAACAACACACAATTGCTCATTCATACTACATCTGAAGCAACAAAAAACATACAATAATTAATGTATTACCTTGTTTTCAGGCAGCATGAGTTACAGCGTTCTGCTGTTCTGCAAACAAACCAACGAAAAACAGAGAAAGAGAAGAACACACAATGTTAGTAAAAGCAGCAGAGACACCACAGAACGGAAACACTAAAAGATTGATTTCTGACCTTGTTTTCAGGCAGGACAAGAGACACTACTTCTGCTATTCTGAAAATACAAACACCAAAAAATAAGAGAAAACACATGATGTCAGAAAAAGAACAGAACCTAAATACTAAACATACAAAATGACACTTCTAAGTTAAAAAACACAATTGATAATTAATACAAATTCTAAAAAAAACAAACAAACAAACAAACAAACAATAAACACATAACTATTAACTTCCTACCTTGTTTTCAGGTACCATGGATGACATCGCTTCTGCCACTCCATAAACAAACAACAAAAACAGAAAGAAGAACATGTGACGTCAGAAAAAGGAGCAGAGCAACAGCTAAACATACTACACTAGTTCAGCACCCCCAGTGACAGAACAAGAACAGAACCAGGAAGTCCTCCATCCTGTTTGGCCAGCACAAGACACCACACCAACACCGGTACCCAGACCCCCAGCAGCAACACCTGAGAGCCAGCCCAGGTACTCCCCACCTCTCCCCGCCAGCCACAGAGACCTCCCTACTCCACAACAGAAGCCCCCCTGTGACCTGCAGCAGGTTGGGGGCGCCCGCCCAACCTGCCACAGGACAGGAAGACCCCCAGCGGGTAGCAGAGACGTCCCTGCAGTGACGAAGAGCGACAAGAGGCACCCGAGCTGATCCCTGAGTATCACCACCAAAGGTCCAGACACCTGTGCCAGTGTGATGCCCTGACAAACCTCCCAGGACACACAAGGACCCCCAGAATCCTGCCAACAAGGGGCACCAAATGTGGGAACACACACACACACACACACACACACACACACCTAATTCAGAAAAAATGTAATAATAAACACAGAAAACACATAATTGCTAATCCTTTATAGATCTGAGGCAACAAAAACATTCACCTATTAACTTCTTACCTCATTTTCAGGCAGCACAAGTTACATCAATTCTGCTCCCATGAAAAAGAAAAAAAAAAGGAGGGAAAGAAGAACATATCACATTAGAAAAAGGAACAGAGAAACAACAGAACTTAAACACAAAATACATACAACTATTGATTCCTTACCTTATTCTCAGGCAGCTCCTGCTATGTCCCTTCTTCTACTCTGAAATATAAGAGAGAACACGTGACATTAGAAAAAAAGAAGAGAAACTACAACATAGAAACACTTAACATACAAGAAAAAAAAAAAAAGAGACTTATAAAGTTTAAAAAAAAAAAAATTCCACCACATCTCAAGAAACTAAAACATACAACAACTGACTTCTTACCTTGTTCTCAGTAAAGGTGAGTCATCACTTCTGTCACTCCAAAAACAAAGAACAAAGAGAAAGAGAGAAAAACACGATTTCAGAAAAAGGAGCAGAGAAACCTCAGAACCTGAACACTAAACATACTACACTAGTTCAGCACCCCCCAGTGACAGAACTAGAACAGCACCAGGAAGTCCTCCGTCCTGATTGGTCAGCACAGGACACCACACCAACACCGGTACCCAGAACCCCAGCAGCAACACCTGAGAGCCAGCCCAGGTACTGCCCACCTCTCCCCGCCAGCCACAGAGACCTCCCTACTCCACAACAGAAGCCCCCCTGTGACCTGCAGCAGGTTGGGGGCGCCCGCCCAACCTGCCTCAGGACAGGAAGACCCCCAGCGGGTAGCAGAGACATCCCTGCAGTGACGAAGAGCGACAAGAGGCACCCGAGCTGATCCCTGAGTATCACCACCAAAGGTCCAGACGCCTGTGCCAGTGTGATGCCCTGACAAACCTCCCAGGACACACAAGGACCCCCAGAATCCTGCCCCCATCCTGCCAACAAGGGGTACAATTGCTAATTCTTAACAAATCTGAGGCAAGAAAAATACAAAACTGATTTCTTACCTCACTTTCCATCACTTCTGCTCCCCTGAAACAAACCAAAAAAGAAAAGAAAGAAAGAAAGAAAGAAAGAGAGAGAGAGAGAGAGAACACATAATGTTAGAAAAAAAGAGCAGACATAACAGAACCTAAAAACACATTTCATAGACAATTAAAAAAAAAAAAAAAAAAAAAAAAGGGGGACCCTTAAAAGTCATAAAAACACACAATTGCTCATTCATACTACATCTGAAGCAACTAAAACATACAACAATTAACTTCTTACCTTGTTCTCAGGCAGCATGATTTCCAGCATTCTGCTGCTCTGAAAACAAACCAACAAATAACAGAGAAAGAAGAACACACAAAGTTAGTAAAAGCAGCAGAGACACCACAGAACTGAAACACTAAAACATTGAATTCTTACCTTGTTTTCAGGCAGGACAAGAGACACTACTTCTGCTATTCTGAAAATATAAGACACCAAAAAATAAGAGAAAACACATGATGTCAGAAAAAGAACAGAACCTAAATACTAAACATACAAGAAAAAAAAAAAAAAAAGACACCAAGTTAAAAAAAAAACAAAACATGCATGGTAATTAATACTAAATTTGAACCAAAAATAAATAAATAAATAAAAAAATTCCTACCTTGTTTTCAGTCAACACGTGACATTGCTTCTGCCACTCCAAAAACAGAGAGAGAAGAACATGTGAAGTCAGCAAAAGGAACAGAGATACAACAGAACCTGAACACTGAACATACAACACTCATGCAGCCCCCCCACCCAGCACCCCCCAGTGACAGAACTAGAACAGAACCAGGAAGTCCTCCGTCCTGATTGGTCAGCACAGGACACCACACCAACACCGGTACCCAGACCCCCAGCAGCAACACCTGAGAGCCAGCCCAGGTACTCCCCACCTCTCCCCGCCAGCCACAGAGACCTCCCTACTCCACAACAGAAGCCCCCCTGTGACCTGCAGCAGGTTGGGGGCGCCCGCCCAACCTGCCTCAGGACAGGAAGACCCCCAGCGGGTAGCAGAGACGTCCCTGCAGTGACGAAGAGCGACAAGAGGCACCCGAGCTAATCCCTGAGCATCACCACCAAAGGTCCAGACACCTGTGCCAGTGTGATGCCCTGACAAACCTCCCAGGACACACAAGGACCCCCAGAATCCTGCCAACAAGGGGCACCAAATGTGGGAACACACACACACACACACACCTAATTCAGAAAAAACTAAATATTGAATACAGATAATACGATATGAGACACATAACTGCTAATTCTGAATAAAGCTGAGGCAACAAAAACATTCACCGATTGACTTCTTACCTAATTTTCAGGAGTTAGTTACATCACTTCTGCTCCACTGGGGGGGAAAAAAAAAAGAGGGAAAGAAGAACATATGACATTAGAAAAAGGAACAGAAAAAGAGCAGAACTTAAATACATACAACTATTGACTTCTGACCTTATTCTCCATCAGCTCCTGTTACGTGCCTTCTTCTACTCTGAAATATAAAAAAATAAATAAAAGAGAGAACACGTGACATTAGAAAAAAAAAAGCAGAGAAACTACAACATAGAAATATTTAACATAAAAAAAAGACACTTATAAGTTTAAAATAAATAAATCAATAAAAAAATTCCACCACATCTGAAGAAACTAAAAAAAAAACATACAACAACTGACTTCTTACCTTGTTCTCAGGAAAGATGAGTCATCACTTCTGCCACTCCAAAAAACAAAGAACGAAAAGAAAGAGAGAAGAACACATGGTGTCAGAAAAAGGAGCAGAGAAACAACAGAACCTGAACACTAAACATACTACACTAGTGCAGCACCCCCAGTGACAGAACAAGAACAGAACCAGGAAGTCCTCCGTCCTGATTGGCCAGCACAAGACACCACACCAACACCAGTACCCAGACCCCCAGCAGCAACACCTGAGAGCCAGCCCAGGTACTCCCCACCTCTCCCCGCCAGCCACAGAGACCTCCCTACTCCACAACAGAAGCCCCCCTGTGACCTGCAGCAGGTTGGGGGCGCCCGCCCAACCTGCCTCAGGACAGGAAGACCCCCAGCGGGTAGCAGAGACGTCCCTGCAGTGACGAAGAGCGACAAGAGGCACCCGAGCTGATCCCTGAGTATCACCACCAAAGGTCCAGACACCTGTGCCAGTGTGACGCCCTGACAAACCTCCCAGGACACACAAGGACCCCCACAATCCTGCCCCCATCCTGCCAACAAGGGGCACAATTGCTAATTCCTAACAAATCTCAGGCAAGAAAAATAAGCAACAATTGACTTACTTTATTTTCTGTCAAGACGAGTTCCATCACTTCTTCTCCCCTGAAACAAACCAAAAAAGAAAAGAAAGAAAGAAAGAAAGAAAGAGAGAGAGAGCACACAATGTTAGAAAAAAAAGAGCAGACATAACAGAACCTAAAACACATTTCATAGACAAAAAAAAAAAAAAAAAAAAAAAAAAAAAAAAAGGGACCCTTAAAAGTCATTTAAAAAAAAAAAAAAAAAAAAAAAAAAAAAAAACACACACACAATTGCTCATTCATACGACATTTAAGCAACTAAAACATACAACAATTAACTTCTTACCTTATGCTCAGGCAGCATGATTTACAGCATTCTGCTGCTCTGAAAACAAACCAACGAAAAAACAGAGAAAGAAGAACACACAAAGTTAGTAAAAGCAGCAGAGACACCACAGAACTGAAACACTAAAACATTGAATTCTTACCTTGTTTTCAGGCAGGACAAGAGACACTACTTCTGCTATTCTGAAAATACAAACACCAAAAAATAAGAGAAAACACATGATGTCAGAAAAAGAACAGAACCTAAATACTAAACATACAAGGAAAAAAAAAAGACACTTCTGAGTAAAAACACACAATTGATAATTAATACAAATTTTGAATCAACAAAAAAAAAAAAACAAACAAAAAAAACAAACACAACAATTAACTTCCTACCTTGTTTTCAGGCACCACGTATGACATCGCTTCTGCCACTCCAGAAATAAACAACAAAAAGAAAGAGAAGAACATGTGACATCAGAAAAAGGAGCATGAAGAACAAATAAACATACTACACTAGTGCAGCCCCCCCACCCAGCACCCCCAGTGACAGAACTAGAACAGAACCAGAAAGTCCTCCGTCCTGATTGGTCAGCACAGGACACCACACCAACACCGGTACCCAGACCCCCAGCAGCAACACCTGAGAGCCAGCCCAGGTACTGCCCACCTCTCCCCGCCAGCCACAGAGACCTCCCTACTCCACAACAGAAGCCCCCCTGTGACCTGCAGCAGGTTGGGGGCGCCCGCCCAACCTGCCTCAGGACAGGAAGACCCCCAGCGGGTAGCAGAGACGTCCCTGCAGTGACAAAGAGCGACAAGAGGCACCCGAGCTGATCCCTGAGTATCACCACCAAAGGTCCAGACACCTGTGCCAGTGTGATGACCTGACAAACCTCCCAGGACACACAAGGACCCCCACAATCCTGCCAACAAGGGGCACCAAATGTGGGAACACACACACACACACACACACCTAATTTAGAAAAAACGAAATATTGAATACAGATAATACGATATGAGACACATAACTGCTAATTCTTAATAAAGCTGAGGCAACAAAAACATTCACCGATTGACTTCTTACCTAATTTTCAGGAGTTAGTTACATCACTTCTGCTCCACTGGGGGGAAAAAAAAAAATTAAAAAAAAAAAAAAAAAAAAAAAAGAGGGAAAGAAGAACATCTGATGTTAGAAAAAGGAACAGAAAAAGAGCAGAACTTAAATGCATACAACTATTGACTTCTGACCTTATTCTCCATCAGCTCCTGTTACGTGCCTTCTTCTACTCTGAAATATAAAAAAAATAAATAAATAAAAGAGAGAACACGTGACATTAGGAAAAAAAAAGCAGAGAAACTACAACATAGAAATATTTAACATAAAAAAAGACACTTATACGTTTAAAATAAATAAATAAAAAAAATTCCACCACATCTGAAGAAACTAAAACATCCAACAACTGACTTCTTACCTTGTTCTCAGGAAAGATGAGTCATCACTTCTGCCACTCCAAAAAACAAAGAACGAAAAGAAAGAGAGAAGAACACATGGTGTCAGAAAAAGGAGCAGAGAAACAACAGAACCTGAACACTAAACATACTACACTCGTGCAGCACCCCCCAATGACAGAACAAGAACAGAACCAGGAAGTCCTCCGTCCTGATTGGCCAGCACAAGACACCACACCAACACCGGTACCCAGACCCCCAGCAGCAACACCTGAAAGCCAGCCCAGGTACTCCCCACCTCTCCCCGCCAGCCACAGAGACCTCCCTACTCCACAACAGAAGCCCCCCTGTGACCTGCAGCAGGTTGGGGGCGCCCGCCCAACCTGCCACAGGACAGGAAGACCCCCAGCGGGTAGCAGAGACGTCCCTGCAGTGACGAAGAGCGACAAGAGGCACCCGAGCTGATCCCTGAGTATCACCACCAAAGGTCCAGACACCTGTGCCGGTGTGATGCCCTGACAAACCTCCCAAGACACACAAGGACCCCCAGAATCCTGCCAACAAGGGGCACTGAATGTGGGAACACACACACACACACACACCTAATTCAGAAAAAACTATATATTGAATACAGATAATACAATATGAGACACATAACTGCTAATTCTGAATAAAGCTGAGGCAACAAAAACATTCACCGATTGACTTCTTACCTAATTTTCAAGAGTTAGTTACATCACTTCTGCTCCACTGGGGGAAAAAAAAAAAAAAAAAAAAAAAAAAAAAAGAGGGAAAGAAGAACATATGACGTTAGAAAAAGGAACAGAAAAAGAGCAGAACTTAAATACATACAACTATTGACTTCTGACCTTATTCTCCATGCCTTCTTCTACTCTGAAATATAAAAAAAATAAATAAATAAAAGAGAGAACACGTGACATTAGGAAAAAAAAAGCAGAGAAACTACAACATAGAAATATTTAACATAAAAAAAAGACACTTATAAGTTTAAAATAAATAAATCAATAAAAAAATTCCACCACATCTGAAGAAACTAAAACATCCAACAACTGACTTCTTACCTTGTTCTCAGGAAAGATGAGTCATCACTTCTGCCACTCCAAAAAACAAAGAACGAAAAGAAAGAGAGAAGAACACATGGTGTCAGAAAAAGGAGCAGAGAAAC
The DNA here is from genome assembly GCF_900963305.1 of Echeneis naucrates. Classification (NCBI taxonomy): domain Eukaryota; kingdom Metazoa; phylum Chordata; class Actinopteri; order Carangiformes; family Echeneidae; genus Echeneis; species Echeneis naucrates. The sequence goes on along the minus strand of NC_042512.1, from coordinate 10,761,671 downwards.
AACAGAACCTGAACACTAAACATACTACACTCGTGCAGCACCCCCCAGTGACAGAACAAGAACAGAACCAGGAAGTCCTCCGTCCTGATTGGCCAGCACAGGACACCACACCAACACCGGTACCCAGACCCCCAGCAGCAACACCTGAGAGCCAGCCCAGGTACTCCCCACCTCTCCCCGCCAGCCACAGAGACCTCCCTACTCCACAACAGAAGCCTCCCTGTGACCTGCAGCAGGTTGGGGGCGCCCGCCCAACCTGCCACAGGACAGGAAGACCCCCAGCGGGTAGCAGAGACGTCCCTGCAGTGACGAAGAGCGACAAGAGGCACCCGAGCCGATCCCTGAGTATCACCACCAAAGGTCCAGACACCTGTGCCAGTGTGATGACCTGACAAACCTCCCAAGATACACAAGGACCCCCACAATCCTGCCCCCATCCTGCCAACAAGGGGCACAATTGCTAATTCCTAACAAATCTCAGGCAAGAAAAATAAGCAACAATTGACTTACTTTATATTCTGTCAAGACGAGTTCCATCACTTCTTCTCCCCTGAAACAAACCAAAAAAGAAAAGAAAGAAAGAAAGAAAGAAAGAGAGAGCACACAATGTTAGAAAAAAAAAGAGCAGACATAACAGAACCTAAAACACATTTCATAGACAAAAAAAAAAAAAAAAAAAAAAAAAAAAAAAAAACACACACAATTGCTCATTCATACGACATTTAAGCAACTAAAACATACAACAATTAACTTCTTACCTTATGCTCAGGCAGCATGATTTACAGCATTCTGCTGCTCTGAAAACAAACCAACGAAAAAACAGAGAAAGAAGAACACACAAAGTTAGTAAAAGCAGCAGAGACACCACAGAACTGAAACACTAAAACATTGAATTCTTACCTTGTTTTCAGGCAGGACAAGAGACACTACTTCTGCTATTCTGAAAATACAAACACCAAAAAATAAGAGAAAACACATGATGTCAGAAAAAGAACAGAACCTAAATACTAAACATACAAGGAAAAAAAAAAAGACACTTCTGAGTAAAAACACACAATTGATAATTAATACAAATTTTGAATCAACAAAAAAAAAAAACAAACAAAAAAAACAAACACAACAATTAACTTCCTACCTTGTTTTCAGGCACCACGTATGACATCGCTTCTGCCACTCCAGAAATAAACAACAAAAAGAAAGAGAAGAACATGTGACATCAGAAAAAGGAGCATGAAGAACAAATAAACATACTACACTAGTGCAGCCCCCCCCACCCAGCACCCCCAGTGACAGAACTAGAACAGAACCAGAAAGTCCTCCGTCCTGATTGGTCAGCACAGGACACCACACCAACACCGGTACCCAGACCCCCAGCAGCAACACCTGAGAGCCAGCCCAGGTACTCCCCACCTCTCCCCGCCAGCCACAGAGACCTCCCTACTCCACAACAGAAGCCCCCCTGTGACCTGCAGCAGGTTGGGGGCGCCCGCCCAACCTGCCTCAGGACAGGAAGACCCCCAGCGGGTAGCAGAGACGTCCCTGCAGTGATGAAGAGCGACAAGAGGCACCCGAGCTGATCCCTGAGTATCACCACCAAAGGTCCAGACACCTGTGCCAGTGTGATGACCTGACAAACCTCCCAAGATACACAAGGACCCCCAGAATCCTGCCAACAAGGGGCACCGAATGTGGGAACACACACACACACACACACACACACACACACACACACACACACACACACCTAATTCAGAAAAAACTATATATTGAATACAGATAATACAATATGAGACACATAACTGCTAATTCTGAATAAAGCTGAGGCAACAAAAACATTCACCGATTGACTTCTTACCTAATTTTCAAGAGTTAGTTACATCACTTCTGCTCCACTGGGGGGAAAAAAAAAAAAAAAAAAAAAAAAAAAAAAAAAAAGAGGGAAAGAAGAACATATGACGTTAGAAAAAGGAACAGAAAAAGAGCAGAACTTAAATACATACAACTATTGACTTCTGACCTTATTCTCCATCAGCTCCTGTTACGTGCCTTCTTCTACTCTGAAATATAAAAAAAATAAATAAATAAAAGAGAGAACACGTGACATTAGGAAAAAAAAAGCAGAGAAACTACAACATAGAAATATTTAACATAAAAAAAGACACTTATACGTTTAAAATAAATAAATAAATAAAAAAAATTCCACCACATCTGAAGAAACTAAAACATCCAACAACTGACTTCTTACCTTGTTCTCAGGAAAGATGAGTCATCACTTCTGCCACTCCAAAAAACAAAGAACGAAAAGAAAGAGAGAAGAACACATGGTGTCAGAAAAAGGAGCAGAGAAACAACAGAACCTGAACACTAAACATACTACACTCGTGCAGCACCCCCCAATGACAGAACAAGAACAGAACCAGGAAGTCCTCCGTCCTGATTGGCCAGCACAAGACACCACACCAACACCGGTACCCAGACCCCCAGCAGCAACACCTGAGAGCCAGCCCAGGTACTCCCCACCTCTCCCCGCCAGCCACAGAGACCTCCCTACTCCACAACAGAAGCCCCCCTGTGACCTGCAGCAGGTTGGGGGCGCCCGCCCAACCTGCCACAGGACAGGAAGACCCCCAGCGGGTAGCAGAGACGTCCCTGCAGTGACAAAGAGCGACAAGAGGCACCCGAGCTGATCCCTGAGTATCACCACCAAAGGTCCAGACACCTGTGCCAGTGTGATGCCCTGACAAACCTCCCAGGACACACAAGGACCCCCAGAATCCTGCCCCCATCCTGCCAACAAGGGGCACAATTGCTAATTCCTAACAAATCTCAGGCAAGAAAAATAAGCAACAACTGACTTACTTTATTTTCTGTCAAGACGAGTTCCATCACTTCTTCTCCCCTGAAAAAAAAAAAAAGAAAGAAAAAAAAAAAAGGGGGGTGAGAAGAACATCTGAAAAAACAGGAACAGAGAAAGAACAGAAATTAAACAGAAAGCATACAACACTTGAGAGGCAAGAAAAAAGGACAAAACAACACAATAACCAAGAGATAACAGACAAGAGACTTTAGACAACAACAGGAAAAGACCCCATAGACAGGACAACTCAACAAACAAACAAAAAAAAAAAAAAAAAAAAAAAAAAAAAAACAGAGAACACATGATGTCAGAAAAAGGAGCAGAGAAGCAACAGAACCTACACACTAAATATATAAAATTTCATTTCTTACCTGATTTTCAGGCAACACATCTGCCGCTCCAACAACAAACCGCACAGAGAGAGAGAGAGAGAGAGAGGGAGAGAGAGAGAACACATGACATCAACAAAAAGGATCAGAGACACAACAGAACCTAAAAGCTAAACATACAGCACTTGACCTCATTTTCAGGCAGTACAAGTTAAATCACTTCTGCGACCCTGAAAACACACACACAAAACAAGGGAGGGGGCGGGCACATGATGTGTGCAGAGAAACAACAGCACCTAAACACTAAAACACACAAAAAAAAAGTTGACTTCTTACCTTATTCTCAGGCAGCACGAGTTCTGCTGCAAGAAAAAGAAAAAGGACACTTCAAAGTAAGAAAACACTAAACACTTAATACAGAAAAGACACGATTGCTGCCAACAACAACAACAACAAACAGGCCGACAACAAACCACAAACCAATAACAAATCACAAACCAACAACAAACAAGCCAATAACAAATCGCTTGTCAACTACAAACCGCAACCCAACGTCCCCAACGTACAGCCACGTCAACATTGTGTGTCGTGAGCGACCAAAGAAGGCCTTTCAAACTTATTTGTTGCAGCTGAGTTTCGTCTCCGCCATCTTGGATTTCCTCTCGCTGTTGCTGTTGCCCTGGTGACAGGATCCTGGGACAACAGGCCTGCCCCCGGGGAAACACTGATCAGGTCCTAAAATGTCTCTTTTAAAGGTCCTCCTCATTAGGTCAGGTGACCCTCACCTGTCCTTCACCTGCCACCCCCCACCTCCTTAAAGAGACAGCGACACAAAACCTGCATCGGCTCAGTAATGTCAGTTGAACACATAGATTCAAACATATTTGTTATATATTTTTATATTATATAAAAGATAGCTTTATCTTTGCAGCCGTTTGCCAAACTGTGCTTGGGTTTGCCCAGTAAACTCCCATCATTATCAGCCTTTTGGCACAGCGTGGAGTTTGTGTTTGGTTTGGCCCCCAAAAAAAAAAAAAAAAGTTCAGAAAAAAAAAAAAAAAAACAAAACACAGGACTTGAATTGAATTCTTGAATGCCCATCACATCTGGGGCTCTATAGAATAAAAAAAAAAGAACGGCTGTGTCTTGCTCGGCTTCTTCATATTCAAGCGACTCGGCACACATTTCTCTTCAATGACACCTTTATTTCGCGCGCTTCTTTCAACTTTCCCGGTTTCCCCTGTGGTTAGAGATGAACACAAAACTGAAAGCCGTGGTAAATCGTATCATTTATTTTTTTTTATGTTCCAGAAATATTTTGATACAGTATATATATATATATATTCATGATCATTTTGCACAAAGACAGGTTACATGTAAAGGGTGCTGCGGCCCCTTCTTTGACTGTTTTTAAAAAGCACAACGGAGGAATATAATATTGATTTTGATATATGGCGTGCAATTTAGTTGGATTGACCCAACGCAACACAACACACACCTATGGGTTGCTTTGTAACACTTATGTTGCACATGTGCAAGGAAGGTGTCTGTTTTTGTTGCCGATGCTTCTTATTGCGCCACAAATACATTCTTCTCTGAGAAAAACGGCGCCAAGTAAACAGGAAGTGACATCACGCAGTTTTATCGAAATGAAATTGACAAAACGAAAGCTCCTGTGGAGGAATACCAAATTAAAAAAATATATATATACATTAGAAATAACAGCAATAACCAGACAAAGTGGATTTTTTTTCTTTTTTTGTGAAACTTTGAAGCAAAAAGCAGTGGTGGAGCCAGAAAATCTCCAGTGGGGTGGCCAAGATGGAGCCCGAAACAATCTGGGGGTGGCACACAAATCACCGTCTGCACAAACACAAAGACACATTTACAGTATGGCGCTTACACTACAGCAATAATTCTCCACACGATAAACACTCAGGGTGCCACACCTACGCAAAAAATTCACTTTCCCGAGATGTATGATCAACATGGTGAAAAACCAACAGTCACTTTCTCAAATATAATTTTCCGAATAAAACAACACGACTGCAAAGGTGGAGTAGGTGACGACGACGACGATGATGATGGTGGTGGCCGGTCCTTTGTCCGCCATCTTGTCTCTCAACAGGTGGAGCTGAACTCCCACGGGCCTCGTTCTCAGTCGGGATGAAGTGATGACTTGCTGCAGCTGATGTTGACCTTTGCACCGGAGCTCTGTAACCGATTTACTGACAAATGTTTGCTGTGGTGCTGTGGAGCGTTTGCTTACTGAACCTCAAAACTCACCCGGAGGACGCAAACCCACGGGCCTGGGAGAGCGTTACGTGTTAAAGTTCCTCCGTTCTCCAGATGTTCCCCAAGTTCCTCTGATTCCTGCACGCGCCTGCAGACAGACGGGTCGAAACCAAACATGGAGATTTTGAGAGCTCGTCAATTACAAAGAATAAAAACAAACAGTTGGCATTTTAGCGCCTCATGGAACGGTCACGTTCTCAGCACCTTTAACAAATGACAAATTCAGTCTGCCTTTTTTTTTTTTTTTTTTTTTTTTTAATATACTTCTCAGATTTGATGAAGCCCGTCAAAATAATTGAATATTCCTTCAAAGCCTGACAAACATTGACTTTGTTTTTCTGTTTTTTGTTTTTATTTTTTTAGTTATTTAGCTTTATTGAGACGGTTGCTCGACGTCCAAAAGACAACCAGTACAGAGTTGAAATAAAAGCAGTTTTGTTTTTGTTTTTTCCGGACCCCATGTTTTTTCCACAAGTTTCTCTTCAACTTCCGGCACCCAAGCCAAAATCCATCACCAGACACCCAGCAGGTCGTCACTCACCTGTTGCCTCTTCCGTCCGGCGGATGGGGCCGGACCGCATGGCGCAGAAATGCGCGGGGCCCACTGCATAGTCTCGTCAGCCGTGACATGGGAACGCTTCCGGCAGACTGGGGAGTAGGAAAGCAATCCAGCCTGACTGTGACTTTGGGATACTCTGAGCCCGTCTGAGCTGCGACATCTGCGCACGCAACGCCGTCGGGCACAGCAGATTCTGTCAGCTCTCAGTTATCGTCATCTTGTCAAGGTGCTGGGGGGCGTGCCTCCCCAGGTGGTGGTTGCAACATCTGGTTGCCAAACAGTGCTGGAAGCCATTATACTCACTCCCAGGTCATTGCGCTTTCCCTGCTATCTAATTACTTCTGGGCCTTTAGTTGTCTACTCCCCACCTCCCCCGCCTCCTGTCCGGAAGCACGCGGGCATCTGTGGGACGGCAGTGCTGGTGGGGGGGTTGTTATTCTGACAAACGTGCTGTTTTTGTAATTAGCTCAGATGCAACATGTGAGACGTTACAAGGGTCTGGGCGCCGATAACAATCCAAAACATTTTGTTTGTTGTCAATTATTCATGACTCTGAAGGTTCTGAGGGGGGTCGTTAATATGGAAATGCAAACGAGGATGCCGTATCTGACTCCGCATCGTGTGGGCGCCTCTCCAATTGTGAGAGCCTCTTTAATTCATGAAACCCGTTCTTCAAACCTTTTTTTTTTTTTTTTTTTGGGACCAAAACAAAAAACAAGTTGCTTTCATCCACTTTGTTGAGAGGGAGGGAAGTGAATCAGATGGAAGTGACGGCTCAAATGAAGTGAACCCGCTCGCATCTAATCTAGCTCCCCCTCCAGATGAGTAGAAATTGGCCTTAAGGTGCAGTTGAATGGTTTGCAACAAAAGGCCGGTCACTGTGCACCTGACCTGAATCCAACCTGGAGCCGGTACCTGGAAAGCTCAGACTAAGGTTTGATACAAGGGGGGCAGACACAGGCAAACAATGCAGGGGCTACACTTTTAATGAAACATCGTGTTAGGGTTGTCAAGCAATATTACAACAATCCCACATGGTTCGTGGTTACATCCAGTCAAACGCAGCCACTGTTTTGGAAACATTAGCTACCGGCGTACATTGCGACATAGCCCGTGTTACCGCAGCCCAGCTGGAGAGCGGTAGTCCGATTTTAAACTTCACTGTTGGCTTTGGCTGGCGGCGAGCGCTGATCCCAGTGTTTCTACGAAGCGGTGGACGTCGCCAAAGGTGTTGTAAAGCGGCACCGGAGCGATTCTCAGGACGCTGGGCTCCCTCATGTCGCACTGAGAGACAGAAAGAAAACTGAGCGACTCCGCAAAAATCATTACATTACTATCCGAGCTCGTTTAATGGTGTGCTACTCACAGCGACGCCCCTCTTCTCCAGCTCTTGGAAGACCTTCCTGATGGGGATGGAGAAGGAGAGAGAGAGCTGGCAGCCCCTCTGCTGGGGGTCAGAAGGTGTGAGGATCCTCACGTGAGGTTTAAGAGGCTGGGTGGGGTCTTCGGTGTAGTAATGCTGGATCAGATACTCCAGGTAGCCCGTCAGCAGGAGGGACTTCCGACGTAATGCTCGCATGCTGGTCTTGTTAAATACCTGGCAGAAGAAAGAAATAGTCTACGGTTACGGGATACGTCTCCACCCTGGCGAAGAAAAAGCCACGCCTGCGCAGGGGTAATTCACGTTCCGAGCGCCGCTCGGTGTGGCAACTGGACGGGAGAGAGCTGTTCTGCAACCAGAGCGGGTAGAACCGCAGGCCGCTTTCAGCACCCGCAACAACAAACTCCTTCAGCGGCTGCCGTCTCGTAGGCGTCTCCGCCCCTGCTTGGCCAGGACAGAAAACCTGAGCAACAGTTTCTTCCCTGTGGCCGTCAGAACCCCGAGCTTTGTACATATCTATACCCTCAGTATGTAAGATAACATTGCATACAGCTCCCCCCTATTTCTCCATTTCGACATTTATGCACATTTTAGATTTTTATTCTTGTCCTCCTCCAATTCCTTTCACTGTCAGTGTCCCTGTACATTCGCATTTGACGGATAAATATTCTTCAATACTGAATCTTGAATCAGTACCTCTAAACTGGCCTGCAGCGGGCAAACCAGCAGAATGGGCTGGTTGGAGAGTCTGAAGCCGCTCACGCCGGGTTGCAGCTCCAACACTACCAAAAAAAAAACCACAACAACAACAACAAAAAAAATAAAAAAACACATGCAGCATGCAATGCAAGAACCACTAGATGCCAGACTGTGTTGTTGTTTTCTTACCGTTAGTCATCTGGAATCGGGTTTTCAGGTCATGTCCCCACCATCCTAACAACCTGATTGGAAGTAGGAAACAAAAAATTAACAAAAGAAACACCTCAAACTCGGTTGGTCAGGTTACAGAGTTTGCTTAGCGTGGTGTACTCACGCTGGTCTGATGTCGTCCCTGTGTTTCTCGTGGATGAACGCTCCAGCCAGACCACCGGCGCCTGAATTTAGATACTGCGAGACAGTAAAAACGGTCAGCTGGGTGCACGCGATACAGTTTCCTCTGCGGCGTTCCGCGTCGAGGTCAGCTGACCTTGTAGGAGCACCAGCAGGCAAAGTCCACGCCCCAGTCGTGCAGCTTTAACTCGACGTTTCCGGCGGCGTGGGCGCAGTCGAACCCGACGTAGCAGCCCTGAAAGACACGGGAGGAGAGGAGTCGTTCGTCAAAGTTATCGGCGAGCTCGCTTTCATCTCTTTCAGGCGAGTCCGAGCGTTCACCTTTCTGTGACCGGCCTCAGCGATGGCGGCCATGTCGAACAGCTGCCCGGTGTAATACTGCACTCCGCTCAACATCACCACGGCGACGGCGTCGCCCTCCTTCTCGATCGTCTCCAGGATGTCCTCTGTTCTCAGAGTGTGCTCTCCCTGAAAAGGAAGCAGAGCCGCTGCGTCAGTTCCCGCCTTGCTAGGCCTCGGGTGTGAGAGAAACCAGCTTTGTGTCTGTACGTACCTGTCTGGGCGAGACCAGCAGCATGCTCTGCTGAGGGTCGAATCCTCGCAGCCGGATCTGAGACTCCACTGCGTACTACACTCAGGAGAGAAAGCTTAATTGAGACATCATTTGATGAAGCGCTCCAGCTATTGGATTTAAAACTATCGTGTAACCTCTTTTGTTTCACTTTAATTTTGTGTGTTCTGCTCCTTGTGTGGATTCGCTCACGTGGTCCGAAGGGAAGGCTTTGTGTTCGAGGAGGATTTTGTGTCGAGCCGCTGTGGGTTTGTAGAAGGAAAGCTGCAAAACAGCAAAGCACAAGTGTCTGCGCTGAAATGCGTTCGTCGAAACACGTATGTTTCTCCAAAACAAAGAAACAGGTTCTCACCATCAGAAGGTGCAAATTGACCGTCAGGCCGTTCATCAGAGCCACTTCCTCGGCTTTAGCTCCTGAAATAAACAGAGCGGCGGCGTTGAACCCTGTTTAGTGGTGTTACTGTTTAACTGCGTGCTTATTTTAAGACCCTCACATGTTCGGTGGATTTCACAAAACAGGGGGGAGAACGAGTTAAAGTCTGTTACCGACAACCTTCGCCATGAGCTCCTCTATGTTGTTTTCGGCCCACGCCCAAGGTCGGGAACCCTCTGTGTGGCCGTGAACCCCGCTGTAGGAAGATGACACACAGTTACAACACAGTTTAAAAAAAAAAAAATCAATGTGGAAACACTGGGGGGGGAGGACATACGTTTTGGCCCATTTATCCAGCTCCTCCTCCAGATACTTCCTGGCCTTTTTGGGCTGAAGCCCCAGCGAGTTCCCCACCAAGTAGATGCACTCGGCGCTGCCGTCGACCAGGGTGAGATCGGCTACGGAGACATCCCCAAAAAAACCGCGTTAGCATTGCGAAAAGCTGTGGCCGCCCCTTGTCAAATTCTGAGAATGCATCTTTTACTCACAAGGAGGCAAATCTGCTATTTTGGGCACCAGGAAGTCCTCTCTGAGATGTCTGAGCTGGTCGTGCTTGTCGAGGTACGAAGCCACCTCCGCTGAGGTCGGACTGCAGCGCAGCAAGGCTGCAACTTGCTCCAAGGCCTCTCTTGGGTTCGAGCCGTCAAACGGGTTCATGGCTGCTGGCCTGCGCAGAGAGGAACGCAGCGTTTCATTTCATTTCCTAAAGAAAAGCCACATTAGTGCCCCTCCCTCTCTTCCCGGTTCCCCCTCTGCCTTTCAACAAAATACACAGCACAGTGATCTGTGTGCACGCCTACGACGACACATTACAACAGCACGCACGCATGTGCACACACACACATTTGCGAGGCTGGCACCTCTTATTTGCTTGCTTTGCTGCCAGCTGCTAAATATCAAACAAAACGCCGCCCAATTCTTGTGGTTCAACGCCAACAACACAAAAGTCACCACAGACATCCTGAAAGAGTGACTCACCGTCTGCTTCGTCCTTCAGCTTGCTCTCCACAGGCTGCAGTCGCTTGGAGTCAATGCTTTGCTCTTTAAACTGAGCCAATCTTTAACCAGAGTTAATCACTGTTCGACAGTCCAGAGATAAAGCGCGTCAGCATTGTCCTTTAACTCTTTGTGGGTTCAGACTGACTCCTGCTATGAGCTTTGCTTTTGCTTTTGCTTTCCTGCCTCTGCTGCACTTTCTTTTCCTCGCCACTAGATGACAGAAGAGAGCTGTTGCTGAATCCCAACGGCTGGTTATTTTTCTATGTCATGTTTTCTTTGGATTTTATGATTCTCTGTCATCCTTATGCAATAATCCATGTTGAGTCAAAGTTCACCACAGTGTGTGTGTGTGTGTGTGTGTGTGTGTGTGTGTGTGTGTGTGTGATCTTACCCTCCTACTCCCGTCTGCCGAGCCGTCAACTTCCATCTCATCAAAGCCAAGACTGTCCATCCACATTGCAACTAACCACACTGGAAAACTGAAAGTAAAACACACAAAGTCTCCATTAAAGAGCCATCATGCTCTCCCATAATGCTCTGAAAGCACTCGAGACTTAGAGTACGGTCTTAATTAGCGGCGGTTTTCGACGATGACGCCTCGTCTTTTGGGATATGCCCCGTCATCCAAGTTGACGGAGTGAGACGAGCTGTGCTGTGATCTACAATATGGAGGTGGAACCTGACCTGAGCGAGGCCTTTGTGTTTTGTACAGCATCCGGAAAAACCTCCTGCATGGCTTGGGTGGGGTGGGGGGGGGGGTTCGTACTACAGAGGAAGAGGCAACGGTGTGGACTGTTGCCTCAGCCCTCATCACTGACCTCTGACCTCTGACCAAACACAACAATCGTGAAAAAGGAGATGACAGATTCCCGAAGGGACAATTTTCACCTTGTCATAATTTACGCCGAAACAAATAGGTGGCATTCCGCCGTTTGTGCTTTCGGGAGCTGAAAATAATTGCTGCAAATTAGCTTGTTGTGGCTACTCCTAACAAGAAAAACAAAAAAAAAAAACAACCAGCAGACAGGTTTGAACTCTGCACTCGCCCTTTTAAGCACACAAAGGCAGCGCCTTGTATCGCCGGTGCCAAGTTAAGCAATTAGAAGATGGCATGTTTTTGGCTGCGTGCTTTGATTTAAAAACGCACCGCATTCGGGGGGAAGCATAAACCGGCATTTTGAGGAGATGTCTTAAAACTGACTGGCTGGTTTTGTTTTGTAGCTTTTTTTCTTTTTAAAACTGCAGAACCAATGTGGCCGCAAGATGTTGGGAGGGTACTGGAACCGCCGACATGCCTCTCACATGTTCCTCCTTTGCTTTTCTCACAGTAAAAGAGGATGCGTGACATCTGGAAGTGTTCAGGAGGCAGGAGGGAGGAAACCCCCCCCCCCCACTTTGTTGTTTCTCAGGGCGCTGACATCAAAGTGGGGCGGCAGAAAATGTTTTCTGTCCAGTGAAGGTGCTTCAGCAGCAGCCTGGGGGGGGGGGGGTTCAGGAGGAGACCAAATGTGAATGATGATGAAGCAGGTTAGGACAGATCGAAAAGAGCTGAGTTGCTAACTGACGACTAGCTAGCGCAGGAGGCCTGATTCATTTCACCTGGTTTGCAGTCGATCACAATGTTGAGTTGTCAGCGTTTTATTTGCATTTTGAACGTGATTTCTGAATCAGGAAAGGGGCCTAGCGCAGGTTCACTGGGGTCCTGCAGAGAATCAGACCAGAACCGAGGTCTCCCCCGGGTTCAAACTGTTAGTCCAAAACTGCAGCTGCCTGCGGTTCAGGTCCAGGGGTTAAAGGTCGCGAAGCTTCTCTTTTTTTTCTTGCTTCTCCAACTTTAGAATCTCAAAACGGACAGGGGCCGACGGTAGGTTAGGCGTTAAAAGAGTCCCGGCTCGGTGAAACCTTTGCTCCTCATCGGGCTCTCTGACTATCTGCCTGAAAAATCGACTTTAAAGTCTGGCAGCGTTTTTGAAGCCTCCGACTCCCGAGGTTGGGGGGACGTTCTCACGGGGGCCGAGCCGAGTTCCGAATGAGAAGGTGCGGGTGAACACCTGCTGCTGCTGCTGTCAGGTCTTTTATTTAGTGGAAAGGTATGTCTGTTGGTCTCTGAAGCCTCCAGCACCTGATATTTACTCCACACTTCTGGGGCCGACCCTCTCTGTATCAGCTCAGCAGGCACCCCCCCCCCCACCCTGCCCCTGCAGTGACACCATTTTTGACACCGACCTTTTCCAGTCCTGTGTGGAGGTAATGAACGAATGAATGAGTGAACAGATTAGGCCTTCACAGTGGGTGGTGTTCAAAGGGCCGTCTGCTCTATTGGTAAGAACTGCTCTTCATTTCCAAAACACTTTTGGAAATGCAATGCGAGTTCTTCAGACTTTTTTTTTTTTTTTTTTAAGCCTGGCTCAAAGGAAAACCGTGTCGGCTTTCTGTTGTTGTGAGTACATTTGTGTAAAAGTCAGCTTTAACTGATCAGCCCGTTATTTGCTCCTTCTCGCGTTTCCCTTCCTCTCCAGCTGCTATTTGAGAGAGAAGGCAGGCGGCTGATGATGAAGACGATGAGGAGGAGGCGGCGGAAAAAAAAGCCCCACAATCTTCTGGGTTAATCTGCGGCTTTTGGCTCCACTTTGATCTCGCAGCACTGTGTGTGTGCTCTGACTGTTGACTGTCGGGATGGATCCTTCGCTGATGTGGTTTGTTGGACCCACCTACAGGAACAGCCTCCTCCCGCCCCCCTCCCCTCTCATCTCATCTTCCCTTTGTCGTCTTGCCCGCCCCTGCGCCGCAAAGCCCGCAGCCTCCTTCAAGCCCGCTGCGCCTCTTCTTTTCAAAAACCAAAAAGGAGAGCGCACCTCTTCCGCGTCTCCAGAGCCGTCAATGAGACCGGATCGGACTGAGTCCAGCTCGGCGCATCACTTCGGTCCGGAGCCGCAGCCATGGAGCGTCGCCGCGCGCGCGGATCCGGGTTTTTACGCGTCGCGCTCTTGTGGCTCACGCTGCCCGGAGCGTCCGCGCAACACGGTAAGCGGTTCATAAAACTTCACGAAAAGAAACAAAACTATTTCCAACTGCTCCAAAAGGAAAAGAAAAACGCTTCACCTTCATGGCCGGAGGCGTTGAAAACAGAAGCAGGCGGCTTGAAGCGCATTGAACATTTCTACATGAAATAAAAAATAAAGAGAGAGAGAGTTACCTGTTAGAAGCAGGAGACTAACACATCTCCAGGGGTGGAAAGGAATGAATTGCATTTTCTCTTGTTCCTGTGATTGAGTAGCATTTCTGCGTAATTTGCACTTTTTTGAGTCATTTAAAAAAATCTTTTACTTGTGTATACTTTCGCTCGAATCTCTCGCAGTTTTGTGCAAAACCCACGCGGTTATTTTGCCTGCGGTATTTATTTAATTTTGCCTATTCTATTTTATTATTCCTGCTTATTGGGGCCCTTCAGCAGTGTTACACTTTGGACAAATTGAGGCTGACTGGATTCGTGTGTGTCAGTGCGCGCCATGTATTTACGCTCTTTACACTCATCATAGTCATACCGAGCCAAGCCGGACAGACTCAAACTGCTCCAAAGGTTCAGAAAGTGAAGTGGGACAGAAATGCTAGAAAAGACAGCCGCCTGTTGTTCGGTTTAAACTTTTCTGTGCACTTTTGTCAAACGAAATTCCCGCTCCACGTCTACATTTTATTCCAAATGTAATCTTTCTAGACATTGTTTGTCAGAGAAATGTGCTTTGAACGTCGCCATTTCATTACAGATGAATCAAATCTATTGACCACGCAATAAAACGTCCGTGTTAAAATTGAATTAATACTCGCAGTACTTTCTACTTTTACTTCAGTATTTTTTTTTTTTAAACACCAGTACTTTTACTTGTAAAACAAATGTAACAGTACTTGTTCTTGAGTACACATTTTCAGTACTCATCACACAATCCAACATCAGGTCCAGAGTTACAGGAGCAAAACTGGGCACACACACACACACACAGAGAACAAAAACAACACAGCTTTTAACTCGAATGTGTTTCCACTTCTGATCTAAATCCGACTGGAGGTTTTAATGGCTGTAGCAGGTAGGACATCATGGTGCGGAAGTTCCTACCTCGACGTTCAAGCTCTCTCAGTCTATCCAAGTCCTGGATTTGTGTGGGCTTGATTGGTGCTCTCCGATGACCCAGTCGACAAAAATGGAAGACAGTGCTGTGGGGGGGGGGGGGGAAAACAAACACACACACACACACACCGTGAGGACAAATGAAAGCGACAGACAAGTAAACAGGACCAGGAAGCTAATTGAAACAAGATCGGGAGGACGGAGACGTGAGGCGTTGCGCAACGTGATCCAGTGAACAGCCGTCCCTGTGCCGCTGGGTCAGACTCCTTCTCTGTCTGCCGTGGCCGGTGTTTAAAAGTGGATTGTAAAAGTCCCACCAACCGTCAAGTTCGCATCAAATTTGGACGGAACTGGAAATATACATGTGTATGAGCGCGCGTGTATCCAGCGTGGTCCGACTTATCCGCCTGCAAGACGCACGACGGCACATCAAAGCGCACTATCGTAAACTTTTAAGGCAGGCTGTCGTAAACCTAAAGCGCTGCGAGTCCTCACAAGGCTCACAAGGCTTTGCACCGACCATACCAGGGATTTCCACAGCAAGAGAGAGAAAACAGCAACCTCTTGAACTTCTGTTTGGGTGGGGGGGGGGGGCAAAAAGAAAGCCTTCAAACTAAATGCTTCCTCTGGCTGTAAAATGAGGAAAGTGCACAGTCGATCCAATTTATTGCAAATGTGAAAGCAGCCGACATCATTTCTCTGTCTCTAAAAGTCCAAGCTGCGATTAAGAACACAGGATTCGGTTCTGCCCTATAAAGCAAATAGATCCGTCAAGTCAAAAGTATTCAAAGTGCAAAGTGCAACATCCTCGTCGTCCTGGCAGACGCAGGGGGAAGGTCACAGTGAAAGCTATGGGGGAGCTGGTCTACGGCCTGTTATGCAATAGTTGTTACGTTGCGTATGACTGTCTGGTGGTTTCTCTCTCTGGCTGTGAGGAACAGCTCCTCTGGGAAACGGACCTGCAACCTCGGTTATGTTAACACCTCCCCCAAATTAATCTTTCCTGAGAAGCGGGTGAATTCCCGTGCAGCCCTCCCTCCCACCCCCGCACATCTGGGCTGCTGAGGGCCTCCTTCCCAGTAGGCTCTCCTCCTCCGAGGGGCCAGTTCATTAGCTCACCGCCACCGCCCCCCACCGCTCTCCCCTGGGGCTCTGTAAACTCATTAAGCTGCCAATTGGAGCAGTTTAGCCAGCAGACGAAATCTCATCAATTGTCCTCCTCCCTGTAAAACCTGACTGTTTGGACAACCTGTGACCTCGTGTGTTGTCGGCGGAGCTTCCAGACGAGGCGCACACACAGACGGGCGACCGTGTAAACAAGAGTATTTGCTTTCAAAGGGCTGTCAGCGCGAGGACCAGCCGGGAAGACCTTGCTTAGGCTTGGGGGTCGCTAGCAGTAACCCCCCCCCCCCCCCACCCCTTCCCTGTCCTTTCAAAGCTGGAGACGTCCTAAATACCCCCGCTGTTTGTTTTCCCTGACTTCACTCAGCCACCGCCGTCGAGCTCAAAACGAAGGACGGGGAACAAGTTTTGCCCTCTGGAAGCGAGAGAACAATTTGTACTTGTTTGGGTTTGCGCAGAGAGGCCGACGACTCTGACCCATTTCACTTCACAGATGTAAAGCTTTTGAGAGTGTGCTAGTGCGAAAAACCGCATGTTCTGCCCAAACAATTTCCTCCCCGGTCTTTTCAGCCGCCCAGCTGCAGGCGGTGTGTTCTCATGCGCCATTGGCTTTAGTTTCCTTCCCGGGGCGAGTTAACAGAGGTGAGAGGCTCAAAGGAATGTCTGTTATTCTTAGCAATAACCTCTGGGGGTGAAGTAATCCTTCCGACTCAAAATCCTTAACGCCGACTGACGCTTTAAAGTGAAATCGCATGCAATTTTATCACTGTTGGTCGTCGTCGTCCCTGTTGAAGGTGAAGCTGCGCTTCCTCCGCATCAAATAAATCTTTCTCCTGAGGATCCCTCAGATTATCTGGCCCACAACATCTAACATAAAAAGAGTGAAACTGAAAACGGCTCAATTGTTCCTTTTAGTCTTTAAACTCAGTCTTCTAGAATCACACCTGGCTTCATCTAGCCATTTTGAAATTTGGTGACTTGATGAGTTTGTTTTTTGTTTTTTATTCCACTTTTGGAATTATCAGGACTGGAAACTCTTAACTTGTAACCCTTAACCGTTTCCAGAAAGCTCAACAATTTTGAAGGTGATTTAACTGACAGCAGAAAACTTAAAGCAAATTGAAATCCAAAGTCCTTCCTTTGCATATGGACTTAAAATGGGCAATGATGCTCCCTCACCTTTTTCTCAAGTGAGCACAAGAGTGAACACAATAAAGGAAGACCATGAGATGCAGAAAAGCCCCGGAAAAGTGGTCGTTGGTCTCTGTGGGCCCTGTGATGGACTGTCGGCCTGTCCAGGGTGCACGCGGCCCTCCCCCAATGAGCTGGGATTGGCTCCAGCACCCCATGCTTTTTTCCCCTTTTGACCTGTCCCGTACACAGCGGGGGCTCAGTCAAAGATAAAGACGTGAACTAATAATGACCGGAGATACTCCACCTTCCATTTCCTTTTGGAGTTGGAAATACTGATTCATCAGCAAGGGACGGCATCCAGAAAGTGGAAAATCATTCGGGAGTTTCACAACTCAGGGACACATCTGCTGAATATATGTGAAAACAAATGCAGCACATGAGTGCATGAAAAATGGTCTATTCTGAGTTCAGGGTTTGTCCTTTGTGCTCCTTTGTGCTCGCAGCTCCAGAGTGTTACCCTGGAGGCCATCAGATTTTGCGTAATTCCTACCGGAGCACGGACTTCGACTCCACAGAGATCCAGAACACTGCCATCCAGGATCTGATCTGTGATCACTCGTTGCCGGCGGGCTGGTACAGATTCAGGATCAACAATAAGCCGGCAGAGATGCCGACCACCTGTGTTGAGGTGAGACGCCAGAACGGCAGGTGAGCTCTACTGTTTCTTCCACTTTCTCCCTCCCTTTCCCTTCCACAAAATTACTTTAAAAACATGCCACGCCTCTGAAACATCCTCTGCCAGAGAAAACATCCAGCACCCTGCAGGTATAATAAGCACCTTCAGACCAGTTGGAGGGTATAATCACCCCCCCTCTGCTGCAGGTAATGACTGTTTCTATTGATGCCCTCACCTCTCTAGATGAACCGGTGCGGCACGCAGGCTCCGGTGTGGCTGTCGCTGAAGGACGCCTCCCTGCCGCGGCCGGGCGAGGTCCGCCAGCTCTCCGCCTGCGCCACATGGCAGTTCTTCCACGGCAGCGCCAAGGACTGCTGCCTCTTCCGCATCCCCGTCACGGTGCGGAACTGCGGCGACTTCCTGGTCTATTACCTGCAGCCCACGCAGGGGTGCATGGGATACTGCGCTAAAGGTGAGCTCACTGTATGAACGGCGAGTTGCGTTTTGGCCTGTCAGAGGTAGAAAAGGTTCCATCATAGATATCTATTTATCTGAAGTGTGTCATTTCAATTCCAGCTTCGGTGCTTTCAGTCGTATCGGCTGGCTCCTCTTGCTAGCGTGATAGTCTTTGTGCAGTCTAATAGTGAAGAAATATTCTAATGTCTTAGTTGCTCCTGATGTGGGACCAAGACTTTGCCCAACGGGTGAAGTGGAGGTCAACGGCCAATGCAAAGGTCAGACTTCAAATCGTGCCAATCAATCGTTAAGCATCTTGTGCATCTGCTCCGCTGATGATTTCCCCCCCTCCTCTGTTTTCAGCCACCGTCCCATCTCTGCCCTCCCGGCCGGTGATCGTTCCGGAGCTGATCGGCCGCAGCGTCCACCTCAGGTGCTCCTTCATCCCGCCGCCGTGGAGCCAGCCGCTGGCCTTCCAGGTGGTGTGGGCCCGGCGCATCAGCCAGAGCATGAAGGCTGAGATCAGGCTGGAATCCACGCTGAAGCCCTTCTCTCTGGTGGAGATGGACGGCGTTCACTTCCGGCTCGGGGAAACGGTAATTCCCACCTCAGGCTGTCTCAGACTTTTTTTTTTTTTTTTTTTTTTTTAGGGGGGGCTCACATGTGGAAGGATTGACCCCTTAAAGTCGGCCAACGTAAAGCCACGGATCACGCTGAACTCTTTTTGCCCGGGTTCACCCTTACGAAGCAAAAGCTGAGAGGGAAAGTGTGTCATATCCCGTTGAGAAAAGGCACGAGGAAGGGCAGGGAAGTTAAATCACTCCACGTGCTTCTCATTTAAACCTCTCCATTCAAAATCTTTGCCGTAAAAGCTGTGTCTTTCTTGCTTGACACTATTTTCTCAAGAACACACACACACACTGCAGGATTTGCTCGTGCTTCCAAGGCCACAGACACACCAGAGGTCAGCTGTCACACAAGGTGACGCAAAGCATTTGACCCGTTTGTTTGGCTGCAGCATTTAGAGAGGAACTGCGTCGGGGAGACAAGAAAGAAAACCCGATAAATGACAGCAATTCGCCATCCAGCTCAAGTTGACCTGCGGGACAGATTGCACCGCTCCACTGGAGGCGGCGATATTTATCATTACACTTATTTCTTCTAGTCTCATTTCCACACGAGCCACAACACAGAGGCCGCTGATGGCTCTCATTTCCTGGAAGAGTTATTTGTTGCCGTGAAGCACTGAGTTATTATAGGTGATGTCAGTCACGCTGTTCGTCGCTCGTACAGCTGCGGACCGCTGCGCTGCCATATTTGGACACCGGGATTGTATTAGCTGGATCTGGAACTTGTTGCAGAAGTCTGCGTTCGCTCACGGGGCCCGTCTTTAAACACATGCTGATACTGCAGCTGAGTTGGGTTAAAGGTTATCCCCATTTAAAAAAAAATAAAAATTTCCCCCTCTTTCTCTCAGAGTGAGTTAAATGTTAGTGCTATGGATCAGAGGAGCGCTGCAAACAGAAATGTTTTAATAAATCACAAATGCAGCGTCCGCCGTACGCTGTTAAGCGCTTCTCGTGACCGCAAACCACATTGTTGGAATTTAATTTGCTGCTTCGCTTTCGGCTCTAATCAAAATCAGGTCGTTGCAATGGTGAAAGTTTCAAATACAACCAGACTCGACCTTTGTCTGACAGCTTCGCCTTTTGAGGAATGACTCCTTATGCATTTATCCGTCCTTGCAGTTCTCCTGCAGCGTGTCGACTGTCAGAGCCAATTCCAGCAACACCCGATCCGCGCCAAAAGAAAGCGAGAGTTTCTATGCTGGACTGAAGGTAAACATTCTTCTGTTATGTTTGAAAGAGGGGAAAAAAAAAGGAGAGAGAGAGAGAGAGAGAGAAGCCACACGGGGCTCAAACATGCCTGCTGAACTCACCAGAGACTCCTGGTTTTCCCCTCCAGTTTTCTCCAGATTCGCTCTACATAGCGGAGAACGGGAAGGAGCACGAGGTCAGCGTCCACAGCACGGTGCCCATCCCCTGCTTCGACGACGACCACGGCCACCAGTGCGGAATCCCTTTGGCTCTGAGCGTCCACGACCCAGGTCAGACCTACAGGGGAAACACAAGCCATCAGCCTCCATCAACAAAGACTTAAGATGTCCTTAGCTTCACAAATACTTTCCCATTAGTGACCAAAACAGATTTTAAGAGGAGCTGAAACTAGTAACTGAGAGCCCAACGTCAGATTTTTGCATGTGATAGCCTTCAAAAACAGGCAACTGCAGTGACAAGAAGAAATTTACGAGCTTCATCATGACGGTCATTGTCTCAGAGCAAACAATGGCTTCCTGTTTTGTTTTCGTTTTTCCTTTAAATTGGCAGCGCAAAGCAGGTCAGCCCAAACAATGTTTAAAAAGGACTATTGGGGATGATTAAAGGGTCAGGCCGCCATCCTTGATCTTCTTTCCTGCTTGGATTTTTCCCGTGTTGTGCTCCAACTTGTACATCATCACATCAAAGCGAGCTCAGGCAGGCTTTATTACAGCTCTTGCAGGCAGCTGCGTGCCATCCGTTAACGGTAACCTCTCACGGTGCTGACATCCCACAGACAGTCTGGGGCGCGAGGGCTCCGATGTGGTGCTGTCCGCCTGCCAGGTGGAGCTCCGGCGGCTCGGCGACGACTGCGCCGACAGCAGCTGCGGGAGGGCGACCTTTTTTGTCACCGCCGTCACCGACTTCACGCGGGACGGGAACCGTCTGAGCCTGATAAGCGCTCTGCCGGGACCCAGTGCGCCGCGACTCTGGAGGAGCTACGTCCCAGTGTCGCTTAAGGTGAGCCTTGAAGGGTTTTTGAGAAGGATCCTACAGATTCTTATCATCCCTGTGCTTCTGAAAGTCAAGGAGAGTCAGAGTTGCAAGACTTTTCTCATTACAGGTCTCTCTGCCCATCTGTGTACATATACACACAGTTATTCAGCGTTTTATGAAGTTGCAGGGAAGGGTGGGGTTCTCTGGTCTAAAGTGTGTCTGTCTCTAAGTGGTCATTAGTTGCATCCATCCGAGCTATTATGTTATGTAAGAGATGAAGTAAGCCCTCCAGACATTCTGTCTCGTAGGGTCCTGCAGAGGCCTTTTCCCATCTGTGTTTAGTGAAAACATCAAAGTCCAAGGTCAGAGGGTGGGCCCCTCCTCCCTAATCTCTGTACTCCTGACCTCTGACGCCAGGTCACGGTCCAGGACGTTCCGACTTCCATCTGCTACTCCCTGACTGACCCGCATGTTATCACGCTGGACGGCAGGTAAATTTCTTCCTTATCAGTTCTTCGATTGAATCCCTTCTTTGTGTCCCCCACGCCTGATGACGCAGTTTTATTGGAGATTGGATTTTTTTTTTTCCCCATTTGCAGACGTTATGAAAACCACCAGACCGGCACCTTTGTCCTATACCGGAGCCTCGCCAGGGAGTTTGAGGTGCACTCTCGCCAGTGGGACTGCGGCAGCAGGCACTACGCCGTCGCGTGCAACTGCGGCGTCGCGGTGCGAGAGGACAATGAGATTGCCGTCTTCGACATGTGCAACGGCCAGCCGCAGGAGACCAGGCCGGAACTTAATCTCAGGAACCTTGGTGACGGGGAGGGAAGTCGGGTCAGGGTCCTGGAGTCTCACCAGGGCAAGAAGGTCACCGTAGGTATCCGCACACTGAAACCGGTGCAGAGGCTGTTTTTTTTTTTTAAACATTTTTCCGTCTAGTTTGAATGCACAGCCTGTTCAGGTTGTGAATTTGAAGAATTTGTTCTGTGTCACGAGGCGTTTATGTTAATCAGCTGCTGGATGTGACTCTCCTCTCGTAGTTGATCTTTCCCTCCGGGGCCTTTGTTAGGGCCGACGTCGGCGACTGGGGGATGAGTCTGTCAGTGCGGGCACCCAGCGTCGACTACGGCCACACAAAAGGTCTCTGTGGCACCTTTGACCGCAACGGCAACAACGATTTCCACAACTCTGATGGTGGCTCCTTTGGACCTGCTGACCTGCATCGCTTCATAGAGGCTTGGAGGTCGGTCACCGTATATTTGTATTATTTAAATTTTTTACTTTGCTTTATTGGGACCTCGTTGTGCTGCAATGCCATAAAGCTGGTTGTTTTTTTTGTTTGTTTTTTTGTCTGTGTGTGTGTGTGTGTGTGTGTGTGCGCGCACACACTAGGATAGCTCCAGGTGAGAGTTTATTTGACAAGACACCCCCCGGGACGGCGCAGGAGTTCAGGAGACCGTTCTGTCAGTGCAAGAAAGAATACATCCCTTTGCATCACGCCGGTGGAGAGATGAGGAATCTGTACAATCCTTCCGCTCACTCTGACTGCATATCCTACAATAATGTGGATTACACGTCTTTGTTCCCTTCTATGGACACGACAGTGGAATACATCAAGAGTCCAAAGAGAGAGGAGAGCATCCTGGACATGTCGGCCTTTGACAATCATCCTCTGCAGAGGAGGCACGTTTGGTTGGACAGTGGGAACAATCCAAAAGATGAGGGCGATCTTAAATTAGACAGTGAGTTTAAGGAGGATCATCTCTTTGTGGCTGAAAGGCAAAAGAGACAGGCGTCATTTGAATTCCAGCCTGTATTTGCTGCTCAAAGCCTCAGTCACGCTGACCTGGAAAATCTAGCTTACTTTTTCCCCGAGGATCATCTGGCAGAGGCCCGACCGGCGGCGCAGCCCCGGTGGCCCACGCCGAGCGGCCTCACCTCCGCCAAAGCTCTGGAGGTGTGCCAAACGGCTTTGGCCAACTCCACCGTCGGTGCGGTGTGCCGGGGTCTGCTGGGGCGCCGCCTGGACGAAGCGGTGGATCTCTGCATCCTGGACCTGCAGCTCAAGGACGATTTGGCCTGGGAGGAGGCGCTACTGCCATACTTGGAGAACGAGTGTGAGAGGCGACTGCTGGAAAACCGGACCCAGAGAGCGTTGGAGGTGACAGCGCCCCCGGGAGCGTCCGGAGAAGTGGTGGTGGCACTGCGCTGCCCTAACTTCTGCAATGGCAACGGCGAGTGTACGGAGTGGGGCTGCCAGTGCTACCCCGGCCACAGCTTCTACGACTGCAGCCTGGCCATCAGTGAGTATGAGAACTTTTTCTGGTGAGCTTCACATCAAAGACTGACTCAGTATCAAATCATAAGTAAATAATCCCTCCTCTTAAAGGCCAGCCAGTGGAGTTAACAGATTTGGAGAACTCGGGACTATGTGACATCCGAGCCTTCGACTGCCGCAGCGTTCGAGTCTTCGGCCTCGGCTTCATCGACTCTCCTGACCTCAGCTGTCATGCAACCAGACTGAAGGTGAGGAAAGGAAAAGGCAAGGTCGACTGTCAGGCTGAAAGACTTCAAAATGAAAAAGTAGTTTTTAACAGGAGTTTTCCTCCAATCTGCCTCTACAGTACACGAACGGGCTTTGGGTCGCCGGGGAAAAACAGAGATCGAAAGCCACCTTCCTCAGCTCCAAAGCCCTAGACTGCGCTGTCCCATCCTTAAGCAACGCCGCAGTCAATATGGAGGACTTCATGATGGATGACAAACCATACGCGCGCTGGGAGATTAAGGCGAGGCTGCTTCTCATGATCAACACGGCTGATTTAAGTATTTTCGGTTTTTGTCGGCGGCCGTTTCGTTTGAAACTGCTGACGTGGATGTCCTCCTCTTTCCGTCAGGTGACCAATGATGGCTCCCAGTACAGCCAGGCCAAGGTGCTGACAATCTACGACGGCGTTTGCCAGGTCTGCGAGGCGTCGCGCTCAGGACTCTGTAAGTTAAAGGTAACTCGCAAACAGAATTGACTGGATTTTATTTCGTGCTTCACTAGACTGCAACAGAAACCTTGGAGTCCAGTGTTTGTTTATCTGAATGCATGAGACACATTTTTATGTGCTCTGTTGTGGATGCAGTAGTGAACAACATTTAGTTGAATGATTAAACCGGAAATGGTCCTGCAGCTGACTAAATACTTCAGACCCAAAAATGTCTAATCTAACACACACACACACGCGCGCGCGCGCACGCACATGTGTGTCCAAACAGCTGGAAACATCAATCAATGCGCTCGCCGAGGCTGAAACAGATTGAATTAACTGAAGTCAAACAGCTTGGACAGTCGTGTAAACAAGTGTGCGCACAAACCTCGTTCTCTCTTTTGTTCTCTTCCTGTGGGCCAGGAGCGGACGTGCAACATCGATGGGATGTGTTTCGCCGCGGGAAGCTCCAATCCCAGCAGCCCCTGCCTCCTCTGCGACCCGGCCACGTCCCAGTTCACCTGGTCTGTGAACCAAGGTACAAACCAATTCGTGTGCTGACGATTTATTTCAGTTGAGGAAAAATGCAAATCTGATACGACCACAAGAATGGCAGTGTTTGCTTATTTAAGCCATAGCAAGCAGACTGATCAGTGCTCTGCACGGTTCATTCTGATTGTGTTACAAAGCGACAACACACCTGTGGGTCGGCTTCTGTTTCACCTGCAACATTTCCCTGGCTGCATCGGCGCAGTGCGTTGCTGTCCGACCGCTGTCCTATTTGTCCCCATTAGCAGATCAAAGGAGCGGCTGTTTAAACTTCCCAGCATGCCCTGACCTGTCACCTAACCACTGTGAACAGAGAGGGAGGAGACAAGAATGGTGTGGGGGGGGGGGGGGGGGGGTAAATGACAAGTTTGGTGGCCGTGGCGACACAGATAATCAGTCTTTTCTCCGAGCAAATACCTATTTGGGGTAATAAATAACCTTTAAATAGCCTTAAAATGTGGTTTTCCCCTCAAGCAGAAGGCTCCCTCCTCTCCCCAGCGCAGATGCACAGCTTGTTCTGATGAGATAAGGACAAAACTCTTCAGATAATTCATGCAACTGGAATTCTATTCTATTCTACTGTTTGTGTGTTCCTCCACACAGCAATCAATCCCTGCTATCTGAACATGTGTGTGTGTGTGTGGGGGGGGGGGGGGCATTAAGGGTTCAGTTCCAGTTGGACAAAATGTTGGACATGTGTGTGTGTGTGTGTGTGTGTTCCAGGAAAGCCTGGAAGAGCGTTTTTGTCAAATCCAGCTCACTCCTGACGAGTTTTATTCCAGCGCAGGGAGTGAAAACATAAAAACTTTTAGTTGTAGACAGAAGAAAAAAAAAAAAAAAAAAAATTCTCCACACAGCGGCATGGCACACTCCAGAGCCTCCCTTTTAAGCTCTTTCTTCACTTCTCCCCCCCTCTCCCTCCCAGTCAACCAGCCGCCGGCCTTCCACCGACCTCAAAGTACCTTGCGAACGTTCGCCGGGGAGAACTTCGTCTTCCAGTTCGCCGCGTCGGACCCCGAGGGCTCTGCGCTCCTCTTCCAGCTGGAGGACGGTCCGAGGGGGTCTCTCCTGTCCCCAGCCGGCCTCCTCCTCTGGAGGGTCCCCGCGCTTCTGGAGGAGAGTGGACACCAACGGCCGTTCCGCTTCACGCTGTCCGACGAGTGCAACGCCCAGAGCTCCTTTGCTGTGGAGGTACCGCGGGAAGAAGCAGCCACTAAGACCTAAACCGACACGACAACAACAGCATTTATGGGGGGGGGGGGGGAATGTGGTTTCGACTGGCTATCTGGCTCTGTATTTGCACATTTAATTCGACCGAGATTTACATACGCCCGTCTCTCCTCTCCATCTGTGAAACAGATTGACGTCATCCCTTGTGGCTGTCAACACGGAGGCACGTGCGTGACAGATGTCAACTTCCCCCCCGGCAGCGGGAGATACCTGTGCGTGTGCCCGGGGGGCGCGCAGGGCGAGCTCTGCGACGAGGACGTCGACGAGTGTTTGTCGTCCCCGTGCGCGGTCGGCAGCTGCGTGAACGCGCTCGCGGGGTACCGCTGCGAGTGTCCCGCCGGCCTGAGAGGTGAGCGAGCAAGCGCCGGAGGTCATCGGTATGGCGTTTGCGCGCGCCCCGCTCAAGTGTTCAGACGAATCGATCGCAGCCACGTTCTAAGAGCTAATCAGCTGATTGCTTCCCCTGCAGGTTTAAATTGCCTGGAAGACATCAACGAGTGTGAGAGGAAGCCTTGTTTCCCGGGAGTGCAGTGCTTCAACAACTTCGGCTCCTACAGCTGCGCCCCGTGCCCCAAAGGCACGGTGGGTAACGGAGCGCAATGCACGGGTAAGTCCAGGACGGCTGCTCTGACGGCGCGTGGCACGCGTTGACCGACCTGCTCCGTCGCCACGTGCTGCTTTGGAGAAACGCCAAGCGCGTCGCCAGCTGCAGGCTGGCCAAATCCGGCTGCCCAGAGGGGCCAGAGAAGTTCAAACTAAGTCTTGACAAAAAAATCGCAACGCTGTGTGAGTGAAACGACGAACAGAAGCGAACAGGGCGATCGTCAAACCGATCAGCAAATCTGAGCAAATCATTTCCTCATCTCCTTTCTTCAAACTGTACTTACCGCGAAAGAAATAGGGAATTACTGATGCAAGCGCATTTTCGGCTTTCAGTGGACATTATTCTTCTTGTCGAAGATCAAGGCAACTAATATTTCAAGCTCAGGCTTATCGAAACAAAAACTTTACTGCCCCCCCCCCCCCAAAAAAAAAAAAAAAAAAAACTGAATCTAATTAACAGTCTAACATTAAAAGCTCACTTTATCTGCGTGTGGTTGGTAAATAGCTTTGTTTCAGCAAAAATGTGAACAGTGAGGCTTTTATGGATTTTAATATCACCAAGTGACAAATCAGCATACTTATTTGAGGGGTCAGGTTTGTTCACAACTCAGTTCAATGCATTTATGAAATCTTATGAAATCAGTTTGTTGTTTGAAGTTGAAGCCCGTTTGAGTGAAACGACACACGATTCATTTTGATGACCTCTAAACGAAAACCCACGCTGAGCTGTGTTTGCTTTTCCGTTGAGACTGTTTATACCTCAGTTGAGTTGTGGCTCTTCCGCAACTTCGTTGTCGTCCTCGGAGAGTGGTCTCAGCACCTTGGCATCGTCCTCAGCCCGCTCCTCGGTGCTCTGCTCTTCAACCCCCTTCAGAGCAAAAGAAAACACAACGTTTGACCTTTGCTTCCTCGTCTGTGGTCCGTCCTCTCACAGAGACTGTGATAGCACCCTTTCACCTCGAATCTTGAAGCTGAACATGAAGGGTTTCCAGATAGAAGCATCTAATAAAGACATTAAACGGCAATCCAAGAACATAATCTCTGCTTCCCTTTGTGTTGCAGTCGTCAGGCCGGCCACCGCCACTCCCACATCTGCTCCTCGTACTACTGTCTACGAGACACCAGATGTTCTGCTGGAACCTACCAAAACAAAGGCAGATCATTTCCAGAAGACCTTCGGTGGTAGCACCCCGCAGATGAGGGCTGAGGAGGGGGGGCCAATTCTAAGACGTGACCAAGAGAAACGCACCACTTGGGGAAAGGCTCCGCTAATTAGCCTGAATCCAACCACAGCTGGGGCGGAAACCGCACAGAGGGCAGCCGGCGGCTCCCAGCCAAAGACAATTGGCCTCGACGCGTCAGGGGTGAGCGCGGATACCGTTGAGAACATCTCGATCCAAGTCGAGCCCGATCGGCCCAGCATCAGCAGCGCTGTCAAGACAGGCACTGCAACCCAACAGTCAGGAAAGGGCAGAACAGCTGCAGGTGAGTCCAGCATTCCCAATGAGCCAGTTTTATTACAACCATCTGGCTCGAAGGAATTTTACTATTCAAAAACAGCAAAGCTGGACGAGTGTCAGAGAAAGGATAACAAAAAAAAACAAAAAAAACAAAACATAACATCCTCTTTCACCTCAGAGGTTTCAGGGTGTCAGAGTGCCCTTTTTTTTTTTTTTTTTTTTTTTTTTTTTTTAGCACCTGCTAAGAATTCAAAGAGGTAGATCTGGATTTCGTTGGGTTATCAGGGATGTAAGAGCCCCCCCCCCCCACTTTGGACGCAACGATGATGATTCACAGTCTGTGTCTCTTAGGGTCGCTTCTGTTTTCGGCCGTCAACGCGTCGGCGACGTGCGCCAGCCGACCGTGCTTCCCCGGGGTTCAGTGCATCAACCGCAGGCCGCCGCACGTCGGCTACGTGTGCGGCCGCTGCCCGCCCGGCCTTTACGGCAACGGACGTGTCTGTATGAAGAACGCCAAGGCGGGTAAGGAATCTGTTTCCTCAGAATGCATGCATGAACAGAATCTGAAGGACACGACTCTCCGTGCGTTGTGGGGAATTATATAAATCTTTGATCTAGATTTGTGTGATTCTTTTGGTTTTTCCAGATGATGTTTGATGAGTTTTTCTAGGCCTGAATGGATTTCTTTGCGTTTTGAGGCCACAAAACTTCAGCAGAAAATTAGTTAATGCAAATTTTTTGTGTGTCTCCCTGCAAAGACACAACAAAGTCTGTAAAATCAGTGAATTCAAACATGACTATTACTTTTTTTTTTTTTTTTTTTTTTTTTTTTGGATATTTCATTGCTTTAGCTGGAGCCTCAGACACATTGCTAAAGAGTGAAGGGATATTCAAAGCTTGACCTCGTCTCTTTTCCACTTCCCGTCTTTCCCCAGCGTCCAACCTCCTTCCTCAGCAGCAGACAGCAGGCAAGTCGGGCCGATCGCCACTCGGGAGTGGCAACAAAGTCTCCCAGCTCCACCTGCCCAGCCTGCCCAACCGGCACGGGATCAAACACCTGTCGTTGTCCATCACCAGACCAAACCAACATTACGGTCCGCATCGGGCTACCCCGTCAGGCAGGGGGGGCGGCACCGGCAGGAGAGAAGCCGTCACTGTTTCCAGGGATCCCACTGCAAACAGGCAAGTCATCCGCCAAAGTGCCAACCCCAGATCAGGCGCCAGGACATACACAGGAACTAGCATCTCTGCCTCCAGAGAGTTTAGAGTCCTCCACGCGAAGGCCTCCAAGGTGAGTCTGCCATTTCTGCACCCACACACAAAAAAAACAACAACAACAAAAACGCATCCTCATGAAGGAAGATGTGTTTGGGGACACTGACATCCTGTAACCCATCATTTTTTCTCTTCATAATCAGTCTGAGGCACTGACGAGTGCCACCCCGGTTAAGGTAACTCCTCCCCCTCCTCACCTCTCCACCCGTGTGATGCCGCGGTCCAAACAGACAACCAGACCTCAGCTCAACCACCTGACGTCCACCCAGGCCAAACCCTGGACGGCGCCGAGACCCGTCCTCCCGCTTACAGCAGCTCTCACCGCTCTGTCCTACTCCCTGGCGGAGTCGGAGTTCTCTGCAGACGGGGACGACGCTGAGCCCGGATTGGAAGGCTCAGAGACGCCACAGGAGCTCCCGGCGGCGGTCTTCGCCACACCGGACCAGACGGCCCGCAGCTCCACGCTGCAGAGAGCAACCTCCATCCAACCAGGAGGGAGGAGTGGCATGACAGCTGACAAACCGGGGCCGACCTGCGCCGACCTGCCGTGCTTCCCCGGCGTCCAGTGTGAGCCGACCACGGATGGGGCCTTCAGGTGCGGGAGGTGTCCTGCGGGATATACCGGCGATGGCCGAGCCTGTGAAGGTACAAATCCCAGACGTCAGTGATTTCAAATTTCTTCGAATTGTGATTTGAACAGTGATGGATTGATGAATAAATAATTCTAACCCTAACATGCAACGGTCACATTAATGCTCGCAGCCAATCCCCAACAGTATCGATCTGAGTCAAGTCCAACATAACTGCCTCTCACTGTGTGCCAAACAAGAAAGATAAGAAAATCAATCTCAGTAATTAAGATGTACTGAGCCATGACGCCTCCTGTGTGTGTTTCCAGCTGTTTGCAGGCACACGTGTGGCAGGAACATGGTGTGTGCCGCGCCAAACACGTGCCGCTGCAAACCAGGCTACACTGGATTTGACTGTCAGACAGGTAAACAAACAAATGGTACTTTTTTTTTTTTAATAGAAATGTATATGTATTTGAGTGTTTTCCTCCTTTTTCTTAGCGACCTGTGACCCAGAGTGCGTGAACGGGGGTGCGTGCGTAGCGCCGGGTGTGTGTCAGTGTCCGAGAGGTTTTCACGGGGAAACGTGTCGGGAAGGTAAGAGTCGCCTTTCCGGGGCGTCGGGTAGCGTCTGTCAGGACGGACATCTGGAAACAGATGTGTCTGCGTCTTCTGTGCAGCCCTGTGCGGGCGACCGTGTGAGAACGGAGGCGCCTGCGTGGGACTGCAGACTTGCTCCTGTCCTTACGGGTTTGTCGGACCTCGGTGTGAGACCAGTGAGTTTTTATTTACTTATTTATTTATTGATTTTTTTTTTAAATCAATATCCATTCAGTGACATATGACTGTAGCTGAGTTGTCTCCCAGCCCATCGCAAAGGCTTATGGGAACTGTAGTGCCTTTTTTTCACCCCAAGATATATGTGGATTTTATGGTATATGATTTTTGTGGTTTTAAAGCTATACTTTTGATTTGAATATATTTTTTCCGTAAAAGAAAAAAAGAATGCTCTCACCATCATGAATGTGTTTGTATGTTGCATGATTGTGCCATTTCTCTGATGAACACAGTGGTGTGTAGCCGTCACTGTCACAACGGGGGCAAATGCGTGTCGCCAGATGAGTGCGCCTGTACGCCAGGCTGGACTGGACCATCGTGTGAAACCGGTGAGCGTGTTGCTCGTGTGTGTTTGTGTGTGTGTATGTGTGTGTTTGCGGACTGACCCTTTCGGTTGATGCCTTCTCTCCCCCAGCTCTTTGCTCCCCCGTTTGTCTGAACGGGGGCTCGTGCGTCCGCCCGAACGTCTGCGAGTGTCCTCACGGCTTCTACGGCGCACAGTGTCAGAATGGTAAGTGAACACCCTCGGGTGAATTCAGCGGCAGAGTTTGAGTTTGTCGCGAGTCAATCAACATCGCTTGGTTTTGTCTTTGTTTTCTTTTCCTTCCCGAAGCCGTCTGCAGTCCCCCCTGTAAAAACGCTGGCATCTGCATGAGGAACAACATCTGCTCCTGTCCACAGGGATACGTCGGGAGGCGCTGCGAGAAAAGTCCGTCCTTCCACGTCATTCCTCCTCTCCGTGTTATCACCCTCCGTCTCACATGGTCCTACTTCCCTCTATCCTCTAATTCCCGCTTATCTTGTTATCCACCCGCTCTCTGTCTGCGGTTCTCATCTTACACTTCACCTTCCCCCAATTCTGGTGACCCAAACCAAGTATGCAATCTTCATTTTACATCGAAACAGAAAGCATTCCCTTGACAAAAGAAAATCTCATTCCTAGAAGAGAACAAAGAAGCTGCCTCGTTGTCAGCTGTTAGTTTATGACCTTGGATGATGTCTCTCGTCCTTGATGTCCAGGTGTCTGTGAGCCCATGTGTATGAACGGCGGAAGGTGTGTCGGCCCAGATGTTTGCGATTGTCCGTCAGGCTGGCGTGGGAGGAGATGTGATAAACGTAAGTGGTACAAGAATGAAACACAGACATTTACAAGCTGATAATCTCCGCGGCCAATACGCTGAATGCATCGCACCCACACACAACAGAAAAAGATGAAACCATCCAAAACAAAATTATATATCACCAATCATTTCAAGGGAACTGTTTCATTAGTCCATAAAATGTAAAAAGAATGTGATAAAAGTCCATTTTAAGAGAAGGTAACATGTTCTGTCGAACACATGGATTTGGACTCAAAGATGTGCAACACTACCTCAAAATGAAAAAAAAAAAAACAAAACAAAAAAACAACAAAAATCAATTGCTGTGAAACTTACCATGCTGAAGCAGAAGCAGGTACGTGACACGGCCCGAAGGCTCCAAACTCTGCAGTCGGGGGGGTTCCACATGTGGGAACCATCAGTCCACCGTCTGCTGTGTTTTATGGGTCTGACCTTCAGACTCCGGCCTCAGAGAGATGCTGAGAGGGCAGAAGAGGAGGGGCTCAACAACAGACAACCGGGATCTGTTAAACCTTAAATCCACGGCTTTTATTTTGAAGGAGGCGCGCACGCAGCGGGGCGGCCTGTCAGTGAGCGTGAGACATCTGCTTTGACGCTGGCCTTTACTGTCTTCTGCAACATTTGGTTTCACTGTCCTTAGTCTGTCTCCTGCCCCCCCCCGCCCACACACACACACACACACACGCCCCATCCCCTAAAGTTCATCCTGTTGTTTTAATTTTTGCTCAGTGGCCTCAAAACTGACCACCTCCATGAATGCAGGAATAAAGAAAAAGGTATCTAAATGTAGTTGATCTGTCTGTCCATCTCAGGTTAATATTTAAATCTCTGAGTCCTTAATCAGTTCATTAAAACTCTGCCACATGACCATTTTCCGTTTTTTTTTTTTTTTTTGCATGACCTTCCACCTGGTGAGGTCACCGTGAAGCTTCACGTCCAGCTCTAAGGTTACGTTGTTGTTGTTGTTGTTGTTGTGTCGCCTTCCCCAGCCAGCTGCCTGCAGAAGTGTTTGAATGGAGGGGAGTGTGTGGGTCCCAACACCTGCCACTGCGCCCCGGGTTGGCAAGGCATGCTGTGCCAGATCCGTGAGTATGACCGCGCAAACCTCTGTCGGCAACAAAAATAAATAAATAAATAAACCGGCAGCCATGTCAGAGCTTGGGTTAGGAGATGACACTCATTTGAGTTATACTGAACAAAAAGAAAAACGTGCTTTCCTGTGATTTGTCAGCTCTCTGCGAACAGAAGTGCCTCTTTGGAAGTCGGTGCGTCCGGCCAAACGTCTGCGCCTGCCGGAGCGGATACTCGGGCGCGCTCTGCTCTAGGAAGGTAAGAAAGAAGAACCGGAGATTGTTTTCAACTCAAGTGTCATTCGTAACCAAGCCAGGATTAGCAAGCCTAGCCCTGGTTTCAAAAACTGGATCCTGTCATTATCAACCCCCTCCTGAGTTGGCTGTGAGAAGAACCTTTAGCTGGTGTGAGATTCTCACGTGTGCGAGTCAATCCGTACGTGAGGAAAAGTGAAAGCAGCTGAAAATGAAACCCGTTACAGATGAGGATAGGAGTTGTGCAGCAGATGAAGTCTTTACCTGGCAGCTGCCGAGGGCTGGCCTTTTCTTACATCCACGAATTTCTGAGGGGGAGGAGACCAAAAAAGCAGATTTCTCACTGTCACGTTTCATTTCTTTGTCACTTTCTTTGCATTGTCCGGCTTTATAAGACATATTCTTGTATTTTTCTTTCCCCCCCCCAGCTCCCTATTGCTCAAGGTTGAGACCCGCTAAGGAACCAGCCAGCACATCATAACCAACAAACCCTTCAGGTTATCCAGAGCCATCAACACAGAGCATCGTTTAAAAAAAAAAAAAAAAAAAAGAGAGAGAGGGTCTGAATTCCTTTTACTCAGTGACACTGCAATGTTCAAACTCCGGGGAATCACCCTCACTTTTTTTTTTGTTTTGTTTTTTTTTTCATTTTCCAAACCAAACAGAGTAAAGTCTTGAGTCCGGTCAGTTTCATCTGTCACTGGGAAACTACTGTTTTTAACTTCTTACTTGTTGTGTGCGTGCGTGCGTGCGTGTGTGTGTGTCTGTTGCAATTACTTGATGTCGTCTACTTGCATGCCCAGCTGCAGGTAGAATCACCGTGCGGACCAAAACAAACGTGGCGATCACTCTCCCGAGGATGGATTGTTTAGATGCAACGGCTGCTCGTCCAGAAAACCCTCCCAGCTGTTTTTGAAACTGTCAAACTTTTCAAGCCGAGCCAGAGTTCGGACAAGCCCATGAGAAAATTCCAAAATTCTACTTGTTTATGACTGGGATCTGTGTGTTAGTGTGTGTGTGTGTGTGTGAACAATAAATGTGCGACTCAGTTGTCGTGCAGTTGGAGGTTATTCCCCTCCTCTCGGACTGGAAGTGCCATCATATTCAGGTTCCTCGCGACGAACTGAAACCTCTGCACGAGTATTTATTTATTTTGGCTGTTTTGTACTGTCGCATATTTCTTGGTGTATATATCCTAATCGCTGTATAATCTGTATTATTTCTTATTAAAGCATTGTTTAATGGTTGTTTTGTAAGAAAACATATAAAAATCCTAAAAAGGCAATGAGTTCTTTTGGATGTTATTGTGCAGGGCAGATCAAACGAATGGAATACCTGCTGCAACTTGTCACGATTCTCTGTCTGCGAAAATAGATGGCGATGTAGGAAGCTCGGTGAGAATAGACGTGTTTGTGTTTTCCCTTGTCGTAGCCTAACTCTACCCATGTGAGCAGGCGTTTGGCCCTGAAGAGTAGGGGACCCAGCACCAAGCGCTGGGGAACCCCTGCGGCTAGCCAATGGGATGTTGGCGTTGATTCCCCCAGCCATGAGGCGCAGCAAGTTAAGGCCTGAGGAACTGGGCTGCAGCTCGAGCTGCCCTTAAGGCTTCTGTCAGACCACAGCACAACCGTGTTTATCATTTACATGACAACTGCAACAGCACCAACAACACCACAACACGATCCCTGCTGAGCATCTCTTACCTTTTGTACGGACGGTTCGATGTCCTCCATCTGTCCTCCTTTCAGAACCGGAGAGACCTCCGACATGGCCACCATAGGATGTGTTAGATCACCTGAAAAGCAGATTCACAATAATCACGTTTGTTAGTTTCTCATCCCAAGATGCTTTTCGTCCACTGATGCTCCTTGTGCCTTTTTTTTTTTTTTTTTTTTTTCCTGGGACTTGCTGTTTGCTGGGCAGCCACAGAGAAACATTTGACTTTGCTGCAGGGGCCAAACAAGTTCACGGCCGGCATGTCGGGGCCACAGGGGCTGCGAGGAAATGAGGATTAAAAGATTAATGAGGCCACATTAGCTCCGCATCAGTTCGGATTCCACTCTGCCAGCCTCCCCCTGATCCCTGCCTCCGCTGGGCCGAACGCTAAAGAGCCGTTTGCCTTTTTTTTTTTTTTTTTTTTACAGCTGATTAGGATGAAGCTGGATGGTTTGTTAGGCCGCAGCAGGAGAAACACCCTTTGTTGATGTCACTTTTCTCCCTGCATGGTTCCTAAACACAAACACTTCACACAGCTTCCAAGTTTAACCTTCAAAGTCGGGCATGTGTTGCGCGCCAGTTCCCCTTTCGGTTGATGACTGCCACAAACCTGCAAGTGGATGACCTTTGACCTGAGGCGATTACATGTCCTCTGAGTCTCCCAATATTCAACATTTTAAAAGAAAACAGAAGCCTGAATGAAATGATCGGCCGGCATTTGCTGCCCTCTAGTGGCATCGGCAACACCAGAGAAGATCAAAAACCCATAAACGCAGGGGGAAAAAAAAAAACCCAACACAAGAAGAAATGTTGAGGGAGCCCACAGCTCAGTGATGACAGGTCTTAAGACAATTCTAATCGCGCGAGGTCATTTTGCACCGGCGAGTTTCAACTCATTTCATTTTTTTTTTTCCCCCGCTCAAACTTGAGCGATCATTGAGAATCTAACTTCAAGGTTGTTGAGAGCCTTTCCACCAACACACACACACACACACACACACACACACACACAAGGCATCCTCCGTTCACAGATATTTATATCCACTCCCAAAGATGGCACTGGTCAAGGTGGGTGGGGGTAGTATGTGTCCACCATGGTGGGTACACCTGGACTGTTCACTCAATGGAGGGCTCAACAGGGCCCAGACGGCTATGACCCTAAGTGTCCATCAAGTTCATCAGCAAAGTTAGGCTCTGTTAAAACAGAGAGGGGGGTGTGTGTGTGTGTGTTGTTGGGGGGGGGGGGTAAAACTTTACGAGAGGTCGCTGCAGAGGAAGTTTCCAGTCAAATGGAGAAGTGAGAGTAGTCAGAGGTTTGTCAATAGATGGGACGCCGGCCGGGGAGGGAGGGGGGGGGGGGGGGGGGGGGGGGGTGAAATTTGTCTTTTTGGACTTTCTGGTCCACACAAGCGTTTCACACTTTGATTTGAAGCCCGACAACACCTTGAAGAACAACATTTGAACTTGTAACCATCCACCTCCAATTATTCATTCTCTGCATTCACCTTGACACAAGGGGAGTGGGGAAGGGGGGGGGGGCTGTGTGTGTGTGTGTGTGTGTGTGTGTGTGTGTGTGTCTCTGTGAAGCAGGATT
Organism: Echeneis naucrates; assembly: GCF_900963305.1. Taxonomy (NCBI): domain Eukaryota; kingdom Metazoa; phylum Chordata; class Actinopteri; order Carangiformes; family Echeneidae; genus Echeneis; species Echeneis naucrates. The sequence goes on along the minus strand of NC_042512.1, from coordinate 10,725,619 downwards.
TAAGCATGCCTCCCCCCCCTCTGCTGACACACAACACACTATGTGCTGTGCTGCTGGACACATCTGGGCCAAATTTGGAGCATCTCAATTTAAGATTACAACCCAAAAAGTCCTCTTTATCGTTTTTACCCTGTCGCTCAGTTAGTCCAGAAAAATAACAGGGAACCCTTCGCGACGTCCCAACAGCAGCTAAATTAACTATTACTATGTTTCAGATCATTAAATGTTGGTCTGAAGCCGCCAGCAGAGAAGGCCCATATCGGTGGGAGTCTAATTTAAACCTCTCTCCTCCAGACCACAACAGGTGCCCCCCTCCCCCCCCCCCCGAACCATTCCCTCTTTTAAGCTCCACCTGTCTCCCCTTTTCCCGGGATGGCGACCCAGAAAGCAGCCGTCATTCATTACAAATGGTATGCCGACCCGCCGGGGGGCAGGACGGGCCCAAACCCCCCTCAGTCACCGGATCGGCCGGCAGCTGCTCGGCCCCCCGGGTGCTATTTTTTCCCCCCCTTTAGGATAAAGTGATGTGCAGCAGCCGCCCGCGCGCCCTCACGCGCGGACCAGAGCAGAACCGGGATGAAGTCCGCAGGCAGCGATCGCGGCGACGGCTTCGCCTCCGACCTGGACGACCTGGAGAGCGGCGGCTGTGGCGGCGGCGGCGGCGGCGGCAGCAGCAGCTCCACCGGCTGCAGCCCGCACAGGGAGCGGCCCGGTGCAGGCCGCGGGGTGGGGGGGGAGGAGGACGAGGAGGAGGAGGAGGAGGAGGAGGAGGAGGAGGAAGAGGGGGAGGAGGAGGAGACGCCGGCCGGGGGTGGACCGTCGCGGCGCAGGAGGAGGCGGCGGCGGCGGCGGCGGAGGGGAGGGGAGGACGGCGGCGGAGAGACGCGCCTCTCCGGGGTGAGCAAGCAGCGGCAGGCGGCCAACGCGCGGGAGCGGGACCGGACGCACAGCGTGAACACGGCCTTCACGGCGCTGCGCACCCTCATCCCCACCGAGCCCGTCGACAGGAAGCTGTCCAAGATCGAGACGCTGCGCCTGGCCTCCAGCTACATCTCCCACCTGGCCAACGTGCTGCTGCTGGGGGAGGACTGCCGGGACGGACAGCCCTGCCTCCGGCACCAGGGCATCCTGCACGGGGCCGGGGCGCTCGGCGCGCCCACCCTGAGGCCCATCTGCACCTTCTGCCTCAGCAACCAAAGGAAGCTGGTGAGTGGAAGGGGCAACAAGAACTGCTGCATACTCTCTGGAGGAAAACACCAACACGCATGAACTGCTGCATCTTCTGTTGGAGGGGGAGAGTGCGCATGAGAGATAAGGGTCAAAGGTCATGTGGCCCAGTGCTGGATCGTCCGCAGACTGTTTCGATCTGTTTACTCTTACTTTAAAAAGGGGGGGGGGGGGGGGGGGGGGGGGGCAGCTTCATTGTTGCTTAAGTCAAAAGGATATTTTGCAGATGTCCAGATCAGTAAGTTAACTAAAAAAAAAAAAAAAGCACCATGGTTGTGGAAAAAATCCTGGGAATATTCAAACTGCAAAGGCGTGCTACGTAGAAGTGAGAATATTGCACACTTTCAGCCAGTAGATAGTTCCTTTCCTATCCTGCGCAGAGTAGTAGTAATGGTTTCTAAGTGTTAATAGTATGCGTTGGTGTTTGGTTCGACGCCGGTCTAAAAATAGGCACGAGACGCTGGCGCAAGATCAGACAAGTTATGTCATGAGGACTTCCAAATATCGAGCTTTTAAGGCGGCCTGAATTTCCTGTCGGAGTACTTCAAAGTGCATTCATCCACATCAGCCGGGGGACAGTTTGTGTCAAACAGCTCAAACAGCCATTTTCTGACGTGGCCTTCCTTCCTTTTCGTAGAAAAACTAGACGACTGGGCTTTAAAGTAAAACTGTCTCGGGGGTTAGCTCACACATTCAGTGCACCGTGTTGAAAACGCTGTTTGTTTTGTTTCCACAGCTCAGAGATGGAGGGAAGCACTCGGCTGCTGTGTGAGGCCCTGGAAAGACGTGTGTGTGTGTGTCTCTCTGTGTGGGGGAGGGGGGGCACTCTGACGATGTTTACATGTAGACGCAACGCATAAAACTACACCAGTAGGACATTTGTACATATATAAATATATTTATTTTTCTTTTAGACTAGAAAAACAAAAAACAAAGACAGAACTGACACTAAAACGCACTTTCTGTCCTCGTTGGTGGTGGTAGTGTGTTCCTTAACCTGTGTTTTGGTTGAGCTGTAACCTGAGCCATTGTGTTAAGTTGCACTTGATGCGGGTGGGGGGAGCTATTTTAGTGCCACAAATAGTACAAACTCCCCACCAGCCGGCATCCGACTTATAAAAAAGCCTCGTCGCCTTCGGTCACATGAGGGAATCTGAAGAGCTGCGACTGCAGCGGTTGCTGTCAGTTGAGCGGTGTTAACGCCGGCCGTCAAGTGCTTTCAGAAATATTGCAATTATGCAGCGGTGAAGAGTGGGAACTGCAATAACATACCTGCTCTCCTCCGCATCTTCTCTCATTTTCCCCAGTCTGGTCGGGCTGCCGTCCAATTTTTTTTTTATTCTTTTTTTTTTTCCCTTTCTTTTTGCAAACACCGCAACAAACGTGCGCGTTTCAATCAAACAGCGACGAGGATTTTTCCGTATAATCAAAGGGCCACCCTGTATTTCAGAGGAAAAAAGTCAGTGGAAAGACACAGTTGGACACAAATTCGCAGCAGGTGGGCGTCAACTGATGGAATGGAGTTCCTGAATAAATGATGAAAGGACAAAGGAAAGTGGTTAGAAATAAAAGAAAGCAAGTGAAATGAATCAAGTGACAAATTAACTTTGTCTGTCTGAGATTTATCATCCATAAAGGGCAGGAGCAAACAGATTATGCATTTTTTTTTTAACTCAGGGGAAGATTTCAGTTTAAGTTCACAACTGTGGCTTTTTTTTTTTCTTTGCACAAACAATGTCCATCACTATTTTGCACATACATATGATTATTTTTTTTTTGTTTGTGAGATCAAGCTCAGTCGTATTGGACACAGCGTGATGAACTATTATGACTTTTCAGTCGCTTGGCAAATAAAGGGACAGAAAAGAAAAGCTAAAACTAAATAAGTGAAGTTTTTTCCTTTTTGTCTCCACTGGAAAGTTTGTTGTGTTTTCAGGATGACGCAAGCAAATATTTGATCACTTTTAAGTAAAAAAACAAAAAAAACAAAAAACAAAACAAAACAAACAAAAAAAAAAAAAAACTGTTTGACATGTTGCTTATTTTACGTATTAAAATTGTAGCTTTCAAAAAGCGACAGAGTAAATAAAGTGAAAATGGCCACGGCTCTTTTCTTTGGGATTTAATAGGACTAAGGTTGGAAATAAGTTTTCGCTCTTGCTTTAAAGCAGCTCCCAGAAATAACCGATTTATTTCTATGATGGCATGTAACTTTTATCTTTACTGTCCAAAGTTTTGTCATGTTCCGATAAAGTCATTTGCGGCAGGACGAAATGTTTACTTTTGCATTGTTGCACAATTTCTGTATTACTCCAAAAAAACAAACAAAAAAAAAAGTTTGTGCGCACGCCAAATGTGTGATGCCCTGCCCTGCATGCATTTGGAAACTATGCAAATATTTTTTTTAATCCACCAGATCCCTCGATATGAGTGACGACAAAATAACCCTCACTGGGAAATGTTGCACACTACCTCAAAGTTATGTTTTAAATATGAAGGCCTACCTCTAAATCCAATCTGTAACATGCTTGTATTAAAAACAAAACAAAAAAAAATGTACTTGAATAGCTGATTACTGTGTACTTTGCACATCTGATACAGAGAAGCTGCTTGGAGATGAATGTATTTTTGTACAATAAAAGATGACAATGAAATCTGTCCATTCATTGGTTGGAAACAAGCTTCATGTCAACTGGCAATTTTAGCGAGAATTTTATTTACTTTTTTTTTTTTTTATCCGATCTGAGAGTTATTTGTGTTCCTATAACTGTTGACTACGGAGCCAGCATGAACCGACCAATTCCACAGGGAATGAAAAGCGCTCCTGGCAAAAATATTTCTCTATTTTATTTATTTATTTTTTTTTTTACTTGAATTGTAATTAACATTTGTCTTACCATTGGACTTTATTTTGAGTTAAATCCCATCTTCCTGTAAGAAACACCTCTTCATTCCTTTAATGTTACATTTCTTCAATATGCAAAACCAAATGACTAAAACTGAATTGTTTATGAAGAGCGCTCCTTCAAAACAAAGTTGTTTTTAAGTTTTTGGGTTGTTTTTGTTGCTCCCCCTGACAGTTTAGGAATAGCTGAAAATTTATTGTAGTTGCTTTCCTGTATAAAATTTGTTCACTAAGGACAGAGTCAGATCCATTTCAATAATCTTTATTTCATAAAAAAGTCAATTGGTTTATATCAGATTAAAGAAAGTAGAAACCAATAATAATCAGTTAGCTGGCGAGGCATCTTACAGGGGTGCGCGTCTTCCAATGGACTGACCAGAGCGACCTCGACACGCGGTGCAGGTTTTACCCAAAAGTCAAGAAAGAAGTTTGAGACCGAACAGCAGCCAAATCATGAGCTGGGTGAAATTAAAAGTAGAGAGGAAGGGGGTTTAAAAAAAAAAAAAAAAAAAAAAAAAAAAAAGATAACTTTGGCTGAACCACATTAACACTTGTCAACCTCGATGTTACATGGCATGAAGGCAAACTTGAATTTTAGCGGCTATCGAGATCACATGGAATGTTTTGTATCCAAATTACAGAGGGCGTTAACGGTACCAAAGAAAGAAAATATATATAAAGAAAAAGAAAAAAAAAGAAGCGAGAATTCAGTTTTCTGGTTCCACTTTCAGCCGCTACACCAAACATTACAAATCAGGACTGAGCCCTTTTTTGTTTTGCTTAAATAACATTGAAATGTTAAAGTGGTGGTGTGTGTGTGCACATGTGTGAGAGTGTGCGTGCGTGTCTGTGTGTAGATGAAGAAGTAACAGGAGGTAGAAGAGAGAGAGAGGAGGGGGGGGGGGCGGGGACATTCTACTGCTCCTGCTGCTACTTGTAAAACAAAACAGAAAAACCCCAAACAAAAAGGAAAAAAAAAAAAAAAAAAAAAAAAAAAAAAAAAAAAAAAAAAAAAAACGAAAAAAGAAAAGCTCATCTGGCGATGGAGGTCTTAGTCTGCCTCCTCCTCCTCTGACTCCGACTCTGGGGGGAGAGAAGAAGAAGAAACACTGTCAGTCTAAATTTGTATTTGTGCTGATCTTTGACCAATTAATTTAACAATTGTGTTCATCAAATGAAGTCAATGGAGTTTTTTTTTTTTAAGACTTTAACATCTAAGCTTCAAAATGCCCGCCTGGACCTCTCTTTTTTCACACACAAAAAAAAAGAAAAAAGAAAAAAAAAGGCCAGAAACTTAGAATTTCTCTGATAGGGCAAATATTCACAAAGCTATGGCAATCCAAAGTGCGATAGGGTTAAAACAAATGGTTTCCTTGCCTTCCTCTGCATTCTTCAGCCACTCGACAAATTTTTTCATCTGCTCCAGGAAAACGCTCTTCCCCTTGGCGAGGTGGGCTTCGGTGTACCACCTCAGTATGGCCTCTTCGCTCAATACATCCGCTGTGAGGTGGAAAAGTCAACGTGTGAGAGCCGAGCAGGACGGGCGACAAACATGACACTCACACGATCAAAATGCCTGAAAATGCCTTTGGCATGGCTCTTTCAGAGAAAGGTTAACTGATGCTTGGTGGGAGGCACTGCTCGTGGCTCTTGTTTTGAAGGGTTGGCGGTTTAATGATCTCCTAGTTTACGTATCAGTGGCGTATCTCGCACAACTGTGCGCACCAAATCAGAAGCTGCACACAAAGGGCAACAATAATCCAGACTTGGGAGTGTTTTGTTATAAAATGACACCAAGCATTAGGAGGTACAACAGTTTAAGGTCAAGGAAATGTGGAAAAATGACCTCGTACTTCTCAGCGTTAAAAGTGAACGGACTTTCATAAACCTAAAACAAAACGAGACAAAACTGTCAGTGGATATAATTTATATTCGGTCATTTGGCATCGATGCGGCTGATTGGTCCTGGGCGCGCGAGACCACCAACCTTTGTAGAGGAGCACCACGATCTTCTGGAAGGCCTTCATGAAGTGGATGTTGTCGTAGCAGTACTCCTGGATCTTCAGCAGCAGGCTGAGCTCAGACTGACCCTGGGAGGTGAAGGCTTTCAGCAGAGGGCTGTATTGCTGGAATCACCAAAAAAAAAAACAAACAAAAGAAACAAATGAGGGCGAGTGAGAAAAGAAGGGAAAAAAAAAAAAACAAAAAACAAAACACAGCTCTTCCTCTCTGAGGAAGACTTTCAAATGCACTCAGCAGTCATCCTGTTTACAGCAAAAGCCTGTTCTGGCATTAAAACACCAATTTAGGGCAGGATCAAGATTTTAATTATAGCAACGGGAGCTGAATGTGCCTGTTTGGTTTTGTAACTAACGTGGCTTTATTTTAGAGGTCTGGCAGATTTTCACACCACATACGTCACATAAATGGGACAAAACCTCGTCAGGCAACAGGACGTGATTGCAAAGTATTTCTGCTCCCAAAACACACACACCAAAAAAAAAAAAAAAAAGCTCCACCGAATCGCTTTGACCAGGCTGTACAAAAAACCTTAAATTCAGGCACTCTATAATTAACAGACTCATAAACTGCCTGATTAAGCATTTCAGTGCAGTTCAACTGAACATTCAAACCACATTTCGAGACATTTAAACAGATGTGTCATACCTTCAAGTGTTTGATGGCTTGTTCGGTCACCAGCTCTTCCTTTTTGTTCCACTCCACGGAGCTCATCACACTGGTCCAGATGATGCTGATCATGGCCTGCTCAGAGAGGCTGGCCTTTTTCATCTCCTCCTTGGTGAAGGCAATAATCTGAAGCCACACGGAGACAGACATTGCTGGGTGAGTGAAATGTCGCCGTTCATGTGCTGACTGTTCTAGAGAGCATTTTCACAGTTTAAGCAAAAATGGAGAGTTTAGAGCTAAAGCATGAAAATTGCATTCGGTTGTTTTTGTTAAGCCTTTAACTGCTGACTCACTGCAAACATCTTCGCTGTGTTGTTGGCTAATTGCTACCAGAAGTGCTGGTGCTTCAGTCAAACAAAACTATGCAACACAGCAAGTCTCAGTAATTAAGACATTTCCATTTTTGTTCGCAAAAACAGGAACAGTGACATTCAGACTTCCGACCATGCTGGCATTTAAAGCCTCCAGCAGAACATTATGAGCGGCGCTAGTTCAGCTATGTTCATTAAGGACTTTTTGCCGCATCACTCTGATATGGGCCAGATTCTAGTTGAACACAGAACCTTGTTGGGTTTTGCGACCGTACCGCTGCAGCTGGGCGTTATGAGATTTAATCCCTGACTCAGACTCACCTCCTTCTGGGGGTCGCCGCGGGCCATCATCTCCTGGAGTTCCTTCTGCAGCTCCTTGCGGGCACCAATGGATTGCTGGTTTCGGGCGAAGTCGGACAGCTCCTTCAGCCCGGCGTCAGTGAAGTACTTCGAAAAATGCTCGCAGCTCCGTTTGTTGGCGGGAAAGAGTTCCTGTCGGACAGAGGTGTTTTTTTTTTTTTTTCTCTCAGGCCAATTCACGTCTAACTCGGATGCACCAACTGAAAAGGGCTCGCGATGGCGCCGATGCTCTTAGCAGCTATCTCAGATTTATTTACCATCAGCCTGTTGTCCATGCCAACTTTGCGCAGACTGGCAGCAACAGAGTTGATGTCCTTCTCATTGATCCATGATTTGAACAGTTTGACAGCAAAGGCTGCAGACACTCCTGAACAGAGAAAAGACGAGTTTCTTTTTTTTTGTTTTGCTCTTCTCTAAAGTACACGGTCTCAACAATTGACTGGAGAACAAACTTTACAATATCTGGAGTAACTGGACTCGAGAGCACGTGAGTTCTCACCCTCTTTGACAAGGTTCTCATTGAAGAGGCTGCACAGGATGGAGGCTGATATGTTGCCATTGGCCAGCAGGATACCAGTCAGCATGGCCAGCTTGTTGCGCTCTGACTCAGTGAACCCTTTTAGAAACAGCAGCAGCTAAAGATAGAAAGAAAAGAGAGAGGGGAAAAAAAAAAACATAAAAAACAGATTTGTTGCGTGCGCAGGTTACACAGGTCCGACTAAATCCTACTGTGGTTTGACCGTAGACAAATTCAAATGTTTTGCGCCCCTTTACGTGACACGACTGTTCAAAGAGCTTGCCCTGCGGCGGTCAATTTACATCAAACCGTACTATGAGCTTAAACTAAAAAAAAAAAAAAAAGTTTAAAAACGTAACTTCAGTACAGTTTTGCTATCATAATTCACCAGAGACGAGAACGTATACACTGATTCATCAGGGTCGCAGGGACTCGTAACCACCAAATAAAATTGCAGCTGCAAGCGGAAACAAGTTCGACCTGATTGACAAGCGTTCAACACCTGTTCTTTTCCACTGAGCAGCCTGTAAAAATAAATCCTCACCTTCTTGATCTCCTCTTCGAAACCCTTCTCCAGGTACTTGTAACGCCTGATCAGCTTGTTAAAAACCTGATTTTGATGAGGAAAACAGACACATAATCAGCTAACAGCCTGCATACATGAGAGCAATATCTTTCTTTCTGACATCAAGTCTGGTGTGGATCAATGACGCCCCCAATTTGATATACATTTATTACCTTGCATAAAACAGAGGCGGCCTTTTACCTGAGCATATGCTTGCATTGTCTCCAGGTCTTCTTGTGCCGTGAAGAGGCAGAACTCGGTGCGGGTCATGTCGTCAGATAAAGTTCCGCCTGGGGCTGTAGGGTACAAAAAAAAACAAAAAACATTCAAGTTACAAAAGCAACTATCAAATTTCAGCTTACTTCAGTTCTGCATGCATGTTTCACAAAACAATAATTGTCTATCCTATTAAAGAAAAGGTTTGTCCTTTGCGTATCTTTTATTCAAGGCATAAAAGCAGCTGTTTATGACGACTTACCCAGCATCCCACCGGCCACCAGGATGTCAAAGAGTGTCTCTGCATACCGGCGGTAGTCAAGCTTGGCGCCAGAAGCATCAAGGAATTTTGCAACCGCTTCCAAATCAGTGCCAGTTTGATTCAAGCCTTGTACGATACTTTCTTGAAACTGAGTAGGGTCAAATCTCTCCTTTTCATCTGAGGGACAAAATTACAAAGTGTTGGAATCAGGAGTGGGGGGGGGGGGGGGGGGGGGGGAGTGAGATTTTCAGTTATACATACAAAGCAGAAATGCATCAACAGTGAACACTGACCTCTTTTCCTCGTTTTGAAACGCTGGCCGGTTAGCGTTGGCTTTTGCTGCTTTTGATTATTCATAAAAGACACCCTGGAGAGAATAAAGCACAGACAGTTAAAGTTTGCTCAAGTTGTGCAGATTACAAGTTATTACTGGAACAAACAGTACTCATTCCCTTAAATTACCTTTGGGATTGCATGCACTTGGGCGTAACTTGGGTTGGATCAATGCCAATGTCACAAGTTCAAAAAGCTTTACTCGTGACTTTAAACACCCACAAACAAAAAGCATTACACTGACTGAGATATTCCTTTCCAAACATTATCCTGATCACTCAGCTGGGTTTGTTTTTTGACCCAATAGCTCTGACAACAGAACGTAGCTGGAAAACTCAAAATCCATCCAAGCATGAACACGAATCCCACAAACATAATTCCTCATAAGAAGCTACTATTTTAGAAATTAATAACGTAAAAGTTAATCCAACTATTGTGCCGCCTCTAATATAAATGGGCTGCTTTGACTGAAAAAAATATTAGAAAATGGTCAAAAAAAAGAAACAAAATAAAACACATGAATCAAAATAGTTGAAGAAAAGTACAACATAATGCCTTCACCTATATATAATCTGAGTTCAGTTTCCTCAAAGGCAAAAGTTGAAAGAGCTCATCCAACAATGCCGAGTAGGCCAAATTCAAAAGGCTCTTAAAGCCTAATAATTTCAATGGTTTCAATCCAGTATCAAGAAAACTCAATCTTAACCGGAGGAGGTTACATTTATTACTATAGGCAAACTTCAGAGCCGTGTTAATGGTTACCAATGCAAATATCAAAGGAAGACAATACCGGGCGGTACAATGGAGCTGCTGTATAATTCATCAGATGTTGTAGATTATACCTCAGATGGATTTAATAACTGAGACTCTGAAGGGGAGACGCTTAGAGAGGCATATCTTGCTTTCACTGATCGATATTGGCTTAGATCGGATGAGGAAAAAGCCACACTGAGCACCTGGCTAATTATAGGTTAGCATTAGCTAACTCCGGCCCTCACCATGCGCTGAGCCAGCGCTGGTTAGCCGGGCCCGCTAGCTGCCGAGCTAACCGTGTTAAGTAAATTACCAAACCTCCGCTTACGGTCTGAGAGCCGCCACGACGCGTTAATCCGCCCTCGTAGCCAGCCCGCGGTCGACGTGTCACCGCAAAAAATGCGGCTCGAGCTCGAGGTGGTTTGGGTTTACGGGCTGGAAGGCGGCTAATGCTAAAGTAGCCGGCCGAACCGGAGGAAACCTAGATTCGCCCTCCGTCGGCGGCCATGATGGCAACATTCCCGATTGAAAAAAAAAAAAAGAAAAATCGCAATTTTCGGCTCAAAAAACTTGAAAGACCGCGGCGTGTGGGCGAAGGTCGAGGCGTGGGGGAGAGAGAGAGAGCGGCGGGAAGGCAGGAATCGTAAGTACTCACCGAAATGAATGCAGATAAAAAACGGTTGAGAACCAGGGGGAATGAAACCAAGTGTCGAATCTCTCAGCGGCCCAAACAAAAAGACCTTCCCGTCAGGACCTCCTCTGGCTCCGCCCGCTGCGCATGCGTGGTTTAGAGGGGATTTCCGCTCCAAAAAAAAAAAAAAAAAAAAAAAAAAAAGTAATATTATTATTATTATGATTGTTGTTGTTATTTCAGTTCGTTTTAGATAAAGTTTGTTTTTAAATAATATATATTTAAAACGTCTTATTGAAACAGCAATCATATATTCTGTTACATTTATCGTAGAGGGATTTTAAGACTTTCTGTGGAGGTGAGGTGGGTCTCAAATAACCGGTTCATCGTTTCCAACCAGTTTCCCAATGATCCACACGGTGAAAGTAATATCGTGGCACTGAAATGATGATTGCGAAATCAGCATTTCCACCAGGCATCTGTTTGCTGCCAAAATGGAGGAGGGGGGGGGAGATCCTGTCAGGAAGAAAGAATCAACAGTGATGTCAGTCTAAACATGTTAACCCAAATAATGTTAGTTTCATTGCGCTCTGGATGTGACAGAAAGTTTTCCATCTCATATCCATATCATGTCCTCTGTCAGATCTCCCAGGAACTTTAGCAAATGGACAGTCTTTAATCTTTTGATCTTTCTCGGGATCTTATCTTCCCTCTGGATATGATGGTGATGCTTTCCAAATTCAACAAAAAAAAAAAAGAAAGAGACAATTTAAAAAAAAATTGCCACATCCCTGATGTAAAAGAAGAGAAAAAAAAAAAACCCCAGTGGAATGATTTCCTGCTCTGTTTGCGATGATGGAGATGAAAGTCATGGAAGACACTTCATTTATTTAATTTCTCTTAGTCGCTCCGTCTGACCTGTCAGGTTTAGCAGAAAGCTAAACATCCTTCAGGTCCAATGATCAACGGCAACACAACCACAGGTTCATATATTCTGACCAACGGCACTGATTCAAATATTGATGGGTAAAGTCCAATGTCCAAATATATAGGCCGCCTCTTTTCACTTGGTTGTTCAGTATTCTCAAATTTTTCCAATATTAAAATTTACAGAAGGAAAAGAAATCTAATCAGTAGTTACTGGTGTGTCTTACCATGACTGAAGATGCTTCTTAAAGGAATCGGTTATCCTTTGGTGGTCTGCGCTGGAAGGATTTCTCAGCCCAGAGCTGGTTGGTGGTGTTAGCCCTCAGGATCCTTGATCCAAAGCAATTTCCAACAGAAATCAAATATATACACACACACACACACACGCACACCTCTCTGTATTTGGGGAAATCGCCCGTCCTGCAGAATTCTTGGAATTGCCAACTCAGAGATCAGTAAATTGACAGGAACAACTCATTTGCGTCCTCAGTGGGAGTTTGTGGCAGCGTGTCAGCAGGCTCAGAGAAGCGAGGTTTGCCTCCACCTTCGTGCGCTGGGATGAAGGTGGTCATTAGGCAGGGAACCGGCACTGTCGAGTACCTAAGCATCTTACTCTCCGACGAACGTGCCAGAAGCTCATCGGAAGGCGAGTGCGCATTTAAGTTTGTTAGACGAGCGGCTCTGGTGAAAAAGAACCACATTTAGATTTTCTCATAGACTTATTTACCTGGTTTCCAGAGCTCCATCAGTTCATGGAGGGAGGGAGGGCAGAGTACTGCCAAAGCCTTGCCATTAGCTTCTTCTTCAAGTTTTATATGCAAGCTCTCCTGGTGATGAGAGAGAGAGAGAGAGGGGGTTAGCGTGGAAACTTTGGACATATCGACTCCAACAGTAATTAGACATTGTAATCTTTACAATGCTGACATGTGAATGTGAATCTCTTTTAAGGGTGTGTCAGACCTTGATCTTCCCCTGGAGTATCTCAGCACACTAAAGCCCTGCAGGAACAAAGCGCCACGGGGTCAACAGTCCTAGTGAACAGGCCATAAACACCAGTTATCTTACAAAAACAAAAAACAAACAAAAACATAAAGCATTGGGCCGAGTTTAAGTTTGTGAGCATTGGCCTTCAACTTTTTGCTTTCTTGGGTTTTTCACAACCGTGACGGGCGATTGTTTTGGACTTTTTTGTCTTGGTTAAAACCAGCCGTGGCGTCTTCGAACTTCGATCAGCTTTATTTTGAAAAGGAAACAAGGCCACCTCAGCCTGGATGCGCGCTTGTTGACACGCTGAGCTGATGCTGAACGGAGCCTTACAACAAAAGCAGGCCTCCTCCGTGCCTCGCTGCCTCCGCCCAACGCTTGTCTCCAGGTCGTGTGTCTATCTGATCAAATTATTCAGCCGTCGTCGGTTGTCCCAGCATGCGTCAGTGGGCTTTCCAGCAAGTCACGGGTGAAGCCAAGTACTGTGCTGCCAATCAGCGGAAAGAGCTTTATCCTCATGGTGACAAGCTCAAGAGTCCACACCAAAAGTCATGTCAGTGTCATCCTCTTTCCGCGCCTAAATGGGATGTAACACCCTCTGGTGGTGATATTGGAGGACTACAACTCTTTAGTCATTTTTCCATCTGATTGTGCTTCTTGTGTTACTTTACACGACCTGAGTGAATGCAGCAATGGATCAAGCCGTGCTTTTTCCTTTCACAGTTCATTGGTGATGAAAGCCGAATGGACCGGATTGGGGCCCCCCCCCCCACACACACGAAGTGTGCTCGAGTGCTCAGCGTGTCTGTAATATGGGATATGTGCCTTTGTCTGGGGACTGAAAGGGCTGTACGCTGCCGACATGCTGATTACCGGCGGCAGACGCCCGTTCCCCGGAAAGTACGAGGTGTAGCGTTTGTGTAATCACTGTAATACAGGTAATGGAATCGTGAAATATGCCTTCTCTTGGCAGACTTACTTACTTTGCACTCCTATCCCAGATAAAGGTTATTAAAGAGAAGACTGTTGTCATTCTTCATTATTGATATTATGAATCCACCTTGGCACGATGGATGAGTCAGCATGGACTGGCTGTATTAAATATGAGCTGTCAGAGGACATTCTCTGCCTGAGGCCTTTCCACACCTTCTTTATAAAGGAAGAATAAAAACCAGAGTTCATAACCTCTACCAATTTTTTTTTTTTTTTTTTTTACCCCCCAGAGCACACTTCAACTTGGCTCCGTTCTAAAAATGTGGCGCACGGGTAAAAAGCCGGATTATGGACGAAGCAAGCCTCCACATGGACAGCAGTTACAAGATCCCCAACCTGCGAGGTCAGGGCATGTTTTGTAAAAAAAACAAAAAAACAAACAAACAAACAAACAAAAAAAAAAACCCACCTGCCGTCCAACACGGGTTTTCCACAGCTCTGGGACCTGCAGTGTGTCCTGCACGAGGTAGCTGTTCGCTGCCGCCTGGCTCCTGAAAAGGTCAGAGGTCACACACGAGGAGATGAAGAGAGACACAAATCATCCCCATCAGGTTTAGAGAGATTAACGTGTAAACAGGAGGAGCTGCGCTACGCCCGCGACGAGCAGCCCTTCTGCCGCCACTTACGTGGTTCGCTCCATCCAGCTCGGCTCCTCCGAGCACTGGAAGAAATTCGGTGTTTCTATAACCAGGTGATTTCATCTCAAAGTGTTTGATTTGATCCAACAAAAATCCTCTTTTTCCGAAGGCCTGTTATAATTCACCTTTTTTCTGACGCATCCATATATCTATTATCTTTTCCACTCATCTGTTATCTGGAGCCGATCCCAGCAATCGTTGGGCAAAGGCGAGGTACACCCTGGATTAGGCTCCAGTCTGTTACAGAGCCGAAATAAAGACACAAAAACAACCATTTATGCCCACAGGCAGTTTGGGAACAGTTATTAATGTAATGTGCATGTCTTTGTACTGTGGGAGGTCGGGAGGAGTGTCTGAAGGGAACCCACAGAGGCAGAGGGACAACACACAAACACCACACAAAAAGGGCCCCCGGGCCCGAGGACTTGAATCGTCAGTGCTGCAATGCGCTCCAGATTTTATGACAGAACCTCCACATGTTGGATGCTGATTTTAAAAAGCTGCTTAACTCCTCAGATTCACCGTACACGAGTTCCATCTGTCTCCAGGGTGCCGCTCGGGTAAACGTCTTGAAAGAAGTGCTCAGCGTGGCGACGACACCAGGGCCATGCAGGCGAAGTTCAACAGTTTGCCGCACCTCTGCAAACGGGGCGAAGAGATAACTCGCAATGAGCGTTCCAGGCGGCACATCTTCATCGCACGCAGGAAGTGTCCCCCAGCGCAGCACCGTCAGCCGTGTCTGCCCCGGCCTCGCCTTGTGATGCCCGTGAGAAGCTGAAGAGACGGCCGCAACCGCTGATGGAGTACAATCCCAAAGGCACACGTGGAAGAAATGTGGGTTTCAAAAGACGTGTAAAACAGGAAAAAGCTTTGAAGGGCTAAAGCTGACTGCAAGTATTTGATATGATTCTGTTTTTTTTTTTTTTTGGGGGGGGGGGCTTAAATTTGACTAAAGGAAATCAGTAAACAACTTTCAAGCTCCATTTCCTTATTCCTTCCAAAAGTTTAGTCTGGATCATACAAATGTAATCCAGACCCATATTTTCTCCGCCATTGAGGACGGGAGAAGGGTGAAGGCCAAGCGTTGCATTACTTCATTTTAAGCGGCTGCTCTGAGGTGGAGATCAACTGTCCCATCGGGGATCACAAGCTATTTTTTTTAAATAATAATAATCTCAGTCAGACATTTTTAAGATGCTGTATTCGTCCTCCATGTTCTCCAAATCTATATCGGTACGTTTCTTTCTTATGAACTTTTTCTAATATTTAAAGGCGTGATCAAATTTGATGGAAATGAGCTCCACGTTTTGCTTTGTTTGATGCCGATCGTCCACACAAACATCGACAGGTAGTCTGTGCCGCCATTTTCGGCTGCAGGGTTTACTCATTTGACTCAACCCGAGCCTCAGATATAACTAGTCGTCTCCGAACTGCTTTGTGGGCACATCCTCCCCTTCCTGTGTGTGCCGTTATTCAAGGCGGCCACCGACACACTACTGAGGAGCTGCAGTTCTCACCATCGATCTGTCCAGGAAACCACAGGCCTACTACCTTCAACAACAGTTTGACACCAAAAAGAGAAATCAAGTATCATTCAAATCGGCCTTGTCGTCTTTTTCTTTTGCTCCGCTATTTTGTTTCTTCTAATAATAAAAAAAAAAAGCAATAAGACGCGATTTTTTTTGACATATTAAGGATTTGCTGAGTTGTTTAATTTGTTTGTGGAAGCGGTGATGCAGAAACACGATCACATTCAAATGTGCTGAATAAATCCGAGTCTATTCATTTCTCATAACACATCTGGTGAATCAGGTCAGTCGGTTGTCACATTTACTTTTATGGAAGGCCATTTTGTTGATTATTTGTGAAATAATGAGTTAGTAAGCGAGAGTTTAGTGAAAGCAACTCGGGTTTTAGATGTTTAAGGCCCAGGGTTTAAAAGATCCTGGTTTGCTGACAGGAATCTGGAAACAAAACAAACAAACATTGAATAGAAATTAATAAATGAATGGCAGTTGTTTTTATTGCAGCAATAAGCTCACTTCCACTCTATTTTCTAACGAATATGATTTCACTTTTCCCCCCTTTTTTTCAAATAAGATTGCGAATCTAATTCAGTAAGAGGACAGTAAGGAACCAATCATCGGCATCGTTTATGACCAGATTAAAACCCGTGCGGGCTCTTGTATCATTTTCAGTGAGGGAATATTTATTGTAATTCCTCCCGTCATGGAAACTACGTTTCTCAAAAAGCCCAAAACTCCTTTGATTTTACCAGTTCTGTCGAACAAATCTAAACCTTTTGTGGATACGGGTCAGAGTAAACGCTGCCGATGAAGGGAAACACAAAACAGTTCTCCCGGTATCTTTCAGCGTCTTTACCTTCTGAACGAACGGGGAGTTACAGGCCAGACAGGCCCTCTCTGGTGTCGCAGGGCTGTCCAGGGGGAATGGTCCGACTAGACCGGACTCCGACCGCGCCGCGGCCACGGCGTCTTTGATGGCGAAGAACACCGAGCCTCCGAGGGCGAGGACGGGCTCTCCAATGCCCTGCGGAGAGGGAGGATCATCAGGCATTGGTGATCGCGGCGGATTTCAAACAAAACACAGGAAGACCGTGAAATATGGGACGGGATTGTTTTATCATATGAACATAAAATGACGAAAGGCTGCTTCAGGTCAAGCACGCAAATTTGAATAATACTTTGCAAAGCAGTATTTGGAATCCACAGTTTACGGACGCTGCGCCGTGATGACCTCTGACCTTGGATGAGTAAATGGCGTGCGGGTTGTGGGAGTCGGGCAGCAGATAGACGTTGAATTGAAGCGGCACGTCGCACACTGCGGGGATCTTGTACTGAGACGGACCTCGAGTGTACAAGAGTCCAGACGGGGAAAACTTCAACTCCTCCATGGTGAAGAGGCCCAAACCCTGCATGAAGGCTCCTTCAATCTGAGAGATCGTGCCAGGGAGGTCAGGAAGCAAAGAGTTAATACCGGAGCTGCTGAGAGAAGCCTTATCATATCTCATGGCGATGAAAAAGTTCAAATGAAACACAGGGAATATCAGAATATGGAACCGAAGAAATCAATACGCTCTCCTTGCCCCTTCTCACCTGTCCGATGTCCACAGAGGGGCTCAGGCTCCTGCCAATGTCGGCCACAATGTCTGTCCTCACAGCCTGCAAGAAGAGAGACACAATACCAGCGCTGATCGCTCGTCTTCGTCGGATGTGTAAAGATTAAAAGGCGTCCACTCTGACCCTGTAGTCTCCAGTGAGGCAGTCCAGCTCCACCTCGCAGCAGCACACCCCGAACGTGAAGTAAGCACACGGCCGGCCCTCCATCTTGCCCCAGTCCATATAAAGGTCTGGACCTCTAAGTAGAAAGAAAAAGCCCTCATTGCGTCGCAGTTCATGAATAAATCCTTTTATTACGGCGCAGTTTATGTCTCACCTGAAGAATCCAGTAGCTGACAAACTGATTTTCTCAAAAATCGCTTGAACGACCTGCGAAAAGAGAATAAAGAGAAAAAGACTTGTTCATTAAAATGCACAATTTCCTGAGGCTTCCGTATAAACATCATACCCAACTCTCCCATGATCCTTTGGGGTTCCTCTGCCTGATGGGCTCCAGTCGCTGATATAGAGTCTGGCAGGCATCCTGAATGAGAGAAATAAAATAAAAAAAAAAATAAATAAATAAAGAGAGCCTGAAAAATATTTTTTCGCAGGGCGTTGACGCGGAAGCTGGACCTTACCTTCACTGCCATGCCGTTGGCGTCCGTGCCGAAGGAAGCGGCGGAGGGCGGGGCGTTGGGAACCGTGCTGGTGCTGGTTTCGCTGATGTAAATCTTCGACGGCGGGATACGAAGCTCCCTGCTTGCGACCTGTCAGCACACAGGGAACAGAAATTCATTTTTTTATTAGAACTTTTTTCCCCCCCCCCACACAAAACACTCCGTATGTTACTTCACCTGCTGCATTTTAGTGTGGATCCCCTGACCCATCTCCGCTCCCCCGTGAGTTACCAGGACAGAGCCGTCTTTATAGATGTGGACCAGCGCGCCAGCCTTGCGCACAAACATGCAAAGCAGGACTCAAACGGGGAACGCAACGTTCACACTTAACTTTGCCGCGGATTTCAATTGAAGCAGCATCACTGTAACGGGCGGATAAAAATGGACCTCACCTGATTCAAGAAACCCTCACCAAATGCAATGCCGTATTTGATGGGAACGATGGACATCCCTCTCTTCTTCCAGCGGCTCTGCTGGTTGAACTGCTCGACGGCCCTGCGCCGGGCGGCGAAGTCAGACCTGGCCTTGCATTCCTCCCAGCAGCGCAGCAGGTTGTCTGGGCAAAACTCAAGCTTGTAGTGCGTGAGCGACGGGCCCTTGTACATGTTGATCTCCCGAATCTGATGTATGAAGGGAAAAAAAAAAAAACAAAACAGATTTTTTTGTCGTCGTCGTCGATTTTATATGGCACATATTGCACGACAGGAAGAGTGTGACCTGGTCTGCTGGGCGTCCCAGCGCCGCAGCCACATCGTTGATCACGTTCTCCACGATCAGGACGGCCTGGGGCACACCGAAGCCCCTGAAGGCGGTGTTGGAGGGCAGGTTGGTCCTGCACACGGTGCCCCGGCCTCGCAGGTTGGGGATGTTGTATGCATTGTCCATGTGAAGCAGAAGCTTCTCAACCACCTGCAAAAAAGAAAAAGAAAACCAACGGTGTTATTTTATGGTCTTGTGATTTGTGAATTTTTTATTTTTTTTATTTTTTAAACCAACCATAAGAGATTCATCCAAGGTGTTGCCAGCATTGGCGTAGAAATGGATGTCTGCTGCCACGATCCTCCCATCATTCATGAAACCCACCTGGAAAAAAAAGCAACAATGGCCAACACCGATTTTTCTACTTTTATTCCTCCAATCATCATCTTATTCTTTGAATCATCTTGAATCGTGTCAGGTCCGTGTTGTGGCTCCTGACACCGGATTAGATGAGACTCGGTGTCGTACCTTGTACTTTCCGAGGACAGGATGACGACCTCCCGTCATCAGCATGTCCTCCCCTCTCTCCAGTACGCAACGTACTGCACGGCCAGTCCTGAGCAGATGGTTTCAAACAACAACGGCCATTTTTTTATATTGAACCGCGCTTTACACAGTTATTGAGAATTTGCACCGAACTCAGAGTTTTTCTGTTTTCACCATGACTTACTTCCACGCAGCCACAGAGGTGATACAGGCCAGGATGGCGGTTTTCATCACCTTCCCTCCAAATGCTCCGCCGATCCTTCTGACGTGACATGTGACCCTGTTGGACGGAATGCCCAACGTCTCTGCGATGGCATCCTACAGTCAACAATGATTCGGCTCTGCTCCTGTTAAGCTCTCAATCAACGTCACAAGCAAACACCAGTCCACATATGTTCCCTTTCCTCACTCATCGAAGCGATAAATCCTTTCGCAAATGTCTTTTTTCCTTTTCTGTGCCTGGTTTGACATAAATGGGGGAAAAAAAAAAAAAAAAAAAAAAAATCAGGTCCTTGTACCTGAACACCAGTCGGCCACTGGGTGGAGACATAAGCGTTGAACTCCTTCTCTTCACCAGCAGGAACAACAAGCATACTCTGAGTCTCCATGTAAAAATGCTCCTGGCCACCCAGTTGCATCTTGCCTGAGGGGGGAAAGTAAAAAGTGAAAAGTAAAAAAAAAATAAATAAATAAAGAAAACGCTTTCCGTTCTTTCTCAGATAAAACTGACTCTGTTGCGTTCGTGGATTTTTATTTTTTTTTATATATACATATATATATATTTTTTTTAACCTTCATGAACCTGATCGACATTTCCAAACGCCTTGATTAAGTCTCCTCTCTCGATCATCCGGTGTGGCTCAAAGAATGACGACTTTTCAATGGCTTCCTGTCACGGGTGACAAAAACACGAAGAGAGAAGAAAAAAAAAAAACAGTGGTTTTTACTCGACATCATGAGTGTTGCCGAAGGGGGGAACGGAAAGGCTGCGCCGCTCTCGCATTTCAACATCGCCACACAATTCAAACTTAGCAAGTCAGCATCAATGTTTGAGGCTGATTCTGAAGATAAAAAATAAATAAATAAATAAATAAATAAAACTAAACGATGTGACCAGATGATGAGCTTTAAGAGGTGGCGAATATTTACTGGATTATCTCAGCACACACCTCGATGGTGAACACAGGCGCCGGCAGGTCTTCGTACCCGACCTTCACAGCTGCAGCGCCTTGTTTGGCGTGGGCCCTCGTGTCAGCCACCACTGCGCATATCATCTGACCAATGCAGGACACCTGAAAGACAAAGAGGTCGTGGCCGTGAATATGCCAACAAAACAAGCGCAGCCGTTTGTTTTCATCGGGGGCCTTGACGTTACAGGACTTTTCTGCAACTGAGTTGGAATGAACAGCAGCACAAAATATTTAACTTTCACAATGAGTAATGCTGCCTATCCGAGCAAAGAATTAACCTCCTGCGGTTTTATGCAAAGTTGTAAGAATTGGCGTTTACAATTTACTCAATTCATAATTTCAGTTTAGCGGCAAATACATCAATGCAATTTTGTTGCATCGACGCATTTTCGTCCCTCTTTGTGGTTGCTTAAGAGTAATACCACGCGCGCACACAGACAGAAAGACACACAACCTCCGTCTCAGCCAGCAGCTCCTCGTCGGAACCTTGCAGCGAGCGGCCCTTCTTCCCGGGAATATCTCTGGCTGTGATGACATCAGCAACACCGGGAAGCTGCAGAGCCTCGCTTACATCCAGCTTTCTGTCAGACAAAAGGAGTCGAGTTAAAACTCAGATGTGGTGATGTAACATCCGAGAGTGTCTCGGGAACAGGAAACCCCTTCCTCACGTGATTTTAGCGTGCGCTCGAGAGCTAGTGACCAGGGCCAGGAAGAGCTCGCCGTCCGCCGCAGGGATGTCATCACAGTAGACGGCTTCACCTGTGGCCTGGCTGATGGCGGAGCGGTGCATGACGGGACGCCCCACTGGGTCCTGGTCGCTCTGACCGTCGGGCACGTGCTGCGGGAGGAGAAGAGGACGCAGTCAGCCTCGTGTCGCAGTCTGTCTTCTTTCCAAGATTCAGGACCACACTGACCTGGAACTCCTGCAGGCCGGGTTGGATCTCTCTGGGTAAAGGCTGGATCCTCTCGGGGGGATCGCCTCCGATCACATTCTGGAAAAGCTCCAGCGTCAGTACGCCGCGGTGTCAACCGTGTCGCAGTGCGTTACACCAGAAGGCGCTTTACATTTACCGTTTCCCTGAGCTTGTGCAGGACCTCCAGGTTAAATCTGAAGAGAAAGCTGATCGTCAAGGACCTCCTGAACTCTGTCTTCCCCCCAGGAGCCGAGGGAGGAAGAGCCAGCTCGTCCAGGAGGATGTCGTAGGCCTGGCTGAGGGTTTCATCGTCCCATGGCCTGAAGGAAACATTTCAGGGGGATTGTGCGTGACTCCTTTGCGGCGACAAGGAGCGGGGGAAAGCAAGAACATAATGGAAGACAGGCAGGGTGACGACAAAACAGGTTAAGCAAAGCGAAAGATGTGATGAAAGCCGAAGAGTTGGAAACTATGGAAGAAAATGAAGAGGGAGGGAACGAATGGGAAGGAGAGATTAAAGCAAGAGGAGGTAAGGAATGTAGAAAGTTGGAAAAGGAGAATTTTCTAGTACAATTGTGACACAGGTCTCACTCACTTCCCCACGAAAGCTGCGCAGGTTTGGGCGGCGCTGACGGTCTTTGGTCCCACTCCTCCGTAGTAAATACTGACATCCTGAACCACCCTGGAGCCCTCCGAGAAAAACACCCTCATCCCTGTTGTCACCGTGGGGAAGGAGCTCTCCTTCCTTGCGGCCTGACGGAAAGCTCGAACGAACTCCCCCTGCGCGACAAAGAACGGCTTCTTCAGTACGTTCCAATTCGACTGATGCGCTGATCACAGAGGATTTTAATCGCTTCGAACGTTTTGCACCTTTCTGGAAAAGGGAATGAAGACGGAGACGACGATCTCTTCGGGTTCCAGAATGGTTCTTCCAGAGCCCACAAAGAAGTCCTGATTAAGAGGCACCTCTCGCTTTCCTCCTGGCGGATTCAGACAGAACTATTAAATCGTTGTATTTTTTGCTCTTGAGGCTTCTTTTGGGCACTCACCGCTGGAGATGACGCTCACTTTGCTGTTCCCAGCAGCCAAAACAGGATTCAGGTCTGAATTAGGGTACGCACTCATGATGTTACCGCCCAAAGACTAGAAAACAATATTTAAGACACAGAAACGTCTCAGGATATCCTTCAGATTCGTTCAAATCAACAGCTCATCACGAAATATCGCTGTGTCGCTGAATAAAGTATCAGTTGTATTTATTCTCCAGAGGAAGGAAATAAATACGGGCAGTAATCCACAAATGAGGATAACTTACAGCAACGTTACGGATCTGCTGGCTTCCCAGGTTTCTCAGCTGCTGTGCCAGGGCCCGCAAGAGCTCGGTCTTCTCTTCTGGATACTGAGGAATCAACTTCTCTAACAGAGACTGGACCTCTGACAGGCTGCAGCCAGCTCCCAACCACAGACCTGCAGGAAAGCCAACGTGTTCACCAACTGAGCAGTGGGGCCCGTTGTCAACAGTTCGGGTTCATAACGAAAGTGGACGGCGACCCCTCACCCTCTGGCGTGCAAGTGACCTGAAACAGCTCCATCACTCTGGTCGGAGAGATTACCAGCGGGTGCAGGACGCCTTTGAACTTTATATCCGGGCCTTCAACAGAAAACAGACAGACACGCGCTTTTTAAAAATCAACATCTCCTAATCGGAACAATTGATTTCACCTGAAGTTCCGTCAACAGGTGAGGCGAGGGCGAGAATGCTGTGATTAAAATCGAATGAAAGGTCACCTATGTTCGTGTTGCCCATGACCAGAGGCGCTTTAGGGTGACCGGTCTTCAGCTGAACCAGCTCCTGCAGAGAGGCAGGTGACACCCAGGTCATCCTCTCCCCACGGAAGGTGAGGGTCACCGGGTTTGCCATCTCTGCCATCAGCTACATTTCAATATCAAAACATAATCTTGACTCAGCTTTTGGAAATCGGTAAATTAGCTTCTCCGTGTGTGACACTCACGATCAGTTCAGGGGGGAAGATGAGATCCTGTGTCGGGTCCAGCGGCTGAAGTTCTCCCTTGTCAAACAAGTGGGGCGTTTCCTGGAGACCATCAGGAGAGGATGTTGGGATTTTTCCATTGCACAATCATATGAGCGATACGGGACGCGGAGAAAATGAATGCCATATAAAGTCAGCGCTATAAACACCCCCTTCAGTGTTTATGAACGGGGTCGGACTGTTGAGGAGACGTGGCTGGACTCGGAAAACAGCCCCGCTGCATGCCGATTCTGAGGAATGGGAAATTAAAGAAAGGGAAAAAGAGGAAATCGGCTGAACTCACCGTATTTCCTTCTTCATTGAGGCAGCAGTCCGACGCTCCATTGGCTTGGCAGCAATTGGTTTCCTGTTGGGGTCGATTCACAGCGCACGCATCACATAACGGTCCACAATAAACCACAACCACGTCGTGAAACGCCTGCTGAGGGGTTTCGTACCTGACAGAAGGTTCTGAAGCCGTCAACGATGGGGCGATATCCAGTACACCGACACAGATTGCCTTGAAAAGAAAACGCACGGAGAGGAAAGGGTCAGCTGGGGTTTATTGGGAGTTGGGACCCCTGTGACGTCATCGTTGTAGACCTCTGAGCATTCGCAGAAAAACAAAAAAAACAAACCAGCTAGCGCCTGGGTGATGTCCTCCATAGTGGGCTGAGGCTTGTTCCTCAGCAGGGCGTACATGGACATCACCATCCCCGGGGTGCAGAAGCCACACTGAGAGCCATGAGCCTTCGCTATTCGCTCCTATAACACCCACAGCAATCATTCATAGCATCTATAAAAGTGGAAGTTGCTTTCACAAAACAAAAAGTAAATAAACAAAGCCACGCTTCCGAGGCATCTTATAGCTGCTCCTGATGAGGCTGCTGATTCTTCTTGACGTCAAATGACGTAAAGCAACCGACCTGCACAGGGTGGATCCTGGTCTTGGTGCTGCCGACGCCCTCCACCGTCGTGATGGCTGCTCCGTGGAGCTGACAGAGGGGCAGCAGGCAGGCGTTGGCCGAGTAATGTCTGGTAGAGTGAAGGCAAACTCTGGAGGCTAAACGTGGCTGAAAACATGTTCTCACCGCCGCCGTTGCAACACGCCAACTCACGTCCCCGTCTCTCTCCTCTGCCAAATCTGTGAGCGGCTTATCTACTTCTGTCTTATTACAAAGGTCAGAGACAGCCACCGTTACACTCATACAGCACCGAGTAGTTAAAGTTCACACTGACAGACAAAACAAGAGCAAACAAATAAAGTTCATAGGTCACCAATTCCGTGTTTTTACATTACATATCCCGGAATTGCAAGAGAGCTGAATTTGCTGGAGCCAATCCCGGCTCACACTGGGCGAGGGGGCGGGGTACACCCTGGACAGGTGGCCAGCCCATCACAGGGGCCAACACACCGAGACGAACAACCACTCACACTCACACGGACAATTTAGAGTCACATATTAACCTGAACGTGCACGTCTTTGGACGGTTGGGAGGCAACCCATACAAGCACGAGGAGAGCATGCAAACTCGGGAACCGAACCCGCAACCTTGTTGTTGTGGGGCAACGGCACTGCGCACCATGCCACATCACACTGTTTCATGCAAATACCTTTAAAGTCCCGAACAAACAACAATAGCATCTCGACAACTCGTACCATGAAAACCCCTTCTACAATCACAAACCTTAACAGGTGAGACTGCAGGATGTCTCAGCTGCAGAACCTTGCGGGAAAAGGATACACGATGGTTTTCGTGGCGGCTTGATAGCGAGACACCATCACCGTGCACGCCCCGCAGCCCCCGCCGCCGCAGCCATATTTGGTCCCAGTTAACCTCACTGGAGTCGAGGTCAAGGAATTTATTTCTAAAACATTAAACATTAAACATGGATGTGATTTTCTTTTTTTTTTTTTTTGGGGGGGGGGGACGGGGTTTGAAGGATACATCTCTTTCTGAGGAAGGATAGGAACATGGTCTCGGGGTCTGCATGGTCCTCGGTTACCTGTTGTGACGGAGAGCAAAATAGTCAGTTTGCGGTCATGTAAAACAGTTTTCTCATACAACCACTGGCTGCTGCTGTGAAAATGATCCTTGTCGTATTCCTTTTTAAGTCTTAAAACTGCCTGGCTTTGACCGTTTGACCATCAACAAAACACAAAAAACATGGTGAGAATTACTGTTGCTCCAGAAACTTTTTACTCCCAACTTATCTCCGAACCAAATATAGAAATACTCAGTCAGTATTTGAGCTATTGTGAGAATTGAAAAAAAACAAACAAAAAAAAAATCAATATATTTTTATTATTAGAATGTGACATTTTTGTTTGGTTGAACACAGCTGCATTGCAAATAAGTTATCACATTGAAAAAAGGCTTTCAAATACATTGTGTATTATGTGGTGGAATAACAAGATCTACGCAAATGCCCTCGCATCCTAGAAATTCTATTTCAAAGTCCATTTAATTCGCCATTTCATGTGCGTTTATTCCTGCATGTTTTTCTGAACCATGAGAGGAAAACGGCTTGATTTCCTGTCCGTTCCGATCAAAAACTACGCACTCAGGAAATGTCCTGTGTGTGTAATCATAAAGATTATGGCACAAAGTCCTGCCAGCCCATTTTAATTCTTCTAAAAGTCTGAAACTAATATTGATTCTCATTCATAATTCTTTATGATTATTTTCTTCCTTTCCTGTGTAAATATGTTCACTTTGCTTGTTAAATAGAAATTGTTTACAAGCAGTCCACTGCTGTAATGGCTGATTCACTGACCTGACAGGAAAGTCTGTATTTAATGACATCGTGCGTTTTCCCCACAAAAACTGTCCCGAAATTATAAATACAGACTGGAGCTGTTTAATAGTTTTAATTGTCTCGTTTTATTTTATTTTTTTCTTTCTTTATCGTTGCTATTTTTAAAGTAAGATCAGCTAAAAAAAAAATAAACAAAACAAAACAAAACACGATGGCAAACATTCACGACGAACAATAACCACTTTTTTTTTTTTTGTTGCTGTGATTTTCGACACCACAACCGGCTAAACACACACACACACACACACACACACACTCCTCTGCACAACCGGCATGGACACCACCTGTACCTTTATGCCGTTGACAAACAGGCAGAGAACGTCTCCTCTCATCGTCGACATCTTCTCAAACGCAACACTCAACTTCAGCATGTCAAATCAAAGGGGGTGGGGGGGGCGGCGCCACTTCCGATTGGCCGGATTGTCAAAATAAAAGACGGCCGTGCAGCGTTGGCAGGGGTACGCACAACAATCAAAAATACTCTCTGGGCGACCTGATCATTTATTTATCAATACGTTTGCAATCTTACATTTATCATTTTAGGATTCATTGAAAGAAAATAATCAAGAGTGGAAAATATTTATCAACGGCGACGATATTTTACATGCGACATGTGCCTACTTCCGGTCACGCGCTGCTGCTTTAACTCTGACTTCATGCATCCAATTTTCTGGGAATGCAATCCGGTGTCATTCTTCATTGGCCATTTTCACTTGGAAATTTTCTCACAGATTTGGCGTTTTGGTTTTTAATGTTTGGATGTGAAGGCTGAAAAGAGTAAAAGTAATTCCCTGCAAATGCGTGTCCAGCTGCTCTGCCATCATAGAACCAACATAATTATTAACCTGAACTCTTATCTGTGGGGGCAAAGATCCTCAATCTGCTGTTTCACTGCTGAGTAACAAACACGTCATTGTTTTGTTACATTTCACTCACGTTCATTTCTAAAAGTATCAGCCCAAAAGCAACAATTTCAATGTCCTTCCTTAGAAATGCAAAATGTCTGAGGGAGCACTCAGTGGTCGTCTTATACAGTCATTATGGAGGTACGAGCTGGAAGTTTCATCTTCAAGACTGCAACGGTGTCAAAGGGTCATGTTTTTAAAACAGGCAGGGACAAAAGTGTGCCACCAGAGGGCGCTAAAGGCAAAGACATTTTAAGAAATATCAGCTGAAGGAATAACCAGGGAACACTCAGAGGTAAAATGGTCGACCTTATTTTCCCACAGAGCTGGGTGTATATTTCTTCCTCGTTCCTGCTCTACGCGTGCGTCTGCTCTGAAAAGCGTCCGACGAAAAGCCCGGCCCTCTTTCGATTTATTTGCCGAGACAAATATGCGCTGAAAGGTCACGGGGTCACGAGGTCATCGTTAGCGTCTTCTGTTTTTCTGATCGGTGTTGTGTTGAAAATGGTCTTTTTCTTTTTCAATCTATTTTACAGCATTGAACAGAAGAGCACTTAGCACATTCGAGTCAGGCTGTGCGTGTAGATGTGCGGCCTGATAAAAGCAGCCTCAGCTCAGCCTGATCTCTGAGTTTGGCCTTCCCTGTCCCTGTTTCATCTCCTCCCAGTTTATTTACTCAGCCTTCGCTCCTCTGGCTCCACCTTTTTTCCCCAGAGGATCGAGTTTCTTGAGCACATTACACCAGGTGTGATTACCGAAGGCCGAAACAAACAAAAAAACAGAAAACCTTTGTATTTCTCATGGGTGGCGTCAATGGAGATTTTTTTCCTTTTCCCGAGTGTTCCCGAACTCGTCCTTCGTCTCGGTGTGTTGGCCCCTGTGATGGGCTGCCAACTGTTGACACAACGCGTTCACTCTGTTTACACAAATCACAGCGTGTTAGGCTGAGATTTACGGCCTAAGACGTAGCAGACGGGTCAAAAGGCGCCGCAGAGCCAAAAATGCAGACACTCCCTGCTTTGGCTACTGAAGTTCAACCACTTTCCAGACTGTTAGCCTCTCCTCCCAGAGAGGCAGAATCGAACCAAGTCAATGTAGCAAGTAACACACACACACAAAAAAAAAAAAAAAAGACGACAAACTGGATCGCGTGATCCTGCTGATTGCCAAATTCCCACATGGCGCTGCCATTTGGTGAGGGAAGGGGTCATGTCATTGTTCTGGATAAACTGGAGGATTAAATGATCGTGTCTGGGCTTTTTGACGCACTCTTTGCCGTCATCTTCCGTCTGTGCAGCAAAAACAAACTCCTCGGATATCTGCATGCTCCCAGGCCTGCAGTGCAGAACATGTTAGGAGGAGGGGAGGGGGCTTCTCTGGGTCGAGGTTATCAGTTAACTATCTTCTGTCATCGGCTGGATTCCAAATAAAACTTCTTTGGAAGTGCCTGTCACTCCTTCTCTTTTCCTCCCTCGCGCAGATGTCATATTTCTTCCTGATGCTTTTTTTTTTTTTTTTTTTTAATCTTTTACTTCATCTCTTTTTAAGGAAATGCAGCTTCAACATCCACCGACCTGACTTTTTTTCCGATGATCTCAGCCGTGCCCCAAGCCACGCCTACCAGTTCCAACATCCAATTGTACATGATTTTATTAAAAAAAAAAAAAAAAAATCATTGGCTGTTTTTCATGAAGTTATTAAGTCATCACCAGTTTCTGAACTGCCATTTTGAAGCATCCAGTTTGGACCACCCTCAGCCATTTTGGTTATTTAGAACCAGACGTAACCATATTTGAAAAAGAAGGTGGAGCTTAGCAGGAGTGAGGGATAGATCTGACCTCCCCCCGTGCCCCCGCCACGTGTGGTCCAGCCACACCCCTTTGGCGCAGCCCCTGCTTTCTGATTCCCCTCGAACATCGTGAACATCGTTTCAATAAGTTAACATGTTTTATTGAAAAAGACTTGCAGACTGAGGACCATAAACTCGTCAGGAAAAGAGGAACTGAGCCACTAAGTGGAGTAAAAAGTGAAACTTCTACGCAGCTTGACTTGCTCCTGCAACCGGTGGAGTCTCCACCCGGCTACACCTTACTGATGTCACTTTTTGGAGACAGTCTACGCTGTCGCTGTGGACGTCAAGCTACATCGGCAAAGTGCAAAATGTGAGACCTTTCAGTCTACAATTTGTAGAGGGACACGCCGATTTTTCACTGGAAACATTGTCAGGCCGTAACCCAGCTGAGGGATGCGTCGAGCCGACGGGCCTGAGGCAGTTTTCAACCGCATTTAATGGGGCTGCGGGAGATAAATTCCCTCTGTAAGTACAGCTCACGTGGGCCAAGTGAGGAAAGTATCACTTGCACTTCCCAACTTTTACTTACATGCCAATTAAACACTCAGAACATGAGGAAGATGCGGCGGGAAAATGTGGAGAGTAATTGGAAAAAGTTGCGGACTTGACCCGAGTCTCACACACACACACACACACAGCTGAATATAATTCAAACCATGTTGCTCAGTATTTAAATACATTATGCTGCAATATTGATGTCTATGTGGTGTTTGAGGCATTACATCAGCAGCCTCATAAACAGAAGGCTAAAAGCCCCCCCCCACCCCGAAGAAACCGAAAAGTCAACTCCAAAGTTGCGTGACTAAAATGACAAAGCTAAAGCCCGAAGCCTGAAAGTGCATTCGATTCATTTTTGGAACAACAGCACGAGCAAGCCGCGGGCCAAGTTTTTGTTCGGGAGTCCATCGCGTCATTATTTACGACCGAAAGCACTCAAATCCGGCAGGAAACACACTCCACCACCACGAGATCGAATGCGAATGAGGGCCTAAATCAAACCCGGCTAGAACGGCGGCACGGGGGTGAAATTAGCATTTTAATGGGAAGAGTTCATTTGTGGAGTGGAAGTGATCGTTTTTTGTTTTTTTGTTTTTTTTTTAAACAGAAGCGAGGACACGTTCAGAGACTGGAAACAGCGTTCAGCACTGAATGACGGCTAGTCGCTCAGAATTGGTTTAATCTCCGGCCGGTCCTGATCAGAGGTCTGATTTGTGGATTTTGTGGTTTCAATCATCTGATTTTGGATTAATGCCAATTTCTGTCTTCCTGTCTGCAGAAGCAGACAAGATCAGCGTTTCGCACAGGCAGGACCTGGATCTTAAAACGACACGAGCTTCAAAACCGCAACACAATCAAGGCCCAAGAGCGCGCACAGCAAGCAGCCATTTAAGCTAAATGCGAACACGTCCCCAATTACAGCGGCGTGCATGATCACGTACAATCACGTGTACCATCAACTCACGGGATCAGTGAATAGAGTCCCGACAACTTCTCACTGGATGATCGGTCCAATCTAAATCCTCTTTTGGCGAACCAAACCGATCTTATCAACTATTACACAACAAACCGGGCTCCTGCAACAACAGATTGTGTCTTGTTTTGTTTTGTTGGAAACAAGAGAGGACAGAATGCCGCCGGAGCTGAACCTGTCCATTCGGTTCTCTTATGACACCGCCAGACTGACGAGTTCGGTTTGTGAACGGCCATTTTGAAGCCAGGTGTAGAAATTGGATGTCGCCATCTTTGCGTTCTGCTGTTGTTTTAAAACCAGAAGAAACTACATTTGGAGGAGAAGGTGGAGCGAATTCATCCCTTACTTTAAAGTCCATTTTCGTCTCGAAATGGAACTATAAAAAAAAAATATATATATATCAACATCATTGCAGAATTTTGCCTCAATAAATCAAGTGAGAAGTCAGGGCGTTTTCCCATAGACTTCAATACAATCTGATTTCTTTATAACCTCGAGCTGCCCTTATTGTTATTGCAAAATTGAAGCTCCAGCAACAACCCCTGCACTCAAGCAGAAACGCGGCGCTCATTGTTTTTGGACGGCTGAGGCGCTTAAGGACTATCTGCCATAACACAAAACTCCCGCTCGCAGCCGACCCACACGGAAAACGCACAGAGGAAGAAGGTAGCTGACAGACGGCCTCAACATACAGAGCTGGGCTCGCGTCAGGCTGTGGAAAAGAAAAAGAGATGAAAAAGAGATGAACCCGGAGTTGAAATGGAACATTAATTTGTGCGTTTTTTTTTTTTTTTTATTTATATTTTTTTCCTCCCCTCTTTGACTTGAACTCGTGACCTTTTGTCCTGAAGCCTTCAGATAAGCTAGATATCCAGATAAATCAACAAACAAGCACGTTTTTCATCTTCCGGACAGTTAACCCCCCCCCAACCACCACCATCTCCTCTGTCCAGTGAAATTACACAACGTTTGTATTTTAACTACGAAGAGGATGCCGTAAATCAGTCAACCAGCAGATTTCAGCATTTATGTTTGCGTTAGAAAAAAAAAGAAACCCAACAACCAACCGTTTCGTTTTCAACTGAAGCGCACTAAATACACTGTAAAACTGCCATTTCCCACAACAAACACAACAACAGACTACAGTTGAGTTCAATTAAAAAGAGTTTAATCCCAAAAATACTTTTTTTTTTTTCCCCCTTCTTCTTCTTCTTCTCCACCCCCACCAACATTTTGGCATGTTAATACATCGTTTGGTCTGCTGCATCTGAGATGACTGAAGGGGGCGGAGTTTTGTTGGAAGTCCAACCACCCCCCTTTTTTATATATATATATATATATATATATATTTTTTTTGCGGAGGTCGTAAGTATGGCATGCGGGATCGTTGGCGCACTTTCCAGCCTTTTGAAAATAAAGATCAGGCTCCATTTCAGACACCAAAGTCAAACTGGTGACCTCAGTGACCTCTGTTAGTTTCATCAGAGAGATACGGGCGCCGTTGCGGCCTAACGTTGAAACAGATTTTTTTTTTTTTTTTTTTGGGGGGGGCGGGGGGGGTTGATCGGCGATCATTTTAAGAGCAGCTGAACAGGTTCCGGCCTGTTTGTTTGCAGGGAAGACGTCGGCACTTTCCGGGTAACTTCATTCCTCACGCTTCGCTCGCAGGCCCTTCAACGCGCCGACGGCGTCTCGCCCTCCGCAGATGACATTATCGGACAGAAATTAACGGCCTCGACAATTTATGGATGGATTACTTTTTTGCGTTTCGTATCCGTGAGTCCCTGAATCCTGAAGGAAATAGGATGCATTTATTTATTTATTTATTTATTTTCAGCTACTGCCCTACAAGTATTTGGACTAAACAGTGCGGCTGCGGATGGTTTCCTGACTCTCTGCACATCCAGCTGTGCAAAAAAAAAAAAAAAAAAAAAGGTAAACTAAGGCCAGGCGGTGCTGAGAGCGATCACAACAAAACAAATTGGATGATGTGGCAGTGAAAGTGGTCAGACTTTCTGCTGAATTCTGAAGATCAGAGTCAGCTGTTTGCAGAGCTGAGGGGGGTGGGGGGGGGGCATTTCCTCAAACCACTGCCACTTTGCTATTCCAAATGAAACACATAAGACATGAGCACCTCTGACGGCCTCTGATCAATTAACGGGGAGCCTTTTGTTGACCCACAACACACACAAAAAAAAAACAAAAAAAACAATGAGGGGTGGGGGGGGGGGGGGGGGTCATCTTTGGTGTCAACACCAAGCCTTGTGCATCCCTCATCACATTTACAACAGTCTCACATCTGTGCACAGCACAACCCCGGGGGAGCTCTCCCGGTCAGATATATATATATATATATACACTTTGTATTTTATTTATTTTTTGTTTGTTTAGAAAACAACCTCCGCCTCATGAACCAGTCAGGTTAATCCTGACACACCAGTTTGTGGAGGCAGTGGCCCTCGTATAGAGGCCTTCAACCATCAGAACCCCCTCACTCGTTGGATTGATCTTGTACATTTCTAGATCTGATGGCGAGCGGGCATTTTGTCCCTCTACAACATTCCGGACTCATGGTGATAATACTGATACTTCGAGCTTGTGTGGCGTCACTACACATGTTTTCCCTTCATATATGGAGAGACTTGCAATGATATTTATGCTCCGTGTTTTTTGTTTTTGTTTTTGTTTTTTTTTCCTTTTTAAATCTGCTACTGTATCACTGTAAAAAATAGAATCCATCCTAGAATAGAAGATTTATCAGAGCTTTGTTTGTTTTTGTTTTTGTTTTTTTTTTCTCTTTCTGGCATCACTGCCTCTTCTTCTTTTGCTTCAGGGACTTCCTCCTCTTCACGATCATCTCATACAGCTTGTCCATGCCCTCATCCAGCCCCTCTCCGATGATGGCGCAGGCCGACTGGACGTGGTACGGGGTGGAGGGGCTCAGCTCGGACAGGGCCAGCTGCCTCTCGATCTCCCCGACGTCCAGGGCCCGGGGCAGGTCCTGCTTGTTGGCGATGACCAGCAGCGGGGTCCCCTGGTTCTCGGAGAAGCGGGTGATCTTGTGCAGCTCGGCCCGGGCCTCCTCCAGCCTCTCGGCGTCCACGGAGTCCACGACGTACACGATCCCGTCGGTGCAGCGGCTGTAGGGCTTCCACAGGGGCCGCAGCTTCTCCTGGCCCCCGACGTCCCAGAAGTGGCAGCTGATGCCCCGGGAGGCCCCCGCGCCGCCCAGCCGGATCTTCTCCGTGTTGAAGCCGATGGTGGGCACCGTGTTGACGAACTCGTTGAATTTCAGCCGGTACAGCACGGTGGTCTTGCCCGCGGAGTCCAGCCCGAGCATGACTATGTGCAGGGACTGGAAGGCGGCCAGGTTGGAGAAACTATTGCCCATCTTTGCAGAGGGAGAGCGAGATCGCGCGCGGGAGATGCTTTATTCGTCCCCTGAGAGATCCATAGCTGCTTCTCCCCCGCTCCTCCCCGGTCAGAGTCAAAGCATGAGGTCGAGGAGAAAAAAAAAAAAAAGCGCAGAGACGCCCGATCCAGATCCAAGATCCAAGATCAGCGGCCGTGGAGGGCGCAGCCCCACGTTGCGCGGCGGCACTCCGGCAGCCAGACGGGCCGCAGCATCCCCGGATTCACTCCTCCAGCATCATCATCATCATCATCATCATCCTCAGGAGAGGCGGCGGCAGCAGCAGCAGCAGCAGCAGCATCGGATCCTCCGTGAGTGAAACCCGAATCATCGCGCAGCCGCTTTTCCAGAGAAGCCAAAATATCAAAACCAAATAAAACAGAAATGACGCGTGGCCAAATGTCACATCGCGTCTCTCCGCATCTGCGCAAAGTGCGCAGCCGCTCAAGTGCTCTCTCTCTCTCACACACACACACACACACACACAGTGACGGTGTGTGACGCGTGGACCGGCCTCTAAACGTCGACGCCAGTAAGTCCGCCTCAAATTACGCCAACTGGGGAAAAAAAAAACAACACCCGGACACACTTTCCGGTTTAGGGCGAGGACATTAAAAAAATAAAAGCCTCATCTGCTCTGATCGAAGAAACGTGTTGAAGGAGTTGAAGGAAAGAGCGTCTTATTTTGAAAAGCTACTCATTCGGACCGTTTCCTCTGCGCACCGAGCGGCTGAAACACTGACACCTAAGGGTGAAAGGCCCCAAGCACAGGGTGAACATTTATTTCTAAAAAAAAAAAAAAAAAAAGATATGAACAGGTAATAGGGACTGTCATAAATAAAATAATCTAATATGTTTAATTTTATTTCCTGTCACTTTTCTTTAATTTGTCGCTCTATATTGATGGCTCTTTCGTTTATTCTGTCATGATTCTATAAAGGGGAACTGTTCTGTTGATACTTTTTTCTTTGCGTCGTCAAATCCAAACAAAAACCTGGAAAAAAAAAAACAAAAAACAAAAAACAAACAAAAAAAAAAAAACAGCTTCACAACACTTGCCTCAAATGTGTTGTGTCATATGTGCTGGTTGTGTACGTGAATGTGCTGCGTTGTAACGAGGTCAATTG
This sequence comes from Echeneis naucrates, assembly GCF_900963305.1. Classification (NCBI taxonomy): domain Eukaryota; kingdom Metazoa; phylum Chordata; class Actinopteri; order Carangiformes; family Echeneidae; genus Echeneis; species Echeneis naucrates. The sequence goes on along the minus strand of NC_042512.1, from coordinate 10,690,543 downwards.
ACCTTTGAGCCAATAATTTGGAGATATAATCGCCGGATTTTTATGCCCATACTAAAGTACATTGTTCCGTTCTGATGTGAATCATCACATCGAACGATCGTTTGGCTTTTACTGAGACTCTGAAAACATTACAGCGCTTAGTTCCTGTACAGAACCGGAAGTACTGAAATCACACCAACCAGCTCAGCTTCAAAATATACGTCTTTCATTAGGGGTTTCAAAATAATACAAAAAATTATTTGGATGCATTTTTTTTATTGATCTTGTGTAAGAGCTCAGTTTTTTTTTTTTTTTTATACAATTAGACTTTGACATTGATTACAATGCTAGAAAAAGGCAACATAATGATCGTCAGGAGTAAAGAGGATAGCAAACTGTAATTTCCTGACTTCTGTCCGCCTGGCACTGTCCTCAAACTATCTAACGAGGCTAAATATTTAAGACACTATATTACTGATGACTTCTCAGGTGATCGGGACATTTACAGGCAGTGTCGTGCTACATATGCACAAGCGAATACGCTAATTTGAAAGTTTGGTATTGTGCTCTGTACAACTTAAGACTACACTTTTTAAAGCGTAATGCAGCATATGATGACGGGATGAGGCTGCTGCTCAAGGTGCCACGATGGAGCAGTGCAAGCCAATTGTTTGTCAGTGTCTTTGGCGTCTCAGCCTTATGTAAAATATTGTTTGTTGTATCTGTTTGTTCCTTTTTTTAACGCTTGTCCTGTGTGCTATTGGCCATTGTGGCCTTAATAAAGTTAATTAAGTATAAATATTTCTTGTTTCCCTTGGAAAGAATTTTGAAAAATGAACAACATACTGTAAATAAGATGTACACTACAATAATATGACATGTAATCATTTTGCATAGCACTTTGTGAGGAAGTGTTTCTAGCTGGAGGAGACGTCACGCTACGTTCAGCACAGAGACACTGAGCCACCAGACCATGCAGCGAACCCAGGATACAGAGGACCAGTGAAATCGGATGTGAAAGTGTGGAGGTGGAGGAGTGAGTCAGAGGAGACTCTGAAGAAGGACAGAGTGCCGACAGAATAGTCCACATACACTGCCACCCTGTTCGAGAAGGAAGGGGACGAGAGGGAAATATCTCTTCTCGCGTTGTTGTGAAAGACAAAGCAGCTGGCATCAGAATAGTACAGACTCCAGGACTGATCGTTTGCTCCAAAGTGGCAGTCGTTTCTGCTTCCTCTCCGTCGGATTCCTCTGTAACTCACTGATATGTAAACACCTCCTGTCCCCTCCGCCTCCCAGTAACTGCGACCTGCCAGACCATCTTTACACAGAAACTGAGGACACTGCTCGAATCTGTCTGGGTGATTGGGGTACGGCTGATTCTCACTGCAATGTGTTGCCTTCTTGTGGTTTTCAGACAGCTTGAGCTTTCTGTTCACAGTGTTCATGTCGATGGTGAGTTCACAGGAGTCTGATGGGAGAGGGAGAGACACAGCGCAGCTGCAGTTAGTGATCCATCATGTGACCCGTAAGTGACAGTTTGTGCACCAGTTCGGAAATGGCTGACTTTGCAGCTTTGTTTTTCATGAATCAAATTAAAAACAAACTTACAGTTCTTCAGAACTGGTCTCGACCATCGGGCTACAGAGGGCATTATCCTGAAAGGAGGAAGGAGTCAGAGTAGCAGTCTCTTCAGAATGCAAATATGGATAGTCCATTTTTGTCACATGCAGTACAAAGTCTTCACTTTTAAAGAAATGACACAGAAATAACCTTACGCAGAAATTGCTGAGAAACCTTGATAACATCACCGAGATCGAAGCACTCGTGCACAAATCTGTCAACAGCTATGACAGAGAAAGTACTTCCAGCTCTTCCTCTTCCTGAGTCATACCTGAGAATCTCCAGTTTGGACTGCCGGTCTGGATTGCTCAGTTGAGCAGACAGAAGTTTCTCTCCTGAGTCTCCTGGTTGATTGTAGCGCAGGTCCAACTCTCTGAGGTTGCAGGGTTTGCTCAGTGCCGAGGCCAGAAAAACAGAGCCTTCCTCTGTGATCAGACAATCTGACAGCCTGCGGACACACAAAATGTCACACAGAGAACCCCCCGTCAATACTTGATGGGGTGTCCTGTTTGTTTTAGTATCCGCGTATTGCTTTCCACTGATATGATAACAGTTGGAGAGCAAACAGATTTCAATGAAATTATAAAATTATTAGTACAAAAAACAAAACGGAAACGTTTTTAAAAACTTGTTGCGAAATCCAACAGCAACAAAAATAATTAAAACACTTCCTATGGTGGATTTATGATGTTTGTTGGATGTATTATGTTGTGTAAATATCTTTGGTCATAAGAAGAACAAGACGGATGTTCTGAGATTCACATTTATGTGGCTCAAGATTGGGTGGCGTTGAAGAATTCTGATAGATGGTCACAAGAGAAATTTTAAAACATTTACCATTCAAAACAAGTAAAAACTTGACCTGACCTGAGAGTGACCAGGGAACAACACTGACTCCCCAATTCGGCAGACAGGAGTTTCACTCCTGAATCCTGCAGGTTGTTGTTACTCAGGTCCAGATCTCTCAGACTAGAGGACTGGGAGCTGAGGACTGAGGACAGAGCTTCACAGCTTCTCTCTGAGAGGTTACAGCCACTCAGCCTGAAGAGGAAATTAGCAACAAGAAGACATAACATCCCCATTCAATAAAATTCATCTTCATTGCTTTGTCCAGACTTAAAGAAGATCATAAATAACTGATCAGACCTGAGAGTTTCCAGTGAACAGTATTCAGTTTCCATTTCAGCAAATAACATCTTCACTCCTGTATCACGGAGGTTGTTGTTACTCAGGTCCAGATCTCTCAGACTAGAGGACTGGGAGCTGAGGACTGAGGACAGAGCATCACAGCTTCTCTCTGAGAGGTTACAGCCACTCAGCCTGAAGAGGAAATTAGCACCAAGGAGACAAATGACATTTAAATTCAATAAAATTCACCTTTGCATGGACCAAAGGCAGTCCTTCGTAACTGTTCTCACCTGAGAGCTTCCAGTGAACAGTATGGACTTTCCAGTCCAGCATAGAGTATCTTCGCCCCTGAATCCTGCAGGTCGTTGTTACTCAGGTCCAGATCTCTCAGACTAGAAGACTGGGAGCCGAGGACTGAGGACAGAGCTTCACAGCTTTTCTCTGAGAGGTTACAGCCACTTAGTCTGATAGGATTACAAAGAATATGAGAATAAATGACAAAACTGGGACGTAATTTGACTTTTTTTTCCCCCCTATTGGAGCCTATTGCTACATTTTGTGAGAAGTTTGTTTGGAAGAATCTGAAAAAGTATGAAGTCTGAAAGAGTCTGGACAATATCTTCCACTTTAAGAAACTACTTTTTTTGGAGAGATAAGACAACAGCAGAGGTAGGCTGTCCTGAGACTGTCTATGTTTTCTAGAAGTCAGACCTCAACCTTATAATTATCTTTATATTGGATCATATTTTTCCCCATCTGTTGGAATGGTACTGGGGTCTATGCAAGGACTACATTCAAGTATCTAGACACTTACAGAACTTTGTTGGAGGCTTTGACCACTGGCAGCAGCCTCAGAAGAGCCTCCTCTGAAGCAGAGTATTTCTTCAGGTCAAACACGTCCAGATCTTCTCCTGATGACAGTAAGATGAAGTTCAGAGCTGACCATTGAGCAGGAGACAGTTTATCTGTGGAGAGACGTCCTGATCTCAGGGACTGTTGGATCTCCTCCACCAGAGAACCATCATTCAGTTCATTCAGACAGTGAAACAGGTTGATGCTTTTCTCAACAGAGGGAGTCTCTCCAATCCTCTTCTTGATGTACTGGACTGTTTCCTGACTGCTGCCTGGAACACTTTCTGTCTCTTTCAGCAGACCTTGTAGCAGAGCCTGATTGGTCTGCAGTGAAAGACCCAAAAGGAAGCGGAGGAACAGGTCCAGGTGTCCATTAGGACTCTGTAAGGCCTTATCCACAGCACACTGGTAGAATTTAGATTTGTCTCCAAACTGTTTAGCCCACAAGGGGGTTGATTTTTTTTCCGACATCAGATTCATCCCACAGTTGATGAAGGTCAGATGGACATGAAGAGCAGCCAGAAACTCCTGAACACTCAGATGGACGAAGCAGAAGACCTTGTCCTGGTACAGCCCTGTCTCCTCTTTGAAGATCTGTGTGAGCACTCCTGAGTAAACTGATGCTGCTCTGATATCGATGCCACACTCTGTCAGGTCTGATTCATAGAAGATCAGGTTTCCTTTCTGCAGCTGCTCAAAAGCCAGTTTTCCCAGAGACTCAATCATCTTCCTGGTCTCTGGACTCCAGTGTGGATCTGACTCAGCTCCTCCATCGTACTTGACCTTCTTCAGTTTGGCTTGAACCACCAGGAAGTGGATGTACATGTCAGTCAGGGTCTTGGGCAGCTCTCCTCCCTCTCTGGTCTTCAACACCTCCTCCAGAACTGTAGCAGTGATCCAGCAGAAGACTGGGATGTGGCACATGATGTGGAGGCTTCGTGAGGTCTTGATGTGGGAGATGATCCTGCTGGCCTGCTCCTCATATCTGAGCCTCTTCCTGAAGTAGTACTCCTTCTGGGGGTCATTGAACCCTCTGACCTCTGTCACCATGTCAACACACTGAGGAGGGATCTGATTGGCTGCTGCAGGTCGTGTGGTTATCCAGAGGCGAGCAGAGGGAAGCAGTTTCCCCCTGATGAGGTTTGTCAGCAGCACGTCCACTGAGGTGGACTCTGTAGGATCAGTCAGGACCTCAGTGTTGTGGAAGTCCAGAGGAAGTCGACACTCATCCAGACCGTCAAAGATGAACACAACCTGGAACTGATCAAAGCTGCAGATTCCTGCTTCTTTGGTTTCAGTAAAGAAGTGATGAACAAGTTCCACCAAGCTGAACTTCTTCTTTTTCAGCACATTCAGCTCTCTGAAGGTGAAGGGGAATGTGAACTCTATGTCCTGGTTGGCTTTGTCTTCAGCCCAGTCCAGAGTGAACTTCTGTGTTAAGACGGTTTTCCCAATGCCAGCCACTCCCTTTGTCATCACTGTTCTGATTGCTTGGTCTCTTCCAGGTGGGGGTTTAAAGATGTCTTCTTGTCTGATGGTTGTTTCTGCTCTGTCCTGTTTCCTGGATGCTGTTTCAATCTGTCTGACCTCATGTTCCTCATTGACCTCTCCAGTCCCTCCCTCTGTGATGTAGAGCTCTGTGTAGATCTGATTCAGAAGGGTTGGGTTTCCTGCTTTAGAGATCCCCTCAAACACACACTGGAACTTCTTCTTCAGCTCAGACTGAAGTTTACTTTTACAAGCTGCAGGAGTTTCTGCAAACAAATGAAATTAAATGTAACCTTAATTTAACAAATTAAATTTAACCTGATTTATTCATCAAATATTAGGGTTGGGGTTAGGTATGTCAATGTGTTAGCGAATGTGGGTCAGTCATATTTCTCCATTATATTAAATCTTACTCCTCTGCAGACAGTCAGCCAGCTTCTCCTGCTTCATCATCCTCAGGAAATTCACTGTGATCGTCTGAAATGCCTCCCCGTTGATCCTCCTCTGTTCTTCATCCTCACTGTCAAACATCTCCTCATACCTCTTCTGACTCTCTGAGGATTCTGGGTAATCTGCAGTCAGATCATTCCAGATCTTCCTCAGCATGTTCTTCACAAAAGCAACAATCTTCTCCTCCAGCATCTGGAACAGAAAACAATATGAATGACAGGACCAAGCCAAAACCATGGATCGGAACATGAGATCCATACTGGACACAAATCTACTGGTCTAAAAGTGCAAAAGTGAGTTGAATCTGAACAAAACAGATGTTACGTTTTAAAAATTGGTTGTAAAACATAAACAAACCATAAATACAGTGTCCAGGTTTGGCATTTCATGCTGCTTGGCAGACTGACCACTGGGAACATCTGAGCTCTCCTGGTCCATGCTGTGGAAGAATCAGGGACAATGAGCTCACGTTATGTTGATCAACGCATTGTCAGACAAGAAGTCAAGGTCCATAAATCTGAGAATCAGCCAGCTCTTTAGAAGGGTAAAGTTCACTTGTCTCACTGAGAATCGCCAAAATCAGACTGCAGCTGTCTATGGCTTACAGGTCAATGTTTGTCTACACTAATCAACTCCTTCAGTGGAGCTGCTCAGCATCCGATCCTATCAGAAGTGTTAAACCTCTCAGACATCAACCGTTGGTTTCTAGGCTGGAGGTGGAGCTGATGAGGAACGAGGGGTGCATTCTTTATCCAGGCGTTTGAGTCGAGATTTATGCCCCCCCCCTCCACCCCCCCACCTCCCAGACTTCTGGCTCTGTTGGTGACCTTTTTGTTTTAGCTGTAAGCTGCTGTCAAATTAAATGTTGCACTTCCATGCTACAGTTGCTTTTGCTGTTTTCTTAGCGCTTTTCTGCAACTATGAATGTGAGAAAAGTAATCTCCATGTTTAAACCTGTTAAAAATGCCTTCCCCCTCCCCCTGCATCACAACATTTTGAAGGACTTTGATTCCAGACATTGTCAGACAACGCAATGCACAAATGAGCTAATTCCTAAAATAAAATGAATCTTACTGTACAATGACAGCTTACGTTAAAACATCCCATTGGTGGGTATCTTTAAAATCGTTAAAAATCTCCATTGACTGATTGCTTTTGAAAGACTGCCAACTGGAAGGGTTCTCTTGCTTGAACCTGCAAGACAAACAGAACTACTAAATATGCATGTTGGATAAAAACAGCTGAAAAATACGTTTTGTTTCTTCATAAATACAATTAACTCCCGGTGTGTAATATCGAAGATTTTTACCTTCCATCAACATATTCTCCAAAATTACGAGGATAGTTTTTCCATTTTTTTCTGGATAAATAAATAACACTTTAATGTTCATGTTAGTATCAGCATACCTCTTTGTGTCTGGGGACTGTCCATTAAAATCAATGTGGATTCCCTTTGAACAACTGCTATGATAGGACTGGCAGCTGAGGGGATAAGAGGACTGCCCTTTAACGTCCATGATGGGTTCGCTTGATCTTTAAAGATGCACTGAACCACAGCTGGGTTCAGATCCAGTAGATGCTAGAATGTGCTGCTGGTCTGGGCTGCAACACAACACACACATACCACTGAGTTTGCATAAAGACATTCTAGTGACGAGCTCTGATAAGAAAAATGGACAGTTTGAGAGCCTCACCTCTGGACTCTGGTCTGGCTCTCATGTTCTTTGCTCAGGGTTCACCTGGTAAACATGCCAGCTCCCTCTGCTAAATGCAGTCAGATGGCATTGAGAAGACAGAGGGATGAAGCTGTACTTGCTGTATTTCCAACATCAGTCCACTAGATGGAACCATCAAGCTGCAGTGAAGTGAAAAGGCTTATGACAGTTTTTGCCTTGAGAAAGGTAGGAGAAGAAATACAGTACCTTAAGAGAAGTTATTAGATGGCATAAGTGATAACTACAACATTTTATGTTTCTGGTTTATATTCAAACGTTCTGATCGGTTAAGGAATACCCTAACCCCAACAAAACCGACCCAAACCAAACCAAAAGCAACACTGTATATTTATCAAATATATTTGGACAAACTAATCACATATAAGGAATACATAAAATAAAAACTAATAACTGTGCAACTACGTTGGTTACGTCAGCCCCCCCCCCCCCAAAAAAAAAAAAATAAAAAAAAAAAATTAAATATCACCGTCGCAATGGTAAATAAACTCTGAATGTAAACAAGAGGAAATATGCTGAGATTGATTTTGTGAGGAGCAAAACTGTCATTTCAAGGAAATAGCGTGTGCATTGAACTGGTGACAATCAAACTTAACTTGATATTAATAAGTGATTTGAAATGATAAAAGTCCTGGTTCTTAGAGTTGCAATGACTGCTCTTCTTGTTTTGGGTTTTTTCTAAACACACCAATTCAGGAAGGAACAGTTTCAGAAAACAAAGGAGAGGGAGTGTTGCCAAGATTTTGTGGAAGTCCCTCTGATCTGAGGGGAAATGAAGCTGTTTCCTTCTGCCTCATATGCAGGGATATACATACATATATTTCATAAAGACATTTTACTGACGAGCTCTGATAAGAATAAAGGACAGAGCGCCTCAGCTCTGGGCTCTGGTCTGGCTCTCATGTTCTTTGCTCAGAGTTCTTATTCTTATTTCATACAAAACCCAGCAGAAGTCATGAGCATCATCATTATTTAAGACTTCACAACAAGACGAATGTTAACAAGTTAACTTTGAATGCAGGATTGAAATTTGTCACAGATGTTGATCCAGAAGCAAAATACACTACCTCAAGAGAAGTTATTAGATGGCATAAGTGATAACTACAACATTTTATGTTTCTGTTTTATATTAAAACTTTCTGATAGGCCAAGGAATACCCTAACCCAAACAAAACCGAAAGCAACACTGTATATAGATAGGATATAGGAATACATAAAATAAAAATCCCCACTTGATGGCTGTTGCAAATGCTAACACTCCAGAAAATATGCAAAACCGTCGACTGACTTTGCTTCTATTGTAAACAACAACAACAACAACAACAAACGGAGCGGCCATTTATTTGACTCCAGTTACACAAACATTACGACAACACTGCACAACTTCTACTGCAACTTTAACTCTAGCTCAGACAACAACAAGCGCTGACGACTGAAGCATGACAATCTGTTTATATTACTTTTCGGGGAGAGATTTTGTTCCTGTTAAGTGCTGATGTTGGCTAAAATCCCTTCCTGTTATTTTCGGGGCAGGCTGCGTCGTAGTCAGCATACAGGAATTCAGCAAAATTACACGATCGCAATTGAATGACATTTTCTTCTTTTAAGAGGAAATGAAAAAAAAAAACAAAAAACCAAACAAACATAAAAACCAAACGTTGTCCTAAAATATTGGATCACATATTGCTTATCGGTTACAGGATCTCGACATACGGATGCATGCAAACGCAACACACAGACATGTTTAAAGCGCCCCTCACGCGACAAACGACAAACACAAACGTGGGACAATAACACGACACAACTCCTTTCGCAGCGCCTACTATGACTCAAACGACGACAGGTGTTAGCAAAAAAAACCAAGAAAATCTGCTGCCATTACCTTCAGCTTCAGAGAAATTATAACTGCGCAGCAATGTTGTTGAGGATGTGACGTCATGTTACTTCAGCCCCACCCCCAAATAAATAAATAAATAAATAAATAATTAAATATCACCGTCGGAATGGGAAATAAACTCTGAATGTAAACAAGAGGAAATATGCTGAGATTGATTTTGTGTCGTGACACAAACGTTGAGCAACAAACGAGCTGTCAATTCAAGGAAATAGAGTGTGAGTTGAACTGGTGACAGTCAAACTTAACTTGATGTCAAATGAAAAAATTAATGATTTGAAATATTAAAAGTCTCAGTTCTTCTTAGAGTTGCAATGACTGCTTTTCTTGTTTTGGGTTTCTTCTAAACACACCTATTCAGGAAGGAACAGTTTAAGAAAACGAAGGAGAGTGAATAATGCCAAGGTTTTGTGGAAGAAACAGTCAGCAACACACATCCTTTTACTTTTTTCTCCTCCATGGTTGTCAAAGTATTTCAAAAACTCAGTTTGCTCGTAACTCCAACCAAAATGCTTCACTTGAATTTGCATTTCTATGTAGAATATTTCTCCAAAAAGAAATCCGGGCTTCTTTCAGTTGTCATAAAACCTTCTGTTGTCCTGTCATTTGATAGTAGGTCGCTTCATCGACTTGACTGCAACAACAATGAAATTTCTCGGAGGCGCCAGATGCTCAGAGAAACATGGGGTCTGTGCACTTCCTCCATATTTTCGAGACATTAGTTGTTTTAAATGCGACCAACTTCGGTCTCCAGAGAACTCTAACAGGGAATATTTCTCCTAAAATAACAATGACAGACGTTGCCTCATGTGCGTAACGCTGAACAACAAATTAACCAGCACACTTACTGAAACTACCATGAATGAATGTCAACAAACACCACCATCTCACCAGAATTTGGAATTTGCTCTTGGCAAATATAAATTAGACGGATGATTCACTGATAAATACACATTTATCGAATATTAATAGCTGTCTTTGTGGCCTCAGAGGCATTTGAAGGATGACTAAAGTATTTAGAACTGAATAAGACTGCTTGACCTACTAAAACCGGGAGTGATTGCGGGATTGCAGCTCGATGATGTAGACCATCCTCGTTGGTTAGCTGTAATAGGAGCAGAGGGGGGGGGGGGTAAAATTACCAGATTGTCAGGAGAATGGGCCATAACGACCTGCCTCCAGCTGTCACTGATACCTGCATGAAGAAAACAAATAAAATCAAAGATTCTGCGCGCGGATTATAAATCGGGGGGAGATGAACGAGGGAAATTACAGTTTGTTTGATTTGAGCTCCAACATGTGGTTAACATGATTGTTTGAAATCAAGTCAAATTCTGTTTATTTATGTAGCGCTAAAATCATCACAGTCACCTCAAGGCGCTTTACATATAGAGCAGGTCTAGACCAAACTCTTTATAGAATTATTTAAAGTTCCAGACAGACAAACGTCTCCATGAGCAAGCACGGTGGCAAGGAAAGCCTCCGATCGTCAAGAACCAGCCCCTCAAAGCACTTGGTGTGAGGGCAAAGGGAAAGTAAACATTTAGGCTGACTTCTTTGGCACTGGGCAGATTGTGGCTGTTCTTTTAAGGGAGGGCTGCTTGGGCCAGTGAGAGATTTAAAATCCTGTTACAGATGGACGATGGTGGGGGCACATGCTTCGAGCACCCTTGCCCTTGTCGTCCATCTGGGCTTACTGCCAGGAGCACCCTCTTCACGTCGTGCTCCTCCACAGTGAGTGGACGGCTGGGGGACCCCGGCGGGGGCAGGATTTGAGTGGTTTGAGTGTTGCTGCGGTGACTCAAAGTGAGCAAAGACACACTCAGGTGCCCTGGAGTAACAGGTCTGGCTGCAAACAAATAGATTAGTTTCTCTGCATCCTCTTGAGACAGGACGTTGGAAGAAGGACTGAGGGACAAAGGACATGACTCCAAGATTCCTAAGAGTGGAGCTGGAGACCAAAATAGTGTTAGTGGTTAGATGCTCAGATAATGCTTCTCTGCGGCGCTTTAAAGTATGAGAACTTCAGTTTTGCCTGGATTTAGAAGTAAAGGAGTCCAGGCTTTTATGTTTTGATGAATTAAAACAAACAAACAAACAAAAACAATAAACTCAGGGTGCGCGGCCTCACTTTCACTTGAACAATCAGTAACACACAGGATTGCCACACGTCCGGTAGCGGGGGTGATACAGAACGTTTCCGGGAATTTTTTTTTGCCTTGCGCAATTCCTCTGCAAAACATTGGCAGCGTGTTACAGCATGCTTTGGGGTTTTTCAAGAACGGGACGCAGTGTGGAGTGAGCAGGGTATAAACATGAACAGCTGATCTCCACACAGAGAAAGAGAATCAGAACTCCTGCAGGAAATTATTTAATTATGCTTCATTTCATGTTTTCATGGTTTCATCTCAGGGGTTTGTTCCCAGGGAGAAGAATAGAAAAATCCTAAATTGAAATATTATGATTAAATACAGTAGACTTACTCTTTGATAAGCCTCACTTCCCGAAGCCCAGCAAGTCAATGAAGAAGTGGGGAAAGTGCGAGGATCAGCTTCCATGTAGATCTGCACACAGAAAACAGAAACCTATCAGCAAACGCCAATCCACAAGTTTAAAAAGCTGTTCAAGTAAATGAATGACAAACAATAATGATCACAAAGACCAGGTCTAAAACACATTTTTAGTGTATTGGCCTTCAATGAAAAGGAAGAACATAATAAATTTTATTCTCGGCAACTAAAAAGATGATTTCGGCTAATTTCGCTTTAGAAAGGTGGGACTGGTCCAAAAATCTTGCTCTCTGCAACTCACCAAATGGAAATGTAGCTTTGCATTCAAATCTTAACAATTTCATCAACAGCGCTTCAACGAAATGACATTTTTCTAAAAGTTTTTTCAGGGTTTAATCATATTTAACAGCAACCGAGTCCTCTGAAAGAGACAAACTATGAAAGCTTTCCAGCTTGCAGTGCTTCTCCTGATCTTCAGCAGCGGTAAGTCTATTTTATTTATTTATTTATTTATTTTTTTAGCATAATTTCACAGTGGAGAATATAATTTTATCTACAAAATCTTATGGAGTTTAATAAATCTAAAACTACCTCAGTCAAAAAACGATGTATTCTGCTGTGACGAGAACGAACGCAGCATTCAGAGTCTCTCAAGAAGACACAGGAAATGGCCGGAGCGAAGGCAGTCAAGTGATTTACTGACTCCAAATCAAACAAATAGGCTGACAGAAAGGAGAGGGATTCTGGCAAATCAGGCAAATCAGTCTCAAATCCCAAATGATGGGGGGAGACTCCAGAAAAGATTGAAGAAATGAGCTGAGACATAATAATAAAGAAACTGGGACAACTTAAGTGTCTACCCAGCAAGATTTGATTTGGGTTATCAATTACTTTTATTCTTTTTATCAGAATTATTAATGAGCATGTAAGTACAAAATATTCAGCTATTTTCAATATTTAGAATGACTTTAAAGACTTTTATCCTATTATCATTGTGATTAAGATTTTTTTGAAGATCATCTACTCCCATTGAAGAAGAATAGTGAGGAATGTCTTGCTTTTTTTTTTTTTTTTTGTTCCCTCATTCAAATGTGTGTCATTGACTGAGTCTGTTTTCCAGCTGTGGCTCTGAGGTGCAACCACTGCATTCCCAGTTCAAGAGGTGCTTGAGAACGCCATTTTAGAGGCCAAAAAGCACACTCATGTCGTCATGTGTCACAGAGATCTGTGCAACTGAGATGTAGCATCAACGTCACCGTGAACTCTGCTCGTCTTCATCACGCTTTCAAGCAATCCACCAACAGCCACTGTGTTTTCTCTGTGGCCTTTTGGATGATCCCGGAGACAAAAATTATTTCCTGTCTCGACCACTGTTGATTATCTTTATAGCTTGGGATAACACTCCATGCCATTTTTTGCTATCTCTTTGTCCCATGTCTTGCCATGCTTCACTGTCTATTAAAATATTGAAAGCAAGAAACGCTCTAAAAGGTCTCTACTTATTAAAGCTTATCGTGTAGTTGAAAGTAGTAAAACAGAAATACATTACTGGCCTAAATGTTTAGTATGTTTCTGGTATTGCTTTTGTTTTGCAGCGTTGAGTCGATAAATTATTAGAGAAGGGGGGTGTGAATTTGTCAACAGGTGGGGCAATACAGGCAGATTCCTCTGTTGCGCCCCCGCAGTCAGTCAAGACAGAAGAAGGGCTGCCTGTCGCGCTCCAAAAGCAAATGCCCTAACTCAACAATGAAAACAAATGTGCCCCGTCATCTGGACATGAGGGATGTTTGTTTTGGAACTTTGTGTTGTTTGCCGAGTCGACTGCGAGCACTTCGTGCGGCGCTCTCATCATTCGTCAGAAGAGAATGAAAAGTGGAAGTCGCTTGGAATGAACTAAACTGTAAAAATGACACACCGGCATCACTCTGTTGTACAATTCACCCCCCCCCCCCCCCCCCCCCGCCTCCTGTTACTCAGTGAGTTGAACAAAATGTTATGCAGTTAACCTCTTTACAAGGTCACGGTGCAGATAAAGCCCTCGCTGTTTTATTTATTTATGTCTCTAAAAACTCTCACCACTGGAAGCACATTTCTCCAAATCAATTCAGATTCATATTTAATTTTATTTAATCACAGAGCACAGAGTGTTAGTTAAGCATACCCAATATTATTTCATACTCCTGAAAAAGCCAGCAGAATAATAGTAATTTGTTTATATACCAGGACGATGCAACACAAACATTCTCAAGTTCCTTGATTCTGACTACAGTTTTTTCTACGGAGGTTTTGTTTGCCCTCATTAAAATAAGTGGCTTTCAGTTTAGTTTACACATACCTGCCTCCATCCGGTCATCCCAAACATATTGATTTTGGATCGTCGGGTGACCCCGGATTCAAAGCAGCCACGTGCACCTTTGGAGGAGAAAGGCCCTCTTCGGCTCTGTCACGGCCTTCAGGATCATCTCGCTCTGGTCCTGGTCCAGGTCCTGGAAGGCAGAGTCGGCATTAGATCAACCAACCACAGTGCAGTACATTTTTAAGGTGCTGCTAGCACATGCATCCACTCAGTGACAATATAAATACATATGATTTATCCTTTATTTCAAGTTCAACTGTGCTTATTTCTCTCCTTTCCTCTCTTGGCCTGACAGCTGGATTGTGACGAGAACCTAGTCCTGCCTCATACCTGACCTCCACCTTCATACGACACGGTACTTTGGAGGCATCTTGGATCATTGCTACATGACAACAGGAAGATCCCAAACAAACATGACACACACACACACACACACACAAGAATCTAATTTCAGTTCAGCAAACCCCCCCTCGGGCTGAAATATATCCCTCTCCATGTTTAAACGGATTCCTTGGAAATTCCTGTATTGCGGCATCAAAGGTAAGTGATGTAAGCCCTGACCAATCACAGCACGGAGAGCAGGCTCATGTGTCTGCTGAGCATGGAGAGAAAAGAGTGTCAATCCAGAGCAAGCAGGCACACGACTTAAACTGAGCATCTGAGCACAAGCCAACAACCGGGCCCTGCGTTTTTACACCGAGGTTAGCGTTTCCTTGGGTAAGCTCGCAGCGCTCACTGCCATGCGAAGCAGTTGAAGAAACTGGATTTTCACTTAACGCCTTCATGCAATTTCAGATATTTGTCGAATATGGACCAGAAAATGAGAGCTGCTGTGTGTGCCATCGTTCTCTTGCTCGCGCTGGATGAAGGTAGGCGCGTTTTTATTCTTTCCTACGTCACTAGATTGGCAGCTTTCGCTTCCAAACCGGTGTGACTTTGGTGGAAAGAAAATGGAAACGTAGATATGCTATGTGTTTTGATGCAACAGCTTGGCTCCACAGATTCACACTCTGACGACATAATTTACAACTTGGACACATACCAGATGCTACAGATGTTTTCCAGCCACAGTCGCACACAACTAAGAAATCCCTTCCTTTAGACTTAGTTGGTGAGGCCTGCTGTTTCATTAGCATATAATTATTTTTCCTCTGTCGCTTCCCTTTGTTATTGCTTCTGTTTGTTGGAAATAAGTTGGATTAAAAATGTACACTTTGCTCGGATTTGCTCAGCAGCTCGTTCTCTCTCTCTGTTTTTGTGTATTTGCGTGTGTGTGTTGGTCCCTAGGCGAGGCGCTGAAGTGTAACTACTGTTTCTCAAAGGGTGGGGATCTGTGCACGCCCACCAGCACTCAGACTTGCTCGGGGTCGGCTAACGCCTGCGCCGCTGTCATCTTTTCAGCCCCGCTGCGTAAGTCTGAAAGATTCTCACCTTTCCTGAATGAATGAGCTCAGTCATAAAAAAAAAAAAAAGAAAAAAGAAAAAAGAAGAAGAAATAAAATCATCAAAGTTGCAGGCAATTGGGAAAAGGTTCTTTTGCAAGTTAATGTGAGGCTGCAATGTGCTGAGCTGTCCAACTTTGGAAAATGCTCCCTTTATTTATTGTGAAGATCTTTGGGGTCCAGCTACACAGAACCAAGTCTGGACTTTTCCTTTCGACAATCAGAGAGAGTGGTACGATGAAATAACATTTATATATATATATGTGTATTTTTCTAGACTCGTCCTTCCGTCAGTGCATGAACATGGCCGTGTGTCAGGGCTACATCAAGACGCCTGGCGTGTTCGCATCATGCTGCACTACTGACCTCTGCAACTGAGCTCGGGACCACCACCACCACCAGCGCCACCCCCCAAGATTTATTCTGTTCAAACTGTTCTCTGTTGGCTTGTTTCACATCAATATGTATTTGATCTCTTGAGATGATGTCCACCTTGTCCCATGTAGGTCCGGTCAGTTCAAGCTTGATGACACTAGATGGCAATAGAGCGCCGTGGCAACATAAAGAATCCATTTTGGCCTCTGCAGCATTTTTTTTCTTTTTTTTTTTTTTTTTTTTAGGAAAGGAGGCTTATTAAAAGACAAATAAAGAAAATGAATGACATTTTGATATCTCAGTTTTGATACCTGCCTCGTGATGAATTTGAACGGCAGGTGCGGCGGCTTATCGCTTATTAAAAGCCAAGCCATTTCAACCTGCAGTTTTAATAATGCATTATCTATCGAGCAGAACATATGCAAATGCATTACAGTTTTCGGTTGCGAGCGGAGATCAGGGGAAATAGAGATAAATGTGCTCTCCTTTGCGAGGGTGGCTGCTCTCTGCTGGCATGCCTCATGAGCTCGGCATGTCACTAAGAGTGATTTAGGCTCCGAAGGATATCGTGCATTAATCTGGAAACCGGATACGTTCAAAAAAGCCTGGCCTCAAAATGTTCTAAAAAAAAATAAAATTATATATATATATAAAAAAGGATGACTACAGCCTAATTAGAAGCGTAGAAATTAAAAGGAGTCAAATCAGTGATGTGTGCAGAGTGATGTGAATATAAAAAAACATGCACCATTGTACACTGCATCTGAAATAATCTGGTAATGAGGCGAATGGGGAAAAAAGTTGCAGGCGCAACGTGTGTAAATGAGATTTCTTTTCAAAAGCACCCTCAGATTAGATTCTTGGTTAATGTCCTCAGAGGAAGAAACACAATCAGATTGTCAGTATTTACCTTTACGCCAGTTCCAGTTCTCCTCCTGGGCTGGAAGACCTGCCGCATGTTTGGTCCCGTTGTACGACTCTGGAATTGAGGTCGGTCTGTCTGTTGTCTTGTTGCTTGATGCTGCAGAATAAATTTGGGACAATTGAAATGCTTCGTTAATGGTGTTGATAGGGAGTTAGAAGTTTTTCTTTCTTTTTTTTTTTTTTTAAAGGGGCAGGCTTGGTTGGTCCCGGTTACAAGGCAGCTACTTTGACCGAAACGATGTAAATGCAAACACAACGGAACCAAAATAAACTATTGTTTGTCATCTTTATGGGCTGGGATTCGGAACACGTCCGTGCTCTGCCCTGGGGATGTAGCCCAGGGCAGGGCTGGAGGGGAAGGTATATCCCATCTGGTCTGTGTCTCTCTCAGGATTCACATCAGGCTTTCAAGCTGCCACAGTGACCAGACGCACAACCTGGAAGGTCCAAATGCAGGACGGTGTATTTTTCCATTTGGTTTGACATAAACAACTTCTCAATGGGAAAAACGTGAAATAAATCAGTTTTGTTTTTTTTTTACTCATGTGCAATCATCTTAACAGATAAGCCACATTGGATGGTATAAAAACTTCCATCAGGACTCTAACTGGAGAGAATGAGCCCCCCCCCCGCTAACTCAGTAAAACCACAGGAAAATGCCCAAACTCCTTCTTTATGAGGTGTATCCCATTAAGTGGGGCTTCCCTTCAGTAACAAGTGCCTGAGAGCGGTGTGGAAATACCATTCAGCTGTCTGCATGGAGCCTGAAGGACCCCACACTGAAAAACTGGGATTCCACCAACTCTCACGCAGAGAGGAAGACACGCACAGAAGCTCACACAAGCATGGGCAGGAGCGGTGGAAAATGTGACGAGAAATCGGATTCCCGCGGGGCCTCTTTAGGAAACTCTAAATACGCCGAGACGCCTCCTGTCCGATATTCATCTGTTCATTTTGTGTATCATCTGTAATAGTTCACCGAAAGGTGGCAATTGTGTGTTACTTCATGCTGCTCTCACGCACAGGCGCAACTTCGAGCTCTTGTTGACGTGGCCGACATCACACGGGTGTCCTTTCGAGAGATCCTCCGACAGGTCAAAGGTCAAGCAACGTCTTACTGTCTTCATTCAGTTTTAGGATGTTGCTCATACCTGGAGGAGTACATGTCACCCTGCAGCTCCACACCGGTGCACCAGCACTAATCTCAAGACTACCGGTGGGAAATTTGGATCTGTTTTTTTTTTTTTTTACTGACTTCTAATCTCAGTAAAATGAACAAATCTTTTTTTTTTTTTTTTTTTTTCCAAGTCATCTTGTGTGCTGTAGCTGAAGAGCAACATGGTTTGCTTCACGTGGCATATAACACACAAGTTTGCTTTTGTTAAACTGTTGAGCACCCTTTTGGGCCATGACTGATCAAGGAAGCGTTCGGCCTGTCATTCAAAAACTCTCATTCTATGATGGCTACTTTAGCCTACCTGGTCACTGAAGGCCCCGTAGTGTAAGGCAAATTAAACATCCATCCCATAGCTGCACGGCTAACGTTAACTTCCATGCTAACGCAGGCTAACACGGCGTTGGCCCCGGCACTGCTGTAACCACGTGAGCAATGAACGAAAGACCCGGTTAGTTATGAGTCGCGAACGAATCGCTCACTCCTCCGCTGAGAACGCGCGGCAGAGAGACCCGTCCGTGAACGAATCTGAGCCGGCGGCGCGCAGGGAGAAAGCGGAGTCAAAATGAACGACCCAGAGGAGTCAGACATCCGCGGATCTGCAGGTCTGACCCTTCAAGATTGAACCGTGTTCGACATTTTGAGAAAAGAGGGGCCCCGGCGAACTGGCACACGCGAGCGAGCACACGATGAGTCAATTACGACGTCATCGTCGTTTTTATTTATTTATTTTTTTATTTATTTGTGAAACGGTGAGGCAGCGGGGCGCTCAGAGGGGATTTTCTCCTTCCCGTTGTGGGAGGACCACCGGAGCATCAGCTCCCCGCGGCTCTGACGACACTCCTCGCTTCCACTCACACCCCGAACAGACGCCAAAATAAATAATAATAGTAATAATAATAATAATAATAATAATAATAAACAAACAGGAAACGCCTCGGGGGTTTGGCCGTTTGGCTCCGCGTCAGCGTGAAATCACCGTGACGTCAACGG
The DNA here is from genome assembly GCF_900963305.1 of Echeneis naucrates. Taxonomy (NCBI): domain Eukaryota; kingdom Metazoa; phylum Chordata; class Actinopteri; order Carangiformes; family Echeneidae; genus Echeneis; species Echeneis naucrates. Next base: position 10,671,622 of record NC_042512.1, on the reverse strand, counting down.
CCTCTTCGAAGAGCTGGCGCGGTGAATTCCGACTCCTCTCTGAGTCAGAGGTTACAAATAAATAAATAAATAATAAATAAAGATCCTCAGCTGCTGAGGCTCGTTAGGCTGAAGACGTATAGCGCCCGTTAAACACTGACAGGGAAACACCACAGTTAGGAGTTGCGTTTGCAAAGGCAAAATAACTAACTAACTAAATAAATAATAATAATAAAAAAAAAAGCGGCTGGGAAAGAGAGGGATCTTGTTAAACGCTGCAGGATTCTCCAGCAGTGCGAGCGGGGGCCCCTTGTGCCAGGCTTGAGGGAACCGACAACTCGAGGATCTCTTCAGAGTTTCCAAAACGTCATGCCCCCCCCCCCCCAAACACACACACACACACACACACCCCGGGCGAGGAAAGAAATGAATGATATGTTTGTGGTTACTTTAATAGAGGAGTCCATAAAAATGCTGGTTTTGTAGCTACCAGTGAACGTTACAGCTGGGATTCCCTGGAAAACACCCCCCCCCCCTTTCAAATTAGTTACACTAAGGAGAAAACGCTCACTCTCCTGGAAAAAAAAAAAAAAGAAAGAAAGAAGTAGTTCCACTTGTGTGTAAAAATCACACACTCTCCAACGTAAATGTTTCCTCTGCATTAATAAACCACAGCAAGAGGTGCAACATCTGGACTCGCCGCGAAATTGAGCTACTGGAGATATGCCATGGAGTTTATGAACTATTGTAACATATCTAATTCTAATGTTGGACCAGGACTTTATTTATTTAATTTTTTTTTTGTGATACAGCTTTAAGTAGTCTCCTTAGAGAGGGTTGGCATTGACACCTGCAGGATATGCAGAGCCACCAGTTGACCTTTGGGAGACCTGAGCGGGAGGGAGGCTTGCAGAGCATCTTTTTTCCTGATCTTTGGCCTCGAAGACGACAGTGGAGATGAAAGATGCTTCGTCCAAGCCCAGCTTTGCGGGGGTCAAGACGTGGATGACGAAATAAGCGGCGTCCATCGAGACCACGCGGACGGCAAACCGGAAAAGCCCTGAGATGTCGAAGCGTACGGGACGGACACACCAGGGAGGAAGTGGAGGCCAGGAGCCGTGACTGAGCAGCAGAGGCAGAATCTAATTTGATTTGAACTGGACGGCTGCGAGCACGGCGACCCCTCTGGTGTGTGAAACTGAGGGCCAGACGACCTGCAGGGGGACGAGCCTCATCCCAACGTTTTACTGCAAGATGGATGTGACAGGGATTCAAAAATGATCAATAATGGCGAAATCCCGCGAAAAGCCCCAAATCTGTCACAGCTGCTTTCCCACCAACTCGCAGTGAACTTGAGTCTTTCCATCACATCAGGTGCTGCGGACTCATGCTGGGAGAGCCTCTCAGCATCCTGACCCCAAACTGTGTGTATACGCCTCGATCTCATAGCTCCTCCCTTGGCTATATATAATTTCCAGTTTAGCCGGACTCCCCATCAGATGACAACCCCATTCCTCTCTCAACTAAAAGCCCACCCCCACCCCGCCCCACACACATACATACACACACCCACACACACACACACACGCGCGCACACACAACTGCTGGGAAGAAAGATGCTGTCGTCCCTGTGGATTATTTTCCTGCTCGGCTCCGGCGTGTGCGCCAGGAAGCAGCAGCAGCAGCAGCAGCAGCAGCCGGATGATGACGAGGAGTCGTGGCCGGAGAGCGTCTCCAGGGCGCGGTGCGCGTCCCGGTGCCTCAGCCTGCACAGCGTCGCTGCGCTCTCCCCATCGCTCCAGGTAAGCACCCACACCCCGACACCCAATTTCTTTGGAGGAGGAGGAGGAGAGGGGGGGGGGTCTCAAACTTCCCACAGCCAAGAAAAACAACAAATAAAAACTCCGCAGCTTCTAGCGGGAGGCTTGGGGGGGGGCAATCAGTGAGTAAATGACAGAGACCGCCCAAGGGCCACACGGGAATCTGTCATTTTTTTATTTCCCTGGAAGTCAATTTTGTTCGTCGTTAATTGTTTTGGCTGCCTGATTTGAGTTATTTACTTATTTATTTATTTATTTCTTGGAGAAGAAGCTTAAAAGGAGAAAGACGATGTGAACATACGGCTCAACTAACATCAAATCCAGCGTAAAGAAGATAAGTCTTACAGAAGTGAAGTAAAAGTCATATAAGCGATGGTGGTCATTATTGGAAATGATAAAAAAAAAACAACAAAAAAAAAAAAAAAAAACTTTCTCTTGTTTGCCATCATTTTAGTTTCAGGATTCCTTTTTTTGAAAATACTGAGCTTTTTACTAGAGTGTGAAATATAATAACGTCCATAAAATGTACATTGCTGTTGTCATATTAAGATGTAGAATCCAGTTTTACTTGCTTATGTTTGATAGAAAGGAGACATGCTGAAGGGTTTTTTTTTTTTTTTTTTTTGCTGATAAGGGTCAGAGCAGACTATAAGGCCTGTCAGTGGGATGATATAATTCATTCAGACCACCCCCCCCCCCCCCTCCCCTCCCCCTTCCTGTGTCAGTAACTATCTCTTCACTCACAAACAGACATGCAGAGCAGAGTCCCCTCTGTGCTCCGGGCTCCAGAGTAGCTTCCAAACCACTTAGAGCGATTCAAACTGCGTACTGTGATGGTACAAAGGGAAAAAAAAAAAAAAAAAGAGGGAATCAGACTGAATCACGGCTCAGCCTTGATTATCTATTCTCTGGACTGGACCACAAAGGTGGGCTGCTCCTCAAACGCACAACATCCAAGGCGTCGGTTTGACAGGGGGCACGAGGCGGCGATGCTTTTGTGAGTCAAATCATGAGCTGCTTAAGTGTGAAACCCACTCACGCTGACCTCGTGGATGTGTGGAAGGGGGCTGGGATGGGATGGGGTCAGCGTAGATGTCGTGGTGTCCATGGAGACAATATCTCTGTTGCCACTATAGTTTATTACTCAGGGGAATTAAAAAAAAAAAAGTGATGACTATCTTTGACCCATGAATGGCCCACAGCTGGACAGCCGCCCCCCAGAAGGCTTATGGGCATCTATAGAGCTGGTGGTAAAAAGAAAAAAAAAAACAACCTACTTCTTCCATGTCAAATACATATTATATAGGAAAGACAATGAGCTGATGAGATGTCCGAAATTTCATCACCATCACCATCATCACCATCCCAATAGTTTTTCGGGGGCCTTTTGGGTCATATTTTTGCTTGAACCAAATCTAATTAAGAAAATGAAGAGTGGAAATATTAAATTTGACATTCGCACAGAGCCCCCGCGAGGTTTATAACAGATTAAACTTCCCTGACAAATTCATTTTCGTATCCTTCATAAAAGGCAGCACCAAATAAATGTGCTGGGGGCAGAAGGGGCGGGTTTTTCCTGTGCTTCATGCCCAGCCTTCCCTCAGGCTAACACAGCGAGACACCTGCCACGGTGATATTCACCTGTTTTTAGTGCTTTTGGCGATGGTTGGCCGTTTATTAGGAACACTGGGCCGCAGCGGTCATTAGTCAGCGTCCCTACATGTTATCGCTGCTGCCCGGGCCAGCTCACAGACCTCGGCTCCGCTGAGGCGTAGGCTAATGATCCGCCGAAGTGCTCAGCTCAGTTTGACTTGAGGAAGTTCAAGAGAGAGAGAGAGAGAGAGAGAGAGAGGAAAAGAGCGCTTCGCTTCATCAACACACCCCCGCCCCGCCCGAGGAGACAGTTTAACTCAGCTCTCCATCAATCACGCTCTATTTATTTATTGACAGAGCAAATGTCAGTGTTTGAAAGGCCCCTGCGCTCTCGCCTCTGCCGGCGCATCAAGCGACGCCGACGGCGTGTAACCCTCTGTGTTTCAGGCTGACGGCTCTACCAGCAACTCTGAACAAAAAAGTTTTCAGCAATAAAAAAGGCGATTTAATGTTACGTGACCTAATGTGTCTTTTTGAGCCCGGCTGTCCGAGATGTTACCTTACACCTCATAAAGTATGCCCACCGGGACAGAGACTGCCCCCCTGCACACAACGAACCCACAGGTCGTCCGCACGGAAGCTAATCATGACCCCTGGTTAGGAGTTTGTTGCTAGGCAATGTGACAGGAGCAGAAGTATTACGTGATGAATGATGGAGGCCAGGGGTCGGATAGAGGGGGTCAACAATATGATGCAGGAGAAAGAAAGCAGCTTTTGTCCGGGTTGTAAACACGACGACGACAATTGACCAATCTTAACCCAAGAGGCTAGTTTTCACTCAAACAGCAGCATTTTTGGTCATGTGACGACCAGGAAGGACTCGGGGTGCAGGTAATGAACTTGGCAGGGAAATCAAGGACTGGTGGGGAGAACGAGCAGACTGCCATTAAAGGGAGCTTCAAAACCTGCGAGCAACAGCTGCATAATCAGAGGCTACGACTTGGAAGGGTGGAAGTGGCAAGTGCTGGGCTTCTAAAGCAGCTAGCTCTGGGGGGGGTTAAATAGACTCATGGTCCCCAGACAGTCCTAATCTAGCTATGTCAGTTTATAACCGTAGCCACGGCAACAAAGCGTTGATTTATTTTTGTACCTGCTGTGGGTCGGGGGGTAAACAGCAAACAGGAAGATAGGGTTGGAACAAATGAGCCATCTGGATGTTGACAGGTTGTGTGTAGGCTGATTGTGTTGTACTGGAGACATTAATACCGTTGCGGCCCTCGCACGAATGGTGAAAAAGATCATTAGTTTTTATCACAGTAGATCATCAAGGGTTTTCTGCAGGATCGGCAAACCGTTAAAAAACAATTTTCATTCTTCTTTTCTTTTCGCATAAAAGCCGACGCACGCCTCGAAACCCCCCCGGAAAACCAAGCGTGAACAAAACCCGCCGCTGAAAACAGATCGATTAAAATTCGTTCAGATTTGAACTTACATAATAGGGAGCAACAGGATTGGAAGTGGAGAGACGCACACACGGCTGGTTTTGGTTGCTGTCAGCTGATTTGTCGACAATAATCAATACAAGGACGTGGCCTGAAGGAAGTGTACTTCAGACGAGCGGAGGCGACGTATGAAATGGATTACGGCGGATTTAGTGAAGGAACGCACAAAGTTGGCGCACGCAAACACAAGGCATCCAAAAACCAGGCGTGTCGATTCACCTGTTGTGGCCTGGGCGCGCGATCCTTGACCTGCACTTTAGTTTTCAGCAAACGGCCCTGGGCCTCGCTGCGTTGGAGCCGTGAAGGACAGCGAGCCCCACAAAATGGAGAGGACAAACACCGATTTGTCTTCACACGCACAAGCCAACGCAATATATATGTTCCTCTGCACTTCATTTCAATTAATGTCTCCTTCTATTCTCTCCCCTTCAGAATAACGGATCCCTGGCCTGGTGTCAGAACTATAAACAGTGCGCAAAGGTAGGTGACCAGCGGTGTCCAAACGATCTCTGAATAGTGGATAGACAATAAAAAGGGATGAGTCAGAGGGATGAGGTCAGACCTTTGAGGACTTCTGGGGGAAAAAAAAAAAAAAAAAAAGCACACGCTGTAGGATGTTTCCTACCAACATCTAACCCCCCATTCCTGTCTTGGACTGTCGCACAGCAGACAAAAGTCACAGTGAAAACAAAAAAAAAAAAAGGATGCTGCGTTACCATGACCACCGAGCTGTTACCATCAGTCTTAGCAGCTGCAGCGTTTCTGTTTGTTTCAGTTTTTTCTTTCTTTCAGGCGCCGATTTTGACGTTTGAACTTCAAAAAAAAAAAAAAAAAGAATGAACTCGGCTATTGAGATGTACCCGCAGCGAGTGCAACGCCTTCACGCGCCCGGCGGCTCGGCGCGTTTCGAAAAAAAAAACCGCTCCGCGTCAGTCCGCCGAGCCGGTCGTGAGGGGAGTGAAGGTGTGTTTCGTCTGGTGTCATAAATCAAGCCTGCTTTGTGCGGCCGCGGCCGCGATCGCGTACCTGCCTGGGTGCACATTGGCGCGCACGTGTGTTGTGTTCGTGCCTTTGTTGCAGCCGCTGCAATAAATCACCTCACGTGCACACGGGTGACAGCGCGCGGTGGTTATCACCCACGTCTCAGCTCCGCCATTCATCACCAAACTTGGCCCTTTGCTCTTGGACATCCTATACATCACTGCAGATTCCCAGCTAATAGACCAACACTCGTGAAGCAGGCAGACAATAACGGATGGGACACCTCCCACCCCGCCTCTTCTGAATAATGATATTATGTTCATCCCCTAAAACTTTCCTTGGTTACTTCCACGGAGCGATCGCGCGGATAATTTCACTTCACAGCTGACGTGGCGACCACTGAGACCGGGCGCTTTAAAGAGGTTTGACTTCCCGCAAGGATGATCGTCGTCTCGCGCGGCGGCGGCGGCGGCGATATTAACAGGCCTCAGCCAGCCTCTCACCGTGATGGGTATTTTGCGGTGACAGGTTTGCACATCAGACGTCTCTCCAGCTGCATTATTAAGAGCCGGTAAAGTGTGACATCCGGGCTCTTTAAGGAAAGATCACAGGGAGGAAGTGTTTTTCACGGCAGGGTGGATTAGTTCATGATACCGGGAGCTGCTTCATCTTCAGCAGCGAATCATTCAGGAGTGCTGGTGGTGGTGGTGGGGTGTCACGGGCACTTTGTGAAAATAAAAGCTGCTGAGATTCTTCCATCAGCATCGGCTGATGACAGCTTTTACCTGGATTTGCCTTATCTGGTTCTTAATGGCCCTTTAATTACAAGTCTATGTAGCTGGATTATATAACGGATAAAGGAAGGGCCATTAGCTCGACTCATTAGCTCATACTAAAAATTGAAAAAAAAAAAAAAAAAAAAAAGGAATGAAGAGAAAAGAAAAGAAAAAAAAAAAGCTCTTTAACAACAAAAAACCTCAACACTTCAACAATCAAAGGGCGCGTTTGAATCCTACATAAAACCTATTAGACACAGACACTCATGTACTATCATGGGGAATGTACAGGTTGGCAAAAAAAAAAAACATAAAAACAAACCACAACATCAGAGGAGACCAGGTGAGGACGTAGTCAGCCGCCTAAAGTTCACGAAAGGTCGTATTTTGTCGAATTTGCTGTCGCGAGTGCTATATTATGAAACTTAATCTGCACCCCCCCCCCCCCCAAATCCCACCCAGACAGAGTGTGACACCGCTCCGACTGAATTAGTGATGTGGAAATCCACATTATACTAAAATGTAATTGCCGTCCCGGGTCACTCAGGTAATTCCATCCACTCAGTGCTTTTTATTAGCAGTGTCTCTGCCTGTGATCGTGGTTGTTTTGAAGCCTGGCCATTATTTGAATTCCATTTTTTTTTTTTTTTTTTAAATTAGACGTGAATCTTTGCTTTATTCCGCTCTGTGGGATTCTGATGGATTTGGGTTTGATTTTGCATCCATCAAGGAGCTGGATGACGCACATCGCCCCAGTTGAAAGAAATGAACAAAACAAAAACAAAACTAAATTCTAATGACTCCCTTATTGTATCATATCTTATGCAGGATCATAAACGTGCATCCCCCATCCATCTACTAGTGGCCGCAGTTTCTTCAGCGGCACTGACAGATTTAATTCGGCGTCACGTCTGTCAGCAGTCGGAGAAATAACAGCAACGGCTGAGCTGATCCGCTCTCTTCGCTGGCTTTCGCTGTCTTGTTTAATCAGGATTAACCGTGACATTAGATCATCGGGATCATTCCTCGAAGGGAAATCTAGCTCCCGGTCAGATCAGCGTGGTCCTCCGTCGAGCCTGAGCTTGAAACGGATGAGGAGAAAGCCGCCATGATATGTAAATATAATCATTTCTGGTTCAGTTTCTAATAGCATATAGACAAACAATGAACTGCAACTACAAACCTTTTCTGCACGGACAACCTTTTTTTTTTTTTTTTTTTTTTTTTTTTTTAAAGAAGCTTTCAAACTGAATATGGATTTTTATCCATTCAGGTTAAAACTGCTCAAGAGCTTGGGGTCATGGTGACATGCTCCGACGTCTAAAGGTTCATTTTTATACAGTTTTGCATGACAGGATAACCAAAGTGAATAAAAATCAGATATAGATACAATTTTCTAACCTCTCCTGAAGGCTCAAACATCATCCAGGTGGTAAAATGGAAATACTATTGTGTCTCAAGTTTACTTTTTGACACTTGAAGCTGGCTCGTTATTGACACGTCCCTGCTCCTGAGCTCGGGCGGCCTTATGAAGCCTGTTGACGCTCGCAGCTGGAAGACACTTCACTTTGGCTCGTGACCATTTGGCCGCTCGCGTGTCCTCGCGGAGCTCGGTGGTAATGAGTGCTTGCTAATCCTTCTGTCACTATCTCCTGCAGGCAGACGGCCATTTGCAAGTTGCCAGCGTTGATTAGCAACACGCTCCCACTTAGTCCGGTTCGATTGAGCTCTTAGAAGGGGAAAAAGGAGCGCGAGATAGCGCCGACTGTTGCATCGGCGCCGCAGAGGGGCCGAGGGGTTTGTACGCGGTGACACCAGCGTCTTAGCTCGTGACCTACACAATTGGCACCCGGCGCAGCGCAACGACCTTCTTTCAGCAGCACTTGGCAGCCATTAGTAGACTTCAATACTCCCTACAGCCTTGTCCTGACGTTTGACTGAGAGCCAGACATCTCTTCCCTTCTTCCCTTCCCCTCCGCCATGCCTCGAACTCTCATTTTCAACCCCCCCCCCCCGAAAAAGTATTTGAGAAATTATTTGCTCGCAGTGTCGTTCCATGGGAAAAGCCTGTGGATGTTTAAAAAGCCTGGAACGCTTTCAAAAGACGACGCAAGTAGTTGAAACAGGAAGGCCGAGACAAACGTGGGACCGTTTCCTATCCGAGGGGTTCGTCTGGGCAGCGAATCAAACGGCATCGAGCACCAAAGGAACAGCATTTTGCACGGTCAGCAGAGAAGTTGTTCGCTCCATTATCTCCGGTTGGTCATGGAGGAGGAGGTGCACAACTACTGCCAAACACACACACACACAAAATCAGAGTTGCACGCTGCAGCCAAATAAACACAAGCTATGTCCTGTGACCTGAACAATCACCTCGGATTCCTTACCGGCTCCAATTTGCTCCGAAATTCCTCAGTCGAGACAAAAACCTGAACTAAACTCTGTCGTCTCACCACACATACAGGCTTTCTAAAATCTCCCTGAACCACATCGCAGAGTTCGTCCCGGTCAGATCCATTTGCAGTATAGCCGAGTGGAATGCTTGATTTGAGCCTGAAATGGGGCGGAAAACTAACTGACGCCGAGGTACAATGGGAACGGCACGAGAGTTGGGATGTCAGTTCAGATTAGCGGGCGAGTCGCCCATGTGGGGGCTGGGGGGCGCGGGAGATGGGAGATGGGAGATGGCAGGGCTGGCGGCGGGGAGCTATCAGACGTGCTTCAAGACATTCCTCGTCGTGTGGCAGGACTCGCTGTACTCCGCGTGCACGGCCATCGCTGTCTCTGAATGATGCAGACAGTGGAAAAAGCAGTTTAAAAAAAAAAAAAAAAAAAAATCAGAATACAAAAACCTGTTTAGTGTACGTGGACTCTGATCAAGACAGGGAAAAAAACGCACTTAAACGCAACATTCTTCAGTTTTATGTCGTCTGGTCTCACTTCCCATTGGCTCCCGTGTAAAGACATCTCAAGTTTCCAATAATTTCTGCCGTCTGGTGCACGCTATGGTTTCAATTTCAGGCGTCTACAAAGAGAGCAGAGGAGAAGTTTGAAAAGTTCACTTCATGAGGCGGATCACTGTCCTTACGTGACACTATAGGTGATGAGGGGGTTGTGGGATTTCTTTTATTTTTTTAATATCTATGGCCAATAGAAGATAAATGACAAATTAAAAGTTGACCAAACAATATATACTGATGAAACAATATCAATAGGAAGCATCGAGGGTCAAAGCCTGCAAATGTTTACGCTTCGAGTCTCGTCTGATCTGTTTGCTTTCTGGTTGTGACACACATTTTTATTTTCGTTTTCACAGTTGGACACGAAAGCTCGGCCCCCACTACTGCCAACAGTGTCGCGGTCGCAGAGAGATTTCCAGTGTCATGAATAAAATTACGGCGGCGGTCTTTTCTGACAGCGCTGTTGCGCTCGCAAGGTTAAAGATGCCGCTGCCTCTGGATGTGAGGCAGCGTTCGGACTGCTCCCATCATGCTTTGTGCTGATGCCTTGACACCGCTATCGATTTCCTTTCGCATTTACTCAACCTCCAAGCTGTGGGCGGAATGCTTCAGGACACCGGCGTTCCAGGTGACCCGTAATGGGAGCGCCGAATGATATGAGCATCCGTATTCCCGAGCCCTTCTCTGTTTTTTTTTTTGAGACTAACTTTCAGACAGCTCGCCGTGTCCTTGTGATGCTGCTGTACGTTTCTCCACCCCCTCCCCCTGCTGTTTCTCAGTACAGCATGAAATTACAATCAGTATACACTCGCTCCCCTGGGCTGCCTCTGCTCACCGCATAGAGGACGCTGCTGATAATCAGCGACTTTGCTCAGAAGCAGCCCGAGAGCAGGGTGACATTTGTTCGCTGGCGTGTACTTGCACTTATTGCACCTCATGTTACATTTATGTTCTCCCACGCGGCGTTTGATTGTAATGCACGTCTAGGGTTCTATATTAATACTCGGATAGTAGCAAAGGTCACAAAAGAGATGGGGAGAACAACAGCTCAGGTCCTGTCTTCGGATTGGCTGACTTGGAGATGCCAGAAAAGTGGAGACGTAAAATGACACTGTGAAGGTTTTTGGGGTTCTTCAAAATCACAAATATAGCTCCTTGCTTATGTATGTGAAGAGTCCAGATGGAGTTTAAACGCAGGAACTTTAACTACTGAGCCGCCCGTTATTGCAACCATCAATATGTTTCCTGTTTCGTCTAGGCCAGGAAGTGCAACACTCTTATGTATTATGTCTCTTATCACCGTTAAAAACCAGGCGCGCATTTGTATTGCTCTGTCGGCGACATCACTTGTTCTTTCCAAACTCATAATATTTCAGAAAAGCAACCGCTCATCCGGCGCCGCCACGCCAGATTGTAATCTGACGGATGAAACTCATCTTTCGGCGAATGTCTGCTCGGCGCGTCTGGATTTTAATAATGACACTCGCAGCCTGAGTGATTCATTTTAGCGTGCCGCGGGGAGTTTATTGTTACCTGTGAGAGAGATGTTAAAACGGATGAAATTCTCTGGCTCACTTTATTTATTTATTTTTTTTTGCGGTAAGGGGTGCCGTCTGCCATGTTGGAAGCGTTTGCCTCTTAAGAAGGCCCAGAGAGATTCGCTTTTCGAGATGTTCTCATTCATACCTGACTGGGATTCTCACTCGCACTTGTTGCCTCCAACCCCACAGTGCCTGGAGCCCTGCAAAGATTCCTGGGAGATGAAGAGGAAAAACAACTGCAGAGAGCTATGTGAGGTACGGAAGCTTTTTAGTGTACACGTGGAACAACTTATTATATTAGTATGTTAAAAGGAGCAATATGGAAAGGTTAATTTCAGCAACAACCTTCAGTCTTTCACAAATACCAATCTGTGTACCAGTTGGGCAATCTGCCAGCCAAGCTGCAACCCTCGATCCCCTCATCTTTTGGCCCGCGATAGTTGACGCGACGATGCTAACGCTTCTCCCCTCTCCAAACCCCGCCCGCAGCTGGCGTTTCCCAAGAAGCACTGGGAGTGCGTGACCAGCTGCGAGTTCCTGCAGTCGGTGCAGGCGACCAAGCAGGGCATCTGCCCCCCTCCGGAGCGAGCCAGCGGCTTCGCGGCCGCCTGCGTCGAGAGCTGCGACCGCGACGGGGAGTGCTCGGCTCAGAGGAAGTGCTGCTCCAACGGCTGCGGCCACACCTGCCAGCCTCCCAAGGACCTCTACAAGGGTAAGCGGAGCCAAGAGAACTGAGATGTTCAGCGTGGCGTTATTCAGCCAGTGGCGGGGTGGAAAACCGAGACTAAAATATATATATATATATATATTTGTTTTGCTTTCCAAATGAAACACCTCTTTCTCACAGTTTTATGACACAGAGCTTGAATTCTGCTCGTGTTTTGCCCAAAAACAGGGCAGAAAGTGAGTCACAACTAAAATGCCTGGGCACAAACACACACTGCTGCTGCCAACATACTGACTCAAGCACTAAAGTGAGACTGATTCACCGTTTGAAGTGTCAAACAAATAAATAAATAAAAATCAAAGCATCCTAACTTTTAGAGACAGAGGATGTGGCTACTTCCTGAGTTTTTTTTTTTTTTTTTTTTGCTTTTGCTTCCAGGACTCAGCAAATATGCTCATTATGTTAAAGAATTGAGTTTTTTTTGGTTTGTTTTTTTTTATGCACATTATCAAACTGCAGTGTTTGGGAAGAAAGGCTGAGCCAACCGAATCGTCTGATGAGGTTTAAATGCAGAAATTGCCATGTCACGCTAAAAGATTGTAGATTTGAAGAAGCTTTAACAGAAACTTAAAGCTGCTCTGAACTTCCTGTCAAATTGAATAAGTGTGGTGGCGGCGACTCCGAGTCAGGTTGAGCTTGGCCTGCTCGGGCCTCCATTGCGAAAGGGGGATCAAAGGAAGCCAAGACAAAACCAGCTCCAGAGAGCCTGCAGCATGTGTTCAGGCCTCACTGATGGCCAATTCTTTTCTTCCCACCAGGGTGCTGCGTTAAGCTGTCAATCACAGCAGCCCCAAGAGTCCCTGATCTGACAGAGAGCTGAGATGCAATCAGAATTACAGTCGACGGTTGCCAGTTACTGTCGAGCGTTTAACCCATGATGACCATGTGCGCTTTGTTTGGGGTGGTGGGGGGGGGGAGCAGGTGCCCCGCTGAAGCCGAGGAAGGAGCTGGGCTTCAAGGAGCTCCCGTCCGGTCTGCTGGAGGTGCGCTGGTCTTCCCGCTTTAACATCTCAGCCGAGCCCGTGGTCTACGTCCTGCAGAGGAGGTGGAACTTTGGCATCCAGCCCAGCGAGGTTGCCGCCACCTGCTGGCAGGTGGTCGCACAGGTGAGGCTTGCTCCACCGGAGCGCGGCGTGTTGACGTATCGGACGTCAAGAAAATGAAATAAAGGGGGTTTACTTCCTGGTTGTCTCCACCGCAGACCACAGACCAGGGGGTGAGGCTGTCCGACATCCGGCCCGGACGCTGGTACCAGTTCAGAGTGGCAGCTGTCAACACGCACGGGACCAGAGGTTTCACCACGCCCAGCAGGCACTTCCAGTCCAACAGAGGTCAGATGCTCCTCCGCTGTGTGTGTGTGTGTGTGTGTGAGACGCCATCAGAAGACAGATCGTGCACTGGTTAAATGGCAGCTTAGTTTAAGGATGGCGACCAAATCATGACCCCGGACCGGCAGCCACAGGCTGGATTCGGGATTACTGCGGGATCATGGGATGGATGATTAGCCACTCAGAAAGAGTCAGATCTTCAGATGTCAGGATGAAGCTGGCCCTTTGTTTTCTTCACTGGGCCATGCTGAGCTGTGATTGGTCAGCAGGCGCCTCACTGGCGATATAAAACTGACTTCAGATCCGGACCGGGCTTCGTTTTATTAGCCGGAAGAAGCTGCAGCTGCTGACAACTGAGCTTTGTGAAGTCACACGACAACAAATCTGTGGGGAGGTTTCAAATCTTCATTCAGCGACAGAGGCAAAGGACGGTGATGTCCTCAGGGTCAGAGGTCAGGACCCCAGCTGAACCGTTGGCCGGCTCAGCTCAGCAAAGCTTTTAGACCACCCAGGATTGGACATGAGCTCAGACTTTTAAAATAACTTTTACCACGACGCTTCACAATAAACGCAGAAAATATTGAATTCGTTCACACAATACAGAGAGAGACTGTGAGAAAATAACGAGGAACAACTGAAGTCACGATGAACTCCTCATCTTTGATTTTCAGGAGTTAATCTTGAGCTGAATTTAGCTTATACTGTAGTCAGTAGTCAGTGTCAGAAATAATATCCGAAACGGTAAAATGTCTTCACACAAAAGATCACTACTAAGCGAAGGTGCAGTAGTAACACTGACATGGATCCTTATCATTTGACTACATTGGTGTGTATTAACAATCCCCCCCCCCCCCCTCCACTCAGACCCTGCCAGTCCTCCTGCACCTGCTGAGCTCAGAGTGGCCAACATGAGCTTCGGCCCCGGCAGGGCGGTGTCGGCCACGGTCCAGTGGAGCGTGCCGGACGACCCGGATGTCCCCGTCCACCACTACAAGGTCAGCTGGAGCTGGACCGCGGTCGGACACTCCTCCGCTTCGTCGCTGACCAAGAGGAGGAAAACAGTGAGAGGGGTGAGGACGGTGGCAGGTAGACGAGGACACGCAGGACTCGGTCTCCTGCTGCTTAAAGGCCCGTGTTGTCTAAAGGTGGACGCACGTGCGGTTTCCATTGTGAAATGTGGCACAGTGCTCAGTACACAGAAACACGCTATACAACTATAACTAACCTTTAAAACCTCTAACATTGTGATGTCACAATGACATGGTCACTGCCCCTCACACTTGGAGATACCAAATCCTGCAAGGTTAGAATGGTCGGGGGGGACGTCAGACCCTCAGACAGCGTTTTCGTGTCTGACGTCCTGCAGTGATGCGTGACGTGAAGCGGGCTCAACCTGGACATCGATCGGCTGCTGTTTGGAAAAATGCTGCTGCACGGGAAGTAAAACGCAAGAGGCAAACAAAGTGACGTTTGTGTGTGTGTGTGTGCGTGTGTGTGTGCATGCACACAGGGCCAGGTGGAGCTGGACAGCATGCGGTCCAACAGGAGCTACAGCGTGGAGGTACAGGCTGTGTCCTACTGGGGACAGACTCAGCTCAAAGGCCCCCGAGCCGTGCTGCACTTCACCACCCAGCGCAGTATGTGTCTCTACACAACCAGAGCGCACACTTCGTGCCACATTATTATATCACATCTTCCTGTCTGCAGCATGACTTAAAAATAGTAACTCTGCTAAATGCTTCCTCCTCTTTTCGGACAATACTCAGGTTCTTACAACTTGAATGGTGATTTATATATATATATATATATAAAAAGCACCAGTGGGATTTAAATATCCCCCCCACCACTGCAAATGTTAAATGGCAGATTTTCAGCGCGTAGTATTTTAACTTGTCCCAGCGTTCTTAAAAAAAAAAACAAAAAAAAAAAACACAGGCTGACATTATAAAACAGACACAGAGAGAATAAATCTTCTGAGCAGTCACAGAGATGAAGTTTAACAGCCCCCCCACCACATCTTAAATTTTGGTTCCTAGAGGATGATTCATTCATGTAAACTTGACCATCACATCCGCATAGCACTCGTGACCCCTTGACCTTTGTTCGCCCTTAACAAAAAAAAAAAAAAAAGTCAAAATGCGACTGTGCGTCTGTGCTTTGATTTATGAGGACATTCCTGCCCCCCCCCCCCCGGAGGAGGAGGAGGAGGAGGAGCCACACTGCTGTGCCTTGCAAAATTATTCACATTGTCATTTACTCTGGCAAAGATAAAGTCGAGGTCGGATACAAATTGAACTCGAGCCTTCTCGGGTGTGACGCGCCGAAACTTTCATGCGCAGTTGGTTTCCTGCTGCTCCTAATTAAGTCTTAACCTTCCTGAAGGTGCCGCTTCTGTGCCGAGCAAACCTGCGGGCGACACCCTGGACGTGGGGACGCCGTTCTACCAGGACGGACAGCTCCGTGTCCATGTCTACTGGCAGAGAAGCACCGGTACGTGGCGCACGTTCAGTCTGTAGCGAGGGAGCGGCCATAGGTGAATGAATATGGTCCACCGGCTAATGGTTTACTGTGGTCGGTTTAAGCTTCACCTGAGCTGAACCGAGGAGCACAAATACAGCTATTGCACATAGATACACACACACACACACACACACACAAAAGAGCTTTCTAAAGGCTGATCCTCTGTAATTATGCTGTAGCACAAAGGACGACAGAGGGAGACAAACAGCATTGTGTTCGCACTGAGCTGCTTCCGCTGTTGTTCTCACAATCAGCGAGAACACACAACACGCAGCCGAGAGCTTAAAGGTCACATGGCATCGAAATGCAGAGCGCCGTGTGTTTTGATTGTAGCGCGTGTGCACAAACAGGCTGGCTGAGTTTTCTGAGCCTTACTGCCAAACGTGGCGAGGATACAGCCGAGCAGTTCAGTTCAGGACAACAGAACTGTTGTGAGGAAGGAAAGGTGAGGAAGGAAAGGAGCGGAGGGAAGGGGGGGGGGGGGACATAGTCAGGGAGATAACAGATCCAGAACTAAGCAAGCAATCAGCCCAGGCAGACAAAACAGCGGGGTGATAAGCAGATTGTTTAGACAGAGCAGGTGAGGCAGCAGGTCAAAATGGAATGAAACAGAGCTGCAGGACACGTGACACACACACACACACACACAAAAAAACAAAAAACAAACTCAGGGTCAGGGAGGGAAGGCAGGTTCCTGGGGTCAGTATGAAGACGGCAGGTCAGAGGCAGGCAGGCAGTCGATGACTGAAAAATTAATCTGGAGGAGAGCGCAGGAAAGATTCACCGTGCGGAGCGCAGGCGAGGCCGATTTGGCCGACGGGAGAGGGGGCGTGGCCAGCAGGTATGGCGGTAGAGGAGGGGTGAACAGAGAAATGCACGAAGCCTGTATCCAGATATTCACAAACCGAGCCGTGATGTCACAGCGAAACCTCTCTGCCGCTTTCAAAAAAAAAAATCTCAGCCATCATATATTTCTTTGGCGACTCATTTCCTGTCTCTTGCGGTTTGTGTAGACCCTTCAGTTGAATTCTACAGAATCCAGTGGGGGCCAGAGTACTGCGCGCGCAACCAGACCCGACCCCTGGAGAAGACCAGCACACAGGTAACCCCGGCATCGCCGTTAGTTACCGCGCCGTTCTGGCCTCCGGGTTCAGCAATGACCAGTTTCCTCTGTCTCTGATCGATCCAGGAGAGCTTTGTCAGCCTCTGGGGTTTGCTGTTCGCCTGCAAGTACAAAGTCCTTCTGCAGCCGGTCAGCAAAAAAGGCCGGCCTCTGGCAGAAAGTACCAGTTTCTTCACTCCCTCTTGTGCTGCCATCCAGGCCAAGAGTCCAAAGTCCATAGCCTGCCCCGGAGAGACCGGTGAGATGGCAGGAACCTTGAATTATACGTGAAGCGGTGATAGTGTTTTCACCAAGCTGCATCAATATCAGCGAGTACAGACCGTTATGAATATCCAGGTTAAAGAAAATGACAATGAATTACGTTCAAACGGAAAATATTTTTTCAAACAGCCTGACAAATCATCAGCATGTTCAAGTTAACATGTGGCCTTGGTAGCGTTGCCTCTGGCCTCCTGTGACCTTCCTCATGCCAGTTGTAAATAATGTTGTAACAGTTAGCTCATTATCCCGGCACCTGTCTTCATTTGACCCCCCCCCCCCCCTCCCCCCTTTCCTCAGCAGGCTCCGCCCAGAAGGTCCTGCTCAAGGCGGCCAACCTGACCGCATCCTTCGACGTGCTGGGAAGGAACGTGACGGCCGTCTTCAGCTGGGGCTCGCCCAAGGTGCCGCCCCACCAGCAGATGACCGGCTACCAGGTCACCTGGGCCGAGGTCATCCTCACAAACCGCCACCACGGCGACACCACCAACAACAACAACAACAACCTGCCACACAGCCTCATCTCCCAGTCCCAGATCCTACCCCCGGTTAGTGCCGCTCACGCTGCAGTCACGAAAGTAGGCCAACATAGAAAAACCGGAATAGCCACAGGACCGTAACGGCAAAGGATGTTTTCCTCGTCAGGCTGGAGATGGACGCTGTTGTGCAATTTCATTTGAACAGGAAAAACATATAAGAAGAATATTAAACACGTTGCAGATATTTGATGAGCCATGACTACTTGAAAAACTGATATTTGAGCAAACTGAAAATGTCAAAAACAAAACACACCAAAAAAACAAAACAAAACAAAAAAAAAACCCCAAATTGGTGAATTGGTCTCTTAAGCTTTTATTCAAATTGCAGGCTCTTCAGTGTCACTTCCATTTGGGAAATGTCAATTCGTTTTCAATTTATTTCAGTTTTACAGCGCGGTTTGGTAAAATAGCTTTTTCTGTGTGTGTGTACGTGTGTGTTATTTCCCCCCTCTGGATGAGGTGGTCCGCTGAGTGTAAATGCAGATGCAGATTGGTATTTTCCCTGCAGACAAATCTCAGGGTCCACCGAGCTGCCAAACACTTTGAAAAGCTGTTTAGTCTGCAGCTTCCTTACAATTTCACACAGCTCGAGCATTCTAAGGACTTGTCTTTCTACATCCTCCTCCTCACTTCGCTTATCCCGTCTCTGGATGTCTCAGGATGTCAATGTGCTGGTGGTGTCGGGACTGCGCCCGACCAGCCTCTACAGACTGGAGGTCCTGGCCATCACGGCAGACGGCGAAGGCCCTGCGACCAGCCGGACCTTCCAGACTCCCGGATACCGGAGCGGCCCCAGGCACAGTAAGAAATAGCTCGGGGTGGGGGGGGGGGGTGAAAGAGGCAGCGTCAAATAGCAGCGTCTAATCACGTCTCTCATCTTCCCTCATCCAGAACCCAGGCTGAGGAAGCGTCACCGCGAGCAGCCAATCACAGGGCGCCACTGAACCGAGTCAACCGAACCAAGTCTCCCAACCTCAGGGCGATCGGCGATGGCGCCGGCTCCATTCCTCCAGAACAGCTGCTGCGCGCTCTCAAATACCAACCCCCCCCCCCCCCCCCCCCCCAAAAAAAAAAAAAAAAAAAACTTGCAGCGAAGCTTTACGCGACTTCTTGTTTTCCTTTTTGACTCCAGCTGAGGCAGATTCTCGGCGCTCGTTTGTGACGTGTTAGGTGATTATATGCATGCAGACACCAGTTAGCTACGCCACCGCGGGGCTGGGTGTGCGCGAGGAGCGTCGGCGGCCATCACCTAAGTTCGAAAACTTTTCTTTTTTTTTTTTACCCCCCCCCCAGCTGCCCCTGAAACGCTTTTATGAGATATGATATACTCTAGATTCTTTCCACATCAATATTTCAAACTTTTTTTAAATTTTTTTTTTTATTTTATTGTTATCTCAAAATATTACAATATTTAATTTGGACTCCCGTAGTCTTCCCGTAAGGGATAATCTAAGTAGTGACAATGACACCGAAGGCCGGGGTCAGATTATCTGAGATGGATACGATATGCAGTAAGAAGCGGTGTGAGGCAATATTTGTTTTCTGTTTTTTTTTTGCGTTGCCGCTCTGCGCTCGAGTTCGATACCCAGCCCCCTGAACTCCAACTCCCCTGCCGCATGCCAACACCCTGCTGTTTGTTGTGCTGAGTTGTCGAGCGATTCCTTCAGACCTAAGAGACTTCTGTGTTTGTCTGGAAAATGACACGTAGCACCCCCCCCCCCCCCCACCCTTGTGCTTTGTAAATGCTGTACATACTGTTTGTCTGTATTTATTATTAGTTGTGGTGTATTTGTGTTCGCGTGAGTGTGTACCGGAAAACACTGCACATCTGTACTGTGTGTGTTTGTGTGTGTGTGTGTGTGCACGCTCAGCCTTTTGTAAACCTCTAGAGAGCCTGTACAAAGATGATTTTTACCTTCAGATAAATTTCACGTTGATCTGTGTACAGCCTACTCGCTGTTTAAAGTCTGATTTTTACCGTTCCGTCTTAAGCATTTTGTGTGCGCAGCAGTGACCTTTATGTGCTGAGAGGATTTATAATGACGGCGGAGCCGAAGCTGCGCTCCTGTGAGAGGGTGGGGAGAGGAGGAGGGGGGTGCAGCTATGAGAAACTAATTTTTCCTCCATTATTCCAGAGGTGGTGTACAAACACAATGTTTTGAAGCAACCCCCCCCCCCTTCCGTTCCTGGGGAAATGGTGTGTGGGAATAAGGATGAGTATACTTCTACACATGCTCAGCAAGGATTGCATCATGGTAAATTCCGATGCATGTCAACACACACACACACACACACACACACACACACGCACAAAGACGCTCGGTTGTGATGCTCGACGTATGTAAATGCGCCTCGGGTGACGTACATCTCCGCGATGGAGTATTGTGGCCCGCAGGCTGACAGAGGGCGTTGGGGGTCTGCTGCACACAGATGCTCTGCAGGTAGTGGAGCTGGATGAGGAATAACTCAGCCCGGAGCATAAAAACATGTTTACCGAGGATTTATGACCATTTCAAGGTCCCCCTCCCCATCACCACCACCACCACCACCACCTCCACTCCCTCCACCCCACCAGCCTGAATGTGTTTACCACAGCGGAGCGAGGGACTAAAAGGGAAGCGAGTCGATTTTATCACAGGAAAGTGAGCGAGGAGGGAAAGATGTTCAACATAACTGAAAGAGAATCGCAAGCCTGAGTCGTGGAGTTGCAAAACCGACCAGAAAGCCCAGGAAAAAATTGTTCAAAATAAAGCAGATTCACATTACATGGTGAATAATAAATCACGATTTAAATAGAGACCTTTACAGTTGCTGCTTCCTGAACTGTAAAGCGAAGCCACTATTGAGGAGTCCTAACCTTCGTTCTATCTATTGAAGGCTTTATTGAAGGCTGCAAAAAAAAAAAAAAAAAAAGGCCAGTCAATGTGAGTCTTTAGTTTCAGTCTCTTGTTTCATGTCTCCGATACAACATGATGTTCACTTTGCAGCTGAAGGTTCCCATTTAGAGGGACACAGACCATAAAACAGTTCAGATCCAAGATCACATCAAAAGCAATCACATGACCAAAACGAGAAAAAAAAAACAAAACAAAACAACCTTCAGGCAGTCTTCGACTACGAAGCATTTCCCTCTGAATATGAAAACTGAAACGCTTTGAATTTAAGCTCATGAGCGAAACTTCACGTCCGGTCTTAACTGCTTGAAAGACGTAAAGAGACAAACTTAACAAGTGTGTCACTGTCCAAATAGCTACGGATCTGAGTTTTAGGACTGAATGTGCGTCGCTGTAAAGCGACATACTGGTTCCATTATGGCTGATCGTTGGTCTCGCAGGGGGAGGGCCGAAGAGCTCAAGAGACAGACCGCTTTTTACTCTGGCTCAAAGAAAGAAGAACAGCAAGAAGAATCAAAACAACAACACCAACAACAACAACAACAACAAAAAAAAGCCCCTGCTAATCATTTACATACACTTCCTGGCACGAAGGAACTCCACGTGGAGCTAAGTGAAAGCATTTAAGGTGGTGGTGGAGGCTCGGCTCGGTTGAGGCATCACACGCACACGAATATTTGAAATTTATAGGCGAACGCGAGAGGGCGCTCATAAAACAGTCACAAGGTGAGTGCCCCGGGACACGTGTGCAGGTGTGTCACACCGTTTGGCCGCAACCTTCCTGGGAAAACGTGTCTTTTGTTTGTTTGTTTGTTTGTTTTTTTTTTCTTTTATGAAATATTGCACAACTCCTTCCTCGACGCTCTCAGAGGAGTTGGCCTCAGTTGGGGACTCGTTCGGGCGAGAGGAAGTGGGGGGAAAAAAAAAAAAGAAAAAAAGATTGGACTCTTGATGTGTTTAACATCAAAGCGGTGTGTTATTTTCTCCTTGAAATGGGCCCTATGAAACGTGCGTTTAGAGGAATGGGAATGAGATGGCGGCCTGCTGCGCGCAGCCGGCGCCTGGGCGAGCGGGGACGGGTGTATATGTCGGTTGAGAAACGCATTCTTTTGATTATGACTGCGTGCTTTAATCTGATAGCGCACATCAAGCATCTGTCCTTTCGTTCCCCCTCTCTTGCTCTGCATTCCCGTCGGCTACCATTATTGATGATAACCATATCTGCAACAATCCTCCAGCCGCTGTAATCTATGAAAGGAATTTGTTTTTAGCTTTCCTCACCTTATGATCCTATTGATTATTTGACATGAGGTGCCAACGTCCTGTGCCTCTTTACTTATTTAGCTGCGTTGTGGTGGTTCACAAGGACAAAGAGATTTAATGGCAAATTCTTGGCTCCTAATGAGCCGGAAGACCTTGAAATGGATACATATATAATTTCCCATTTCATTTGATGGACTGTTTTCGTCCTCTGCCACGCTGTTTATCTGTTTGTTTGTTTGTGCCTGTGAGCACGACGTTGTCTGGACACCGAGCTCCGATTATCAGGCCCAGAGTAATGAGGTCTTTTATGTGTGGGTGCGCAAGGCCGGCCGTGTAATGAAGAAATACTTCACACTTTGCTTTGTATCCTTCAAAGGCCCCAATCTACCCCGAGATTCACTGCGCCACGGTAAGGGAAATAATGTCGAAGAACGCCGAGAGGATCCCACGCTGTTAATGATTCCACTCAGCTCAACTCAACAGCTAATGGGAAAATTGTTAAAACCAATGGCCGTGGAGCACCACGATTTAGTGGGGGAATGTTACGTGGGGTTGCCAGACGACAGGGCCCCGACGCCGTTAACAGCTGATGAAGCTAAGCGAAAAACCCTCCGCAGATCTTTTTTGCAATCAGAGTGTC
This sequence comes from Echeneis naucrates, assembly GCF_900963305.1. Classification (NCBI taxonomy): domain Eukaryota; kingdom Metazoa; phylum Chordata; class Actinopteri; order Carangiformes; family Echeneidae; genus Echeneis; species Echeneis naucrates. The sequence continues at coordinate 10,649,178 of NC_042512.1, read as the reverse complement.
ATCAAACATTCCCTTTAAAAGCCAGACAGCGTTGTGGCTGATCAGACAAGTCAGATCTTTGGCTCCGTGGCCCTCAGCAACACCAATCACAACAATAGATGTAGGTTTTATGACACTTAATACCGTCTGGGCCACAGAATCAAAGTTCAAACTGTAGAAATCTGGAGATGGGTGGAGTTTAGGGGGCATGGGGGTTGCAAGGGGTGAGGAGGAAGATGAGATGTTTGATTTGGAGTGAGGGCAACTGGGCAGTTGTCCAAAGGGGGCGCGAATCTGAGCCGCACTAAACCAAAAGAGGCGCGAAGTTGTTAATTTGTTTCGCCTCAGAATGCGCCTCTATGCTGCTCCATGGACGTGATTTCTCTTTTGGTGGCTCAGTAAGTATGTGCCTCGTTATTTAGGAGAGAAAATTTGTCATAGTTTTTTTTTTGTTTTTTTTTTTAAGTAATTTGCCAAGATTGAGCGGGAACCTCGAGGGGCTCGAATGAGGCTTCGCGGAGACCGCGTGGCGTGGAGTGGAGAGCTGGGGTTCTTATACCGGCCTGATTTCTTAATAGGAAGCAGGAAAAAGAACAAGCACACACACAAAAAGCACAGGGAACAGTTGGAAACCCACAGCAGGGCAGTTACAGTGAATTCATTTCTTGGTCATTATGAAACTCGGTCCGGGGGGGGGGAGGTTTTAGCCTGGGTGATGAACAGAGAACGGCAGCACACTCCTCTTGTTTGCGTCAGGTGTAACAAGTGCACCCACCTGGAGAGCTTCCGCTAATTATCCTTTAAACTAATGAAGGAGAGCCATTTCCCCATTGACTTCAGTACAATCTGACTTCTTTTTTTTTATACAATCCAATTAGACAGAACACACGATGTCACCTATTATGTAGGGTTTAGTAGGTGGAGCAATCACACACAGCAGCATTTTATACTATTATTCAGCGGGACGCACCAGATGGTGAAGGTAAATTAGCGCTGAAATTAGCTGAACAGATGGTCAAATTTACACAAAAATAAATAAAAATAAAAAAATAAATAAATTAAAAAAAGGCTCCTGTATTTCAGGAAAATAAACTGTACTGGGGCCGGTACTGGCCCCTGCTACAGCCATGCGATGACGTCAGGTTGTCAACGCGATTGCAAGCCGCGACAGAGGTCTGGCGGCTGTGCTGCGGAAATGTCTTCGCGCGAAGCCACGTGAGGGCGGCGCGCTCCTCTTTTCGTGCAGCCGTGAACTTTGCAGCGCACATTTCTCACTCTCTACGACTTCACAGACTGAAAGAAAGCCAAAAAAAAAAAGCAGCTATCAGATGGAAGTTGCAGTCGTTTCCTCCTGTTACTGTGAAACACGCTGTTAGAGATGATTAACTTCGCTGTCAGCAGCGAAAGCAGACTCTGAGATCAGATCCAGAAATGACTCATCGCTCCTACACTGGAGTGATAACAGTTCACACTCTGATGTTGAACAAAAAAGCGGCAGCAGCAGACTTTCAGGGGCTCAAGGTAGCGCAACCGCGAATTAGCGGCGACGACCTCTCGCCTCTCATCAATATGTTGCGGCGGCGGAAGAGCTGAAGAGCGACGAGTCCGAACGGATCGTCTGCATCACCTCCAGGTGACAAAAGCGCCGGAGTGACAAAAAGAAGACAAAGCGCTACACACTTGGGCCTCCGGCAAATGCTACAGGTCCTTGGCCAGCAGAGCTGATTACAACCTTGGATTCACTGATCTGTGCATTTCTCCTTGAAACAACGCGGGCCTGTATTTCTGTGGCCTCTTTGTTCGACAGCGGCTTTGATTCCCGCTTCCGCTAAGTCAGTTTTCCTCACAGAAAATGAAAGTTCTCCGCTCTTGTTGGTCTCTCGCCTAACCCGTCGACTTAAATAAACGGTGGCATCCTCTTCCCCCTCATCGTCTGCTTCCTTTACACCCGCGCTAAGTGTGGCGTGCTAAGCAGATGGACTGTGAAAAACAGTGTGTGGCGCGCATGTGCGTGTACACACACACACACACACACACACACACACAGTTGCTTGCAGTAATCCCCCCCAAGATCCAAACGGTGGGGTCTTTGAAGAAGTGCTGTCTGGCAGTTTTTCCTAACGCTGATTTGTGTTCGGCGGGCTGTTCCAACATGGCTCCAGCTCCTCGGGGAGTCGCAGAATGACAAGCACAGCGCTGAGAAAAAAAAAAAAAGGGGAAGAGGCCTCACGGAGGAGACTCTGGCGCTGTAATCGATCCTTCTCAGGCTGAATTTTCAGCGTGCACCCGCTTTGAAAATGTTCCAGAAGACTACGATGGTGCAAAACAAAGAGAGAGCGAGTGGGGGGGGGGGTCTCCACATGTGTTTTGGGCTTTGACAGGTTTTTATCACGATGCTTTGCCCTAACTGACACATAAATAGTGAATGAAATGCAGTTTTCTAACATAGATCACAACTCAAAGGATTGTCTCACACACACAAATTGAGTTGTGGGCAGTTTTGTGCGTTTCAGTATGTTGGAAAGTGTCGAAATCCAACTGGTGCAGGAGGAGGGAGACAAACTCCGCGCTTTCAGACTGGCGGGGAGCTACTCCGTCTTTGACCCGGTGCGCGCTGGCATCGGAGCACAAACAGATGGAGGAATTACTAAATGAAAATGACAGCTTCTTGGCGTCAGCATTAAACGGCGCTAGATTTATTCAGTGTTTCGCTAAAAAGCTGTTTAATTATGAGACCGAGGCGTGCGGTTCGTCCGGGGGCCTGTCGCTCCCGCGCGATCACGCGCCGGCCGTGAAAAGCGAGACAGCCGATGGGTCAGAAGGGAGGACACAGCTGCCCTCGTTGCTCCTTCCCAAATATGCTAATGCCGCGTTCTCCTGTAGGTCTGCGAATTACTAACTGTCCGCTTCATTTAGCCTTACTCAGGCCTGTCGGTGGGATTAGAGCATCGGCGCGGCGTTCGTGCGGATTTCATCAGCTCTCATTGTGACTAATACAATTTCCATCAAATCTCAAATGCAAAACATGCCAAGCCATGTTATTGTTGTCGCTTAGGCGGGGATTAAAAGCTCTCTGGGCCCTCCGCACGCTGCACACAGCGGGTGGTTATTTACATTTCTGACGGTCCTCGAACACCACATCAGATCCGCTTGCGGCTGAAGTCTTTATTGACGTGTTCTCGGTGACTGCAGATATTATTGGTCGAAACCGTTAATCACTTGCAGACCTGCAGTATTCAGACTGATAGTCTCAATTAAAGGGATCAATGGAGACCTTTTCAGAGTTTAAGTGTAACTCATCAAACCTAATGATGATTTCGCCCCGTCATCATTCATGTGGCTCCGCGAGGCCGTACGCTGAGCTGAGCAAAAGGCCAATTCCCCCGAATGGCCGAGCCGCCACGTCGATCCTGTTTTGCATTAACGCTTCATTCGTTTCAGACATCCAGAGGAACTTCTAGCTTTTATTCTGCTGACTATTCACGGGCGAAACTGTTCGAAATGTTTAGGACAGGTCTCTGTGTTTTCCAATGAATAAATAAACACAAGAATCATCCATTGTGTCTCTGCTCTAGCTGTGTCCCAGTTCAAGGTTTAGTCCTTCACACCTAAAGTCTGGCCACATCCCAGCGGAAGAATCCTTCAAATGAGTCGCTTCTTTGAGAAATGAGTCCTGAACAACAACAAGAAAAAAAAAGATAGAAAGACGGATTGTTCATGGCCAAACTTTCCCCAAGAGTCAAAAAAAAAAAAAAAAAAAAAAGATTGCCTGGCTCCAGCAGCTAGAAATCATACCGACCCCACGCCCACCCGAGAAGGAGGTTGCTGGTTTGACGCCCACCTCGCTTTCTCTCCACTGTTCCTGTCAAATGGGCAGAAAATATCCAAAAGACAACAAACAAAAAACAGCAATCTGGAATCGAATCGAATTATGCAGGCTAATCATATCATTTTGATGGAAGTCATACACTCGTCAAAGCCAAAATAATAAGCCTACTGCTGCGCCGATATATCCTACGGGCACTCACAGCTTTGCGGCGTCGGCATGGAATGGATTCATGGCGTCGCAGCCACCCAGTTGAACAAATGAAAAGTTGGAATGAAACACATCAGGTTTGTTCATAGAGCGCCAAATCATGACAAAGTTACATCAAGACACTTTACACAAAGAGCCGGTCTAGATCAAACTCTTTATAAAATGAAAATGAAATCGAATATGTCAAATCAACTCGACGCTGACATTCAGCCAGTCGTACTTGTACTTGTTTTTAGACAAAAAGCCACGGCCTTCAGAGTTCACCACAAAAAAGACGTGCAACTACCCTTTGGGTGCAGGGCCGTTGTAGACTGCAGCCCCCGAATTTGGGCTCAGCTAGAGTCCGCGCACACTTCATAGTCGAAGCCGCCAAGGAAACAGGAAGTGCACATTACAGGCTGTTCTCATTCATGACTTTAAAATGCTCCCTGTGGCGTGGGGACAATAACCAGAATGTGTGCACTGAGTAGCCACTGCTCACAAACACACACTGGGGGCAGCACACACCTCACTGACGCATCATAAATTTGTTCACAGCGTCCTGAGGCGCCGAAAGCTGAATGGCATTCCAACCCAAAAGTCTTTGTTGTGAGGTGTTGTGATGCTAACGCGAATTTATTTACAGTTTGCGCGACGACATGGCATCGACAGAGACGTCACTTCACACCCCGCCACCCCATCAGGTGTTAACATGTTCCGATTCTCTCCTCACACTGACTCACACACACACACACACACACACACACTCATCAGGTAGGTGAATGCTGTGCTCTTCCTTTACTTTCTTCAAGCTAATTGAGGAAAATAAAATCAGTGAGGTATGAAATACATTTTTACATCCATTAAATGAGCCCCAGCAGTCAGGATATAAATAGCTCCTGATGTGAGACCCATGAAGGACCACTGCGGCACGTCAGAGCTTTCAATGTGTTTTTTTAACTTTGATGGATTGATAAACTCTGCTCTGACGTTTTCTGCTCTACCTGCCGGCAGGAGCTAAAGATTGAAGGACAGCGCTCGCAGCATTTAGGCTGGAGAAGGGATGAGAGACAGGATGCGATGGCCGGACTCCGCTCTTTCCCTGATCTCCTGCGCCAAAGGCTAAACCTGACACGTTGCGTCACGTCGCCGAAAAAATGATGTCACTTCTTCAACATTAGTTGCAAATGCCCCCCCTCCCCCGCCTGCATGGGAAGAATTGTGCTGCAGGGTTAACACCTGGACTGTTAAGCTGAAGGTTAAATCGTGAAAAAGCTTATGGAGGGCTGCCAAACCAAATCAATGCGAGGAGAAAGTCAAAGAAGCAGTCATCTAATTAGTCTGATTCTGTCTCCTGCGATCTGTGCAATCAAACACGGAGATGGAAGGCTTAATCAAATGCAAATTAGTGCGATCAGAGAAAACAAACTATTGTGATGATTCACTTTCTTTCTGAGTCAAAGGAAAGATATTTTCAGCCGCGTCAGATCTCTGCGCTGAAGTTTCTCTCCAAGACGGAATTTCAAATGTTTCCGCATGCCTGAAAACCCAGAGGGCGCCGAGTTTTGATCAAGTCTGTTTTATTTATTTGTTCTTTTGGTTTCTTTTTGTTTAGTCCCCCCCCCACCCAATCCGCCCTCCCCACCCAATCCACCCTCCCCTTTCGGTTTGCTGCAGAGCTCTGCCGACTCACGTGCGAACCCGCCGTCACATGTACGTTCTGCCCTAATTCTGCTGTCAGATTCGGGGTAAATGCAAACTGCTGCAGGCTGAAGATGCCTTTCATGGCTTTGACCGTGTGTGTGTGTGTGTGTGTGGGGAAGAGAGAGGGAATGGTGAGCGCTTGGTTCAGCAGTGGAGACGCAGAAACCACAGCATGGCCTCAGTTATCACCCTGAAAAAGAGAGCATCTCATGAAATATACATCGGTTTAAGCTAAAGGCGGCGTGCGACCCCGCACCACAGGCTCTACTGGAATGCTGTCTCACAACTCCAGCTAGTATTTTTTTTTTTTTCTCTTCTCTCACCAGTGTTTGATGAAGCTGGAGAAGAAATCAAAAGCCATCAGCCATCTGCTGGAGAAGACACGAGTGATGAGAAGCAAAAGTAAAGAAGTCACAAAGAAAAACTCATCGTCCGACCTCTTTTTCGACTTTATGCCTGTAAATAAGGATTTCTGCATAAAGCAAAGCAGATGTGCTCGGCGTTATTTGGCCTCAATCTTACGTGGACATCTTTTTCAGAGGGGAGGCCTCTCTTCCGATTGGCTGACTGTTTTTTCCCCCCAAGTGATCCAACAAAAACAGGCGAACACTCTCCCCTATCGCCCCTATCATCAAATCGTCGACGTCAAATCTCCAAATATCATCACCGCTTCACTTTTATGTTCACCTTATTGCCCATATCGTCTCCGTGACTGCCTTCGTTCGGCCATCACTTCCCTGCCCCCCCCCCGCTTCGCATTGAAAGTCGCTAAATTGTACGGGTGGGGCGCCGCGAAAATGGCGACTCGTTCTGATCTGAGAGCGAATCAAGCGAATGCCGAGCGGGATCAGTGAGAGCAAGACTCATCTTGTACTGCTCTCGACATGAGCAGATTCAAAACTGATTTGATTTGTCGTTTTTCTTTTTTTTTCTTCCATATTTTATATAAAATACAGGAGAATTGCGTTGAAAGGTCAGAATTGAGGTGAATGTGAGAAGTGAGACGACGGCCATTAAGGGGTGGGGGGGGGGGGCTAGATAATCAGGGCTGCTCTGAAAGTATGCAGGCAGATCAATGCGATCGATACTCTGAGTTCCGCTCAGCAGCATCTGTCACCGCGCTCTGTCAAGCGCCGCGGCCGCCGTTTTAGGCCCGACGGTCGCCTGAGAGCGTCAGCCTCTCCTGACCCCTCCACCCTCCAGACGGACTCCTCATGCCCTTTGGGATTGTTTTACAACACTGCTCCCTGCTGGTGATACCCTCACATTTAACCCCCCGGCACCCAGGAAGTGAACCAAGAGAATCATAATTTATTCTGCAATAAACGTTTTAGTTCACTGATATTTTTATTTATGTGTCACCATTATGTCTCTGTTTTTTCCACACTGTACGTCAAATATGACGTTTGGGTATTGTAATATACATCACTGATAAAAACAAACTGCAGTGGGTGAATATTATTTATTCGAACAAAGTCCAATCTGATCTGGATACAGGAATCGCTCAGTAATGGTGAAGTATTACTGTCTGCTGCGGCTTCCCGTCTCCTGTCTCCTCCTGCTTAATGATGAGCTGCTGCCCCGATCGAGCCCAGCTCTAACTTCTGCCTGTCAAAAACGCTTCAGTTTGACAGCGCTCAGGCGTGTTATAACCCCTCTGAATCGGGGGGTTTTGACCTTATTGGTCTCGTCAAAGTTCGAAATAAAAACATCTCCGCACGGCCACAGGCCGACAAGTTCCCGTCAGACAGAAATGAATGGACGTGTCTGCACTTATTGAAACTGGCTCCCCGTCCATGACTTGAAGTTTATTCACAAACATCAACACACCTCAAGTGGTAACTCTTTTTTTTTTTTTTTTTTTTGTTCATTTGTGGGTTTTTTAAGCATCGGCTACTGTCAGCCTGGCCCGGGCCTCAGTAACGCAGAGCAGTTCTTTTCATGCGGAGGGCTCGGATCGCAGTGGCTCCCTGTGAAATCATCCCTCTCATCATTTATTTCTTGCATGAGACGGTGAAAAGGTTACGTTCCTCCTCAAGTGCTGAAGCGCCCGGTGGAGGCTAGAGGGTTTTTTTTTTTTTTTTTTTTTTTTCCCCCTCTCCACTTCCTGAAGCGATCTCATTTTGCCGCTGCGATGGCACCTTTAATCGGTTTAAAACGCGGCTCACTCTGCTCCTTTTCCCTTGTCCTCCGGGCGATTTAGCAGAAGTAACAACTTTCCAAAAGTTCAATTCAACCTTTTTTTTTTTTTTTTTTTCTCCCCCTTTTCTGACCTTTTCACAGGAAAGCATGAGAAGCAAACACATTTTCGCCCGTCAGTTCAGTTTTACTTCGGACTGGCCTTTACCTCCAAAAAATCTGCGGCTGCATAAAGTCAAGTTTGAGTCGTCTTCTCCATAAGAAAATATCATTATGTCTTTTAAGACTTCTGGAACAAATCAAGGCATTATTTTGACTGGATCACTCCAAAAAAAAAAAAAAAAAACAGCCAGCCAAATCCAGCCTTAATCCTCCCCCCTCCGTTCTATTGTTACCTGAGGATGCATTTTCACCACACCTCAGCTTTCTGAAGAGGATTTAGGAGACAACTTTTAGGAAAACTCGCGCGGCTGTGAGTCGGGGAAAGATCCCAGTCCGCGGCTTAACGCGGAAAAGGTTCACGGGTTCACGACCTGTTCTCACCTCATCCGGTGCTCGTTTCAAGCCAGCTTAAAACACGCTCGGTACATTCCTTGTCGAGGGCACCCTGGAGTCAGGGGCATCACATCTCGGGGAGCCACAAGGCGAAGCGCACTCTTTACCGGGTGATTCCGTTCCGATGGTCGCGCTCGCTCAGCGGGGAACCGTTGAATCGGTGCAGCTCAGTGATCCACGAGGACCCCGCCGCCCAGCTGCTCCTCCACACTGACAGCATTTGCCCACATTTGGGTGCCTGTTAAGAATTCCCCACCTCAAGCAGGATGACACCTCAGGGTGACGGGGTTGAGTCCCCCACAAGAGGAGCTGAAAGACGCGTTGACCCATCTCTATGGCGAACCCGCCCGACACCTGAACGCAAATCCGGACACGTTTACCGCCATCTTTATAGTTCCAGTCATCTAGAAGAAGGGGAAAGCCTTCACCTCCTGACCGAATACAAATGCATTTCCTGACGAACACGGGTCACAAATGCATATGGACTATTCTCCTCTAACCGAGACCATAAACTCGGCATGAAACATTTACTGATATAGCCAGTGAGGAGTGAGGCCATTTTCCCATAGATATCAATACAACTGACCAACTGATCAATATAACTCTTTTTCCAAATCAGTGGAGTCGCCGCCTGATGGTCACGAGATAGAATGCAGGTTTAAGACTAACTACAAGTTCACCTCTGCTGCCCGTCTCATTTTCTTTCTCATGATTGTATGGCTCAGTACAATCTGTCATTATGTCGCGGTTACAGTTCCGACACATCATTGCCATGGATACAATAAAAGCCACATCTCGGCAAGGTTAAGAGGGTGCGTTCAAGTGTGAAAGGAAACGCTGCCCTCCTGTAAGCTTAATTAACCCTCCATCTGCCCCACCCTCCCTCCTGGACCTTTTCACTCAATAAAACAACATCACCACACTTTTCCCTTTGGTTGTGTCATCTTTACTACAATAAGTAGCCGTTGTCTAGCAACAAAACACAAGTACAAGGGAACTGTTCAACCCTGTTGAATAATCATGCCCGTCAGACCTTGATGTTGTGATATTAGCATGTTCATTGGCTGTGTTTTCTAGGTTTGTTTTGTTTGTGTTTTTTTTTTTGCCATCCTCTACATCAACACAACCTGCTGCTTTCAGAGTTATTTTGATTCGGTCTGCCACAAAATAAAAATAAATGATTTTTTTTACTGCCGTGCCTGTGATGCCTGAGTCTTCTCTTACATTGTTCAGTCTTCAGGCAACTCAACCATCATGAGGCCTGAGCTCCATCCTTTTGTGTTAAAGAAGTCTGATATAGGTCTTTGAAGAGGCCTTGGAGGAAGAAAAGGGCTTGAATGGATCAGGTATTACAGATAGGAGAGTTGTGTTTTGAAGCGCTGAGAGCAGTTCGGCGCCACAGAAACCTGTAGGGATTAGACTCTGCTGCGCGTGATGATGGTGATGATGCCTGATGGTCGGCTTTGCAGCAGATGGTTAGCGGCGTTGTCAAGCGCGAATGGTCCGTTATGCGGCGCTTCGAGGCACCAATCGGTCAGCATGGCTGCGAGCGCACATCAACAGCTGCCCATAAGATTATCTGGAGACTCATGCATCATCTATGTTGTGTTACAAACATTCCCTCATCAGCAAGAACAGCGAGTTGAGACTCTGCCACCGGAGCAGATAATTTAACACAAATTGAGCAGGTTGACAAATCAGTGCTTACATTTGTGCTGAATGAGCACAATCAAAGGCAGGATGATAAATTAGTTGGTCTCTTTAAAGGGATTCCTTTGAAAAAAAAAAAAAAAAAAAAAAAAAAAAAGTTGGCATTTGTAGCAGTGAAAGACTTCACAGCATTAAAAATACATGGTTTCCATGGAGACTGTTGATTTACTTCTCTAGCCTTTGAGTCAAAGGTGTTATGCACGCTGGGATGCCAGTAACAATAAATAAGCACACCGTGACCTTGCGAACCATCATTCAAAAACGGAAGGAAAATCTTAACCTAAGGTGTTCTGCAAAACTGGTCCCAGGAAAATTTAGAAACTGTAAATGTTGGGAAGCTGCAGGTTTGAGATTCTTGACAACAACAAAAAAAAAACAAAACAAAACACCAAATGTCTCACCACTTCCTTCACTTCAGAGCACAAAAGGTTCGGAAGAGAAAGGTGTTGAAAAACAAGAAAAAAAAAAAAAAAAAACAAAGGCGTGAATGGCAAGGACACCTGGCTTTTGTGAGGAAAAAAAAATAAAAATTACGGAGGCTTCGCATGACTAAACATTAATTAGCAAATTGGTTTGAAAAGTTACAAATTGTTGATGACTGAAACCTGCAGCGCCGAGGAAAAATTGTGTATGAGTAAAAAGCTTGAATGCATAAATGCAGTCATAAAATTTCATCAAAACTGAATTAATGTGAGGCATCCGGGGGGGGGGGGGGGGGGGGGGCGGCGAAAAGAGGGACTGGAGCATCAGAACTTGTAGTCCTGCCCTTCCCTTTGTTGGTGAAAGTGAAAACTGAACTTTTCAACTTCCCCTGAATGTTCTGATTTGAACTCTCTCCACAGTCAGACTGGCCATCAGGACTGTCGGCCGCTAGACCATGAAAAACAGAAATAAATCAAATCAAATCAATATGGTTTTTTTTTTCTTTTTCCTTTTTTAGGTTTTACTGGCCCCTCTCCATGTGACGCTCCAGCCGGTCCCAAAGGTTAAGTCAGGAGCTGAATTTCTCTCTCAGTGTGACTCTGACTCTTTCCTTCCAGTAAACACACATCAGAGGTTCCCTCCCGTCTTACCTACACTTCATTTTCACTTTTTTTTTTGGGGGGGGGGGGGGGGGGCTCACCACCAACTTTTTCTTTTGCCTGCACAGAAAACCCAAACTACCGATATATATATATGAGGCTTATAGGAACCAGTCTAAATACAGATGGTGCCATTATTCGTTGGCCATTTCGTAATGATCTGCTAAAGCTAAAGAGAGCTTTAAAATGCACGCATAAGCAGGCAGAAAACGCTCACAATCCATCTGTCCCTTTGCTCTGTTGCTCAGATTGATTGAACACAAAGCGCCCACAGCTGAATGACAGTTGGAGACCTTCAGTCTTAGTTGTCAAAGCTCAGTTTAAAAATAAATAAATATATATATATATATATATATATATATATATATATAAAATCTGATAAGAGCCACTGGCCTCTCTTTAATCCTGATGCATACTTTCTTTGATTCTGCAGAATTAGCTTCAGAGATTTATTCCATAGAAATACAGATATTTCAATCGTTAAAGTTTAACGAGTCTCTTTTAAGATGAAGTTAACTTTAAAGATAAAGCTTGTTGTCAGATGTGCAAACCTGAAACTGAGATCACAGCAGTAACAAGGGCAGGGTAGACTTTGTGTTTTCATCTGGTGGCCTATGCTGTGTAATATATATATATATATATATATTTTTTTTTTTTTTTATCCCTGTGATCAAAATATATCGATTATTTTCCCCACAGCTGTGGCGTTTTACCGCTTCAGGTCGCTTTTTATTTTGAAAGTCAGGCCCGGAGGCGCTGCTGTGAATTTTCAGGCGAACTTGACGAGCGGCGATATCGCGAGATTGTTGTCTCGTCGTTCCGGGACATTTGTGAGATTAGTCTTTTTTTTTTTTTTTTCTCCTAACAGAAAAAGTGAAGGTGTGTGGACAAGCTCAGCTGTTCACCGTTTACAAGGGGCACGCGGACAGGTGGTCAACGCCAGTCGCCGGTGAGTGACGTCACGTCGGACCGAGTTTACCCCCTGCGTGAAGTAATTGAGCTGATCAAACATGGGAACTATTTACAAAACTGCTCCGTTTTAATTTATGACGTACTTCAAACTTGACATGCAGCCTGTCAGTCAAACCTGCAGACACTTTTTTTTTTTCTTTTTGGGATTCATTTCATCAGAATCGGGAGTTTTCACGTTTTACGGAAATATAAAGGCAAGGTGTGTTCAGGAAGGCTGGGAGAAAACTGTTTTTTATTCTGTTATATTGATATTCATACGCAGCCACGGGCTTGAGAATAAAAACAGGAGCCGTGGCCGTTTAAAAAAAAAAACAAAACAAAACAAAAAAAAAAACAACAAAAAAACAAAAACTGAACTTCCAAGAACTGGTTGTAGTCGAGTCCAAAGTCTTGAGTCCATCACATGGTGAGGAGAATGGATCAATTCGTAAAATCATTAATCAATGAGGACTCGGCGTGAAAGTCGTCCACACAGCACTAAATTACATTTTATTCACAGGAGGCTGTATTACAAAGAAACTATCTTTATCATGCTGATGTTGGTTGCAGCGGAGCTTATTTTAACTACTGTAGTGTCAATTGACTAAAAAATATCAGGTGGACAGGATGAACACGGGTCACATGCTGCCTCTCCTTCTCCAGGGTCTCCACTCCGACAACATGGAGTCCACATTCCCTCTGCAGCTGCTGTTGCTGCTCTCAGGCGTGAGCTGTGTCTCTCTTCAGGAAAGCAGGAAGCCCAATTTTGTTCTGATGATGGTGGACGATATGGGGATAGGAGACCTGGGTTGCTATGGCAACAAAACCCTAAGGTAAAACCCAATTTGGCTGCTCTCGTTGCAGCTCAACTGGAAACAATTGCCCCAAGATATCAGGCCCCAAGCACCAGAACCCTGCTTATAACTAGGCTTTGCCGAGGTTCCAAAATATCTGAATTAGGTAGCATGTGGGTGAAAGTGGAAGATGTTCTGATTGGTCCTGTTCTCTCCTTGTTTACCTCCAAACAGTATGACAAACAAAGCCTTTGACGGCGTGATGCGCCTTGTGACTGGTGATGAATTGTGATTTCCAGGACTCCCAACATTGACCGACTGGCAGAGGAAGGGGTGAGGCTGACCCAGCACATCGCCGCAGCGAGCCTCTGCACCCCCAGCAGGGCGGCGTTCCTCACCGGACGCTACCCGATACGATCAGGCCAGTCCGGAGACGCCAACAATTTGCAATTATTTAACACATAGGTTTTAATGAGATAGGCTCACGTACACTTTTTCTCGATGTTTGTAAACAGGCATGGTCGGTGACAGCAGACCTGGCACCTTCATCTTCAACGCGGCCTCTGGAGGTCTCCCTTGCCAAGAGCTGACCTTTGCCAAGATCGCCGAACGACAAGGCTACGAGACGGCTCTCATAGGTACGCTTGTCCACGCCCGGTGATGGGAGACAGGTGTCTTTTCGCTGCTGACAGCAGCTTTAAAGTCACAGCTTCAGAGTGAGCATTTGTATGTTCAGCGTGGAAAAGCTGCGTCACTCAAGGAGTCAGGTTGAGGAGCTTAGTCTTGGTAAAAGCTCGGTTAGAGTCCAATAGATTTGATTAATAGGTTTCTGTATCCATGTCCCTTTCTTCTACTCGTACTACCTCGCCCTCCAAGGGCACGCATTTTAAATGTCCCATTATTAGGGCGTAGCTAATACCATGATTGACAGACTGCACTTGAAAAGGTCATGCCATGTCAAAATTAAATGATTCTTGATTGACTTTGTGACTCTAAATCCAAGTCTCAGTCAAAGTTTTATCATTCCTAATTTTGATGAATTTGGAGCAGACAGGGGCAAGCCCAACAGACGTGCAGGTGTACAGCTAAAAACCTCTTTCAGCACTTTCAGTTCAGATTTTTTTTTTTTTTTTCCTTTCTTTCTTTGCAAATATCTCCTCGGTCCCAGGAAAATGGCACCTGGGACTAAACTGTGAGCGTGGCGACGATCACTGCCACCATCCCAGAGTGCACGGCTTCGGTTATTTCTTCGGGATCCCCCTGACCAACATGCGGGACTGCCAGCCCGGACACGGTACCGTGTTCCAGTTTCACAAGTATCTGCCATACAGGACCCTGGCTCTGGTCGTGGTTACGTCAGCCGTACTCCACTACAGCGGCGTCATCGGCATCCGGCGGGGGCTGGTCCTGGGTCTACTGCTCCTGCTGCTCCTGGTCTCGGGCCTGCTCGCGGGGTTCATCGTGGTCATCCCGTACTTGAACTGTATCCTGATGAGGGATCACGGAATCGTGGAGCAGCCTTTCACGTCTGAAAACCTGACGCTGAGGATGACCCGTGAGGCAGTGGACTTCATAGAGAGGTACAACGTCAGAAAACTCGCTGCCCGCTCTGTGTGACGCTGGCATTTAAACTGCACTTCCTGGTTCTGCAGGAACACGGCGCGGCCCTTCCTGCTCTACTTCTCCTTCATCCAAGTGCACACGGCCATGTTCGCGTCTGCGGCGTTCAGGGGAACGAGCCGTCACGGCGTCTACGGAGACGCTGTCCACGAGGTCGACTGGAGTGTCGGTAGGTCAGCAGAGTTAAGCTTTACTGGTGTCCTCCTGTGCATCTGTGATTGTCAGTAAAAATTCCAAAATCCATATTCTGGCAGGAAGAAACCCTGACCTTGTTGGGAGCTCTTTTCACCAGCACATTAATCATTATTAACGGCCCACGGATATTTGGCGGCGTTTCTCTTTATGTGGGATTCAGGGAAAACAAACCTAATTCTGGTCTGCACATAAAATTTGTTGACTATGACGAGTAACGCTTCACTAGTAGCTGAAGAGTAGGATGAACTGGTCGGCGCGGTGCTTGGATCAAACCGTCTTTGCAGTGAATGAAAAAGCCAATTCACAGACATGACACACACACACACCCAAAAAAAAAATAAAAAAGAGAGAGAGAGAGCTACAGCGCTAGAGCCGTGGGTGATGAACAGATTGTAGAGAGGTATGGCTGAGAGGTACAACACACACACACACAGCCGTAGTAATGATGGTTTTGTTCTGCCACTTCTGTTTTTTCTTTTTGTTTGTTTTTAAAAAGCAAAAGTGGGACCATCAAGCGACGGCGATGATGATCCTTAAAGTCTAATACATCATTAAAGTAGCAATTTGTTGAAACCGGCCGTAGTTCTAACTTGATTATTTCCTTGGCAAACATTTTCCTTATGGTCTCTGTTTTTGGGATCAGAGTGCCACACACACACACACACACACAGAGCTCACTTTACTCACTCTTAACTTGCTTAGTATTCTCTATCCTTTTGTTGAACCTTTGTATGAGAGGTAGGTTCACTTCAAGTACCTCCGCTACTCCCTCATTATTAGAAAGCTTTCATCGAAGTCGCCCACTTTCTCTCTGCTCTAATTGCTGTTGAGTCTCGAGGACAGCCTGCACGACAACACCCCACAATGGACTGAATGTTTTGGGGGGTGGGGGCTGTTTTCCTAATGAACATGTAATTACCCCAATTATTTTTGCTCGAGGAGTATTGTGTCAGCACAAAGGAGGGCAGCAGTAATTGCTTTGTGTTCTGCTCGCGGAGTGGAAAATACATGCTGTTTTCCCTTTTCTTTGAGACTCTGCAGCTTGAACACATCATCGTCATACTTATAGGAAATCGTGTTTGATCAAATTATTACTGATCGCCTGACCTCTGAGTTCAAGCTTCCTGCACTTTGCTGCTTGCAATATGAGGTGACGCACATCAACACCGGCTACACAATCCTGCAGCTAACTCAGCTCTCAGAACCTTGCTGGTGAGCTGGTAGAGACCAAAAACTGAGGCAACACTGGACTCACATGAATCACATTTGTGCTCCAGGGCTGTAAAGTGAAGTCACTGCTGAAGTCCCTTAAACCTGCAGTGGTAGCCGATAAAGCAGGGTGTGCGCCTCATTGTCGTACCAGAAAGGGCAACCTGCCAGACAACACAGGCAAAACAACAGGACAACAACATGGTAACACATTTACTGTCACAAATTTCTATTGGCCACCGTTTTCACTCTGGTGCATGGCGGAAACCAACCAACTACTGACACCAACGCTGTAGAGAGAGTGAGTTAAGGCTGAAGTGAAGAGAGACGTCTTTCCCTTAAAAACACAGATAATTGTAAGGACAGCTGATTCTCCTCCAGGTGACACTGCTCTGGAGCCGGTAATGTAGCTTGATCCTTGAAGCCTTTCGTATAGGGAGAGAGTTCAAATCGATTTCTAAACATACCAGGAAGCTGAAACATGACTCAGGTTTTATCTCGGCACTTCACTTATAAAATCCCCACTCACACACAAATCGCTTCGCTCCCTTTTCCCTTTTCATTGTATGCATTATGAACCAGCTGCTGCGATGATGCAGACAAACAGAAAGGTGTGGAGCTGGCAACTCATCTGGAGTGACAGCCCTTCTTTACTCTCACTGGATCTGATAAACATAACCACAAATGCCTCTGTGCTTCGCCTTCATCCACATCACAACTGCCCCCCCCCCCCGCCACCACCACCAACCCATGAATTATTTCCAGTTTCTACTGTTAAAAAAAAAAAAAAAAAATCAGATAATATTATTTCTGTATATGACAAAAAGGCGGTGTTCCCAGTTTCTATCAGTCTGGGGCACAACTACACACCGAGTTTTTGTGTGTGCATGTCAGTGACAGGACAAGCATTGATTAATCAGTGACAGCTGTCTTCTGATTGCCTGCTTGCATCATCGTGTGTTGTACTGCCCTCTGATGGTGGCAGCAGGGGGTTGTCTCAGCAGCTAGCTTGACTTTAACGGGCGTGTCATCCAGTCGGACATCCAGTGTGAAGTGAAGCCAATGCTGAAGAGCCTCAAACCTGCAATCCACCTGATAACCATCAGGGGGCGGCTCCGCTGGTTATATTGCATGGGGGGGGGGGTCGTCAGCATTTTCCAAAATCACTATGCTCTCAGTCTTTCGTTTCAAGTGTTCTGTCTCGATATTAATTTTGGGGTGATGGATGGAGCAGAGTATGGATGAGGGGCGGGGCTACCCTGTGATTGACAGAGCGTACGGCACAATGAGGGGAGAGTGCAGAGCAGCTCGGCTCCACCCTCTCCTCCAAAATGGGTCCCTATGAATTTCAGCCATCAACACACAGGCTGGGTTTGAGCCAGAGCTCCAAGCAGAGGTGGTAGCACCATTCTCTTGAGGACAATCCTCGAAATTTGTCAGGTGACAAGCTGTAGCCGGCGAATGCTTGTCAAGCGGGCTCTTATGCCTCCACTGCTCTGACACATTGCAGCATGTTGCGCTATTATTACTTAACTAGTCCATTCCGCCTAAGTGCAAAGAGGCAGCAGCAAGTAGTCAAGCAAATGACACGGCAATTAATGTATATATATATATATATTTTTTTTATTGGTTTGAGTTGTCACTTTGAACATGCGACAATGAGGAGGGTTAGCATGCAAGCGCTTTTAATAACTCGAGACTGGAGGCGTAGGTGGTTCTCTGTCTCTTCTCGTTTCTCTGTAAAAGCACATAATCCTTCTCCTTGTGCTCTCTGTGTGTTTTATATATAGATATAGATACACACACACACACACACACACACAAAGACACAGAAACAGTGCATGTATAAGAGATGTGTGCCGACTCCTGAGGATGCTGTCTGTTCTCAGGTCAGATCATCCAGGCTCTGGACAGACTCGGACTGAGAGACAAGACTCTTGTTTACCTCACCTCGGACCAGGGGGCTCACCTCGAGGAGATCTCTGCCCGAGGGGAGGTCCACAGAGGGTGGAATGGGATTTATAAAGGTACTTTGAGGAAACACACACACACACACACTAAAAATACATTCTCCCCGTGAGAGGAAGTGCTGGAGCAGCAGCAGAGGAGAGCAGTAATTGGACTTCTATATGCAACGTGCGAACACAAACTGACCTCCATGGCTGCCTGAACCGCTGCTCGATTCAAAATGCCCAAATAACTTCAGTAAAGTACAATTCGCCACTCCACAATATTATCATCACATATTATACGTTGCAACCGCGGAAATGTGTTAAATAAATCTAATCCAGGCTCACTAGCTGCAGAAATGTATCGCGGACAATATCTGGAGAACAACTTCACAGAAAATCGAGCACAGAAAATTACTATACATATTACAGTAGGCATTTTAGATTAAAAGGCAGACCTCCATGTGTTCTTTGATCATAAATCAGGTCTACGGTTCCGTGTTAACACTGTGAGGGTATGAACAGGCAGAGAGAAATGCACACAGGCTGTATTGAGAAACTGAGCCTTAAAACCAGCAGCCAGGACTGTGGTGGTGGGGGGGGGGGCCCTATGTGATGTCACAACAAAGCCCAGCGTATATTTCTTGTTCTTAAAACCACAAATACGCTCTCTTATGGATCAGCAACACTTCAATTGAAGTCTCTTGAGGTTTTTGTTTCATTTTTCAACTCACAGCCAACAACCAATTGGACGCATATTAGATATGTTCACGTTGTCCCTTTTTTTTTATTTATTTATTTTTTAAGTCTACCACTCTCAAATAATGCTGTTTAATCTCTGCCGGTCTTCCTAATCCGGTTATTAATGTAGTTTGTGCTAACGGAGCTGGGTCAGAGCCGTGTTCCTCTCTTTTAAATCCGAGCAGCAGGGAAATCCACGAACTGGGAGGGAGGGATCCGGGTCCCGGGAATCCTCAGCTGGCCGGGAACAATCCCCACCGGCGCCCAGGTGGACGAGCCCACCAGCAACATGGACCTGTTTCCTACAGTTGTGCGTCTGAGTGGAGCGTCTGTCCCAGAGGACAGGTGAGACGGTGAGGCAGGATCACCCCCTCCTTCCCCCACTTCTCGACATGCCAGTCAAACTCAGTGCAGCCTGAAATCTGGGTCACAGTCGAAGAAGAGAGTCTGAGTGATTCACTGGGCTCGGGATCTGAGCAGAGGACTTGTGTACTAATGAAGGGGGGGTATTAGGGTAATCCGAGGGCTTTGATCAGGGGTCCTGCTTGTGTCAAGAGTTTCACCGCGCGTCTCTGTCTTCTGGTCTCCAGGGAGATCGACGGTCACGACCTCATGGATCTGCTTCAGGGACGAGTCCAGCGGTCCGAGCACGAGTTCCTGTTCCACTACTGCAACGCCTACCTGAACGCGGTCAGGTGGCACCCCCGCAACAGTGAGTCAGCCATGTTGTGCACCAAACTCTGTTGATGCGCTGTCAAAAAAATACTGGCATGCATTCATTTGAATTTCCTCAGGCAGCTTAGCGTGGAAAGCCTTTTACTTCACACCGAACTTCTACCCAGAGAGCGAGGCGGCCTGCTTCCACACGCACGTTTGCTTCTGCACGCCGGACCACGTGACCTACCACGACCCTCCGCTGCTCTTTGATCTGTCGAGGGACCCGTCGGAGAGAACGCCGCTCACTCCGGACTCCGAGCCGGCCTTTCACGCCGTCCTGGCTGCCATGGAGGAGGCTGCCGACAGGCACCGGAGCTCGGTTGAGCCGGTGGAGCACCAGATGTCTGCGGGGAAGCTGCTGTGGAAACCGTGGCTGCAGCCCTGCTGCTCCACCGTGGGGCAGCTCTGTCAGTGTCCACAAGACCAGCAGGACCAGTAAGAGTGAGGACAGTAAACTCATCACATCTGTGACCTCAGCACAACTTCCATAACTCCATGAGGCTTCCATACAGACTCATAATAAAAAGTTAACCGGGCAACATTATGTAGATGATGTTGCTTCATCCTATGTCTCTTGTAATGTCTGATGTGTGACGTAAAAAGGTTATCTTCAGACGTTCTGAAACCCGAGTTGGGGGAATGAAAGAGCGTTTCAAGTTGAATTCAGAATATTCAGTCTTCTTAAACCAAGCGTTTCTTAGATCTTTTAGAAGATCCAACAACAACAACAAAAAAAAAAAAAATCATTCAGCAATTTTTATTTATTTATTTATTTAAACACACTCAGATCAACCTCAGTTCGCTGCTTTGTTTACTGTAGTCCTTGCTGGAGCCATCAGGAGTGTACATATGACGCGGCCTCTTATCTCACCGTGGAAAAGAACAAACGCCGACACTGGGCACGTCAGTGGAACGTCTGCAGTCTGAACTGAATCCGTTTCGCCTCCCCCGTCAAACGCGAATAAAACTGTGACGCTCAGCCGAACGTGTCTGACAGCTGCTGAGTGCTGCATCCCTGTCTGCGTCTGATCAGCATCATTAAAAGCAAGAGCCGTTTCCTTGCTGCACCACCGTCAGGACCTCCTGTCCCTCGCTTTTTCCTGCTCCCATCATCCAGCCTTTCTGTTCCGTGTCCTCTTTATCGTGAAAGTAAATGAATATTCCATTGTCACGCGGCTGTGCACCGTGCTCTTGATTCTCTTGAGTTATCCTCGATCAGGCTGTAACTCCCAGCGCTCACCTGTGTAATGATGCAAACCGGCACATCCTGTCTCTAAAAGACCCTGAAGTACGAGTCCTTCCTTTCACTGTTCTGAGCGAATTTCTCTGGATCAGGCTGCTCCAGCTCCAGCTGATTTAAAATGCTTTGATGCGATTAGGTTTTAATTTATGATTCAGTGCGACATAAATAACCTATCAACATAAGAGCTTCCAAAGAGCAGCGAAGAGCAAACATCCCTCTGAACAGTTATACATAATACAGTGTAGAGAATAATCACCGAGTAGCTGATCACGTTGTGGAGCCTCTGCTGCAGAGTAAACGTTATTTAGCGCTCGGGCCCACAGGACACGCGGGACTGTGTTTGCAGTGTGGGTGCTGGATGTTTATTAGCTTCGGCTCTCAACCTGCTGGATGTGTTTGCCCGCAGCACTGCAGCTCAACAGGGGCGTCTACTGTAGTAATGTAGTTACAGGCCGCAATTGCATTCCCCCAAAATAAGTTCAGACGTGGGCCGGTGCACTGGGAGACGAATGAGTTGCGTACACGCCAGCGCCATGGGGTGGGGATCTGTTAACGCAGCGTTTGTGAATGACTCTGTAAAAGTGCACGGCGCGGTGTTTCACACGGCCAAGCGTTGGCCGACACATCAGCAGTTTGCGACATGCTTATCGGAGAGGGAACACATTGCAGGTGCATGCACCTTTTTCAAGCGCCACACAGTGAAAAGTCGGCGGCTGCATAATTACGCTTACAATCCTTTGGCTGGCCCCTTTCCAGACAGCAGCCCCCCCCCCAGTGCTTCATTACTGAGAGGGAATTTTCCCCAACAAGACGAGGGGAATCTCCTGCCCCGGTAGGAAGACTAATTTAAGGGAAGACTTAATTGTGCCTCATTAGGAGAACCAGAGGCTTACATAAGATCACTGGAGAAACAGAGTGTGCGTGTATTTCTTTCTCGGTTTAAAGACTTAAGTTTCTTTTGTTTATAATGCTCCAGAATATCAGATGTTCAGAGACAGGTGTAAAACATTAATGGCCTTGTTCCTTAAAAAAAAAAAAAAACAACAACAAAAAAAACTAACTTTTTTTTTTTTTTTTTAATAATTTGATAAAAAGAAAAAGAATCATTTAAAAATATTTATTGAATTTCTTTTCAGTTTTAAACGTTACAACTCACAAAAAACGTGACCTACTGTAAAAAAAAAAAAAAAATTGAAATAAATAAAATCAGTAAAAGCTAAATCATGCAGGTTTGAAGTTCCTCCTGCAGAGCTTCTAAAGCCTCCAGCTGGGAAACCATTTCAGCATTACGGGGGATTCTGGGAGCTAAAGTCCAGGTCTATGTTGGACGTGCAGGAACCAGCACCGCAGCAGTCGCTGATGCGTTTTGAGGAAATGAATCTGAGACCTGTGGCGCATCAACACAGGCCACCGTCCTCCGTCGACAGCAGGCAGCCAGTAACCCCGCTACAGCGGAGAAGCCTGGAGGGATGGTCCGGCACTTCAAAGGCGGGCTCTCCAGTCTCAGCTGCCGAGGAAAAGCTCCCGACGTCGACGCCTGTGGCATGCTCTTCCTGTGAAGTGCTGCGATAGCCAATAATCCGCCTCCTGCTCCCAGCTGAGGAAATGAAATGCATCCATGGAAAATGGATGAAGAGTACCCTCACCGGAGGGCTTTTCATCGTGTTCAGCTGCCGCCGCAGAGACGGATCTGTGATTGACATCAAATATCTGATTGGAGCTCAAATCGACACACACTTCATGCTCCACTTGGCAAAAAGTGAGTGAGTCAATGGTGTGATTTGTAAGGCAGAAAAAAAAAAAAAAAATAGAAATTCCTCTCTCTGTGACCGATACGCTGCTAGTTCCATCAGATTGTCCACGCTTCTTTCTGCAAGAACCTCACAGCGTCGTCGAACCCTTCCTCGCACAGAGCCCGCAAGCAGCTGGTGGAGGGAGGAAACAGAGCCTGGTTTAGACGCCGGATGTTCTCCGCAGAGAACTGGGGGGACAGAGGAGAACGTTTCATCAACATCAATGAAGCTGGAAGCCACTGACAGCATTTATTTATTCACATCAGAGACTCTGGCACATGAGCCAGAAACCTAGCAGCTGCCATTAGCCCCATCGTCTCTTCTGGCCGTGTAGATTTATGTTTCTGGCTTAAAGGGCCAGTTTACTTAAAAACACTCCATCTTCCTGTTTGCTGATGGACTTGCATTTGATTCTGTTCTCAGTGAGTCAAGATGAGGGCGAAAATAATGTAACCGGTAAGACAGGTGTGAGCATTTCTCAGACTTTTGATGATTTCACTTGATCAACGTAAAACTTTGACCTGCTTTATTTAAAAAAAAAAAACACAAAAAAAAAAAAACCAAAGAGATCTACCAAAGTCAAGGCAAGTTTGCATACCAGTCACTCTACAACCGCTCATAATATCAGGAAGCGCGAGTGTAAATGACCCTGCGATGGACTGACGACCTGCTCCAAAGTCAGCTCCAGCCCTGAAACTCGCCTCCCACCCCCCCCCCGCATCCAGATGGTCCGACGGTGTTTGTGGGCAGCGCGTGACACTGCCAAAACAAACTCTCAGCAGCGCTCATTCATGTGGAATGCTGTTAGCGAGGTGACCTCTGTGAGGCAGAAGAATAATGTCATGTATCATGAGTCCGGACACATCTAGAGCATCCAGCTGCTCGCTGCAGCGCCAACTCTGTCTCCGTCACACGCTCTGTTCCCTCCCGAGCTTACACAGAGTTCAAGGAAACGTAAAAAAAAAAACAAACAAAAAAAAAACCTTCTTGTTTTCAGGAGGAGACTTAAGAGCCACACACAGAGAATTAAGATGCTGAGAGTCTAACACGCTGTTGGTTTGGGTCATTTGATTTCGGTGGTTTTTTTAACGGCCATTGATTATCAATTGCCGTCAATGATCGACTCGACAATGTGCTGCAGCATCAAGTTGTGTGAAGCCGGCGGCTGATTGATTTGTTTAGCTGGCTACCTGAGGCAACGTCTCAGCACCCTCGGGACACGTCCCACCTGAGCAGGTGTCTTTAGCAGCTGTGCTGATGTTCGCTAACCAACAAGTCATCGCTCCTGCTAATGAGGCTAACGATCAACTGCGGAAGATTTGTATCCCTGATGGCGCTTATTGATAAACAGCAAACAGTCTACCGCCCGATTTAACAAACCATTCAATGCCAGCCCCCACCCCCCCGACTTTTTCAAGTCCCCCGACCCCGACAACAATGCAAACATGAGGGAAATATATCGCTCGACTTAGACCGGTTTGATGATTCGGTTCTTACCATAATATTCATGTTGGCCAGCCGGAGTTGAGTGCTGAGGCGCCCTCTGTGGACGGGACACACATCCTGCAGTCCAGCGAAGGGGGACACGGTGATGGTCCGTCCCAGGGGCAGAATGGGCAGGCTGTCGGTGAACCCTCCGTCGATCCACGTCTAAACACAAAGAGAGTCAGCCCTCTGAAAAAGACTTGCCACGAGCTTCAAGAAATACATTATATTTCACCAAATATGGGACTTCTTTTTTCGGATTTCTCCTGGAGGTGCAGGAAATACTGTGAATGAGTCGGATTTTTGTGTTTTCATAGCACAACCAGCTTTATAGTCGGTGACAAGTGGACTTTTCCTTACCTGTCCCCTAAACTCCACGGGCCTGAGTCCAGCGTATACAGGAACAAAGCAGCTGGCCAGCAGAGCCTGGACAAGAAGACAGGGGAAAGAGGAAAACATTTTCGCTGAGCTCTTTAATACTCTCTAGTTTTGAGTTCAGTTTGACTCTCTATTTCCTGTTTCGCCCATAAACTGTACAGAAAAATGGACGCCGGCTCTTTATGGTCCTCTTAAATGCAATGTGATTGTTATGCCATTGACATTAGAGGGAAATAGTCCATGAAACAGGGGATGGATTCGCATGGGGCTACCCTGTGATTGACAGACTGCACCTCCTACGGCAACCTGCCTGGCAATTTTTCACTTTAAGCTCAATAAAACCCTTCAAAGAAGATGACGATGACGATGACATTGTATTTCTGGAGTGAAGCTGTGTACCTGTATGAGATCGTCCCTGGACGTGAACCGGGACACAATGCGGTTCCTGCCACTTTTGGAGTGCGTTATGGAGATGTGGAGGCGGTCAGAGGCCAGACTGTGAGCATCGGCGGGCAGGATCTCCTCGATCCCCTCCCTGGAGAAGAACCAAACACTCGTGATGTCCGCGAAACGCAGGTATTATTGCTTGCTCTCGAACACAAACTATCAAAGGATGCACCAGGACAGTGTTTTAGAAACTGAGTGTAGGAAAACACACACTGACTGAAACAGCTGCAGCTTCCCTGTAAAGGATCAGTTCCACTAGACAGCAGATGGTTCATTGGCTATACTTTACTCTGGCTTAATTACGGGACAGAGACACGTCACGGTGCGCGTTAAGCAGCTGCTTTTTAATACACCTGCTTGAGTGATTACCGTAGCGTGAGCATGAAGTTGTATCCTGGCGTGACGGCTCCGAACCGTTGTGCTCGCACGCTGTCGGCAAACCTGTACGTGAAGTCCTTACAGTGCTGGAAGAGAAGGAGACAAACAGAGATGACATCATCCCTCACGCAGGCCCAGATCATGCTGGCGTCGGGGCTGATGTGGCACAAAAAAGGAAATTGCAGGGGTCACTGGCAACAAGTTACGGTTGCAAGCATAAAAAAAATAAATAAATAAAATCTTGAAAACAATGCCTGTTTTAAGAACTGTGCTCAGCATTTGAATGAGTTGCAATGTCTGATTTCTTCCATTCCGATAAATATTATATGTTATATGTAAACATTTTTAGATGATATAGGTAATTAGCTAACAGGTGTAAATTTAACATTTAAAAATGTACTTTGTCTACTCCAAATATTCTCTGAAGATGGATTTCTCAGTTACTCAGTCTCTCCTATTAGACGTCCTCACTAATGAATAAGTGCATGCTCCTACTTAAGTGTTGCGTGTTTCCTAGGCTTGCTGTCAGTTATTGTTTTGTTTTTTTTTTTTTGTTTTTTTTAACTGCGTCATGGTTCTGATTTCTGGTTCATCTGCTCCAGGACATATCCTGTACCAGATACTGTAAAAGCTCGTGTTGGAATCAGAAGAGCGGAGAGGAACATCCGTCTTCAAAGTTTAAAAAAAAAAAAAAAAAGAAAAAAAAGACAAATCACAAATTCACAAATCAATCTCTTTCAAAATTTGGAATCTCTCCGCTTGTCGACACAAAATGGTTCAGATTTTATATATACATAAAGCTCATCTTTATTAAGCCTGCAAAATATTCATTTAAAATCCGCATTACTCCTCATATCTTATCTTTAGTTCCTAGTTTATGTACGAATGTATTTTAAATGTCAAAACTGATAGTTTCTGTGGATCTTACAAGCTTGTGAAACCGTCAGCACTAAAAGCAGATATAACAATGGCAATTTAACACATATAAACTGACTATGGAGGTGGACACTCTACCTCTAACTTGTCAGGAGCTGTGATCATGACAGCAGCTGCCAGGGCCCCACCCGAGGCTCCCGCACAAGCCCTGAGGGAGCCCAACAGCTTGTCCCCATGGTGGAGAAAGGCCCCCAAGGCACCCAAGTGGTAGATCCCCAGGAATCCGCTCGCAGCAAAGGACAAATTCAGGACTGCCATCCTCAATCCCTGCACAAAACAGGACGAGGGGTTGAAAATGGTCTCACTTAGGATTCACAAGCTCAAATCTGAATCACTTCTCTTATAATGTGGGTTTTGACTGATCCTCTTTCTGCATGATGTTCACCTGGCCCCCAGTCCCTCTGTGATCTGGATTTGTGTCTGCAGGTGATTCATCGCTTTAAGGCTTTCATTCATTCATTGACATCAGGCGGAGCAAGTAAGTTTGTAAAGTGTCAGCATTAAAGACACTTTGATGAATACAGATTCAAACTGTTTATTCGGGTCTTTCTCAATAGCATAGTTGAAATGAATCGGAATCGACACATATTTAAGAAATAATGGGTGACGTGTGAGAAATGCTCGTTGCATACTTGCGTGTTCGTGACTCATAGCACCAGCAGGCTAACGCGACGCTAGCTAACGTTAGCTGCGGAGCGGAAGAGCACCGGAAGCACCGTGTTGAAGTCCCGAAAACCCGAACTGAACCACTGCCGGTTGTTCGTGTGAACGAGTCGAGAAAAGTACAGTCATAGCTTATACCATCGAATGTAAAACTTTCCATCTAACAACAATAACAACAACCAAAAAAAAAATCGCTCCGGAGCTACATACGACGGGCTACCGGAAAGTAAACAGCACCACTTCCGCTCGCACCTTTCAAATTAAAACCCAAAGCACCAGCCGAGCGAATAACGTCTAACACTGTGTGGCTTTTACTTTGCTTGCTGATTTTATGCCACTAATTAAATAGCAATTGAGTATTGGAAGACATTTGCAGATGAATAATTTCAAAATCAAATAACAGACATGGCCCTCCTGGTAGTCCCCCTCCCCAAGTTTATGAGCAATCAGAGCCAGTTAGATCAGATTTATTTAAAGTTTCAGCATCTTATCAGGTATCTGAGATTTAAGAGCAGATCAGCAGTGTGTACTCAGCACAGGATAATTATGTTTATATTATATCTTTGCAGATGATTGACATTTCTGGTGCATAAGTTTTTTTTTTTTTTTTTTTTCCAGGACAGGTCAGACTCTGAGAAAGCTGTTCAGGAAACTCACAGATCTATTTATGCATATCCTCTGCAGCTACCTCTGCTTTTTCTAGCACTCTCAAGTACCCGACTCCACACACACACACACACACACACACACACACACACACACACACACCTACCAACCTTCCCCTCACCCCATCAATCACAACAGACGAGGCCTAATTTCATGTTAGCTGGAGCTTTCCAGCAGCTCCTTTTGTGCCCGATTCCTGATTTGATGCACTTTTCAACATCTCAGTATGCTTGTGGAAATTGACTTTGGCTGTATTTTTCGAAGCGCAGAAACATTCTCACTGTGCACACGCAAAAGAAGAAGAAGAAAAAAGAAAAAAGGTGGATTCATAACACTGCCTATGTAAGAGAATCAGAATTGTCCTAAATTAACAGCTTGCTGTTTCCGATACGCAAAATGCCGTGGCCCCATTTCTCAATGCAAGGGAACGAGTATGATGAACAAAGGAGTGAAGAAGCTAAGAGAGGGAGAGAAAAGCCAAAAGCAAAACAACTTCACAACTGCAAAATTGGAGCAACAGTTTCAGAGCAGTAAATAAGAAAAAGGCACAAAGTGCCTCTTCTGGGGTGTTGATGATAAAATGGTAAATGTTGCATCCCCTTAGATATGGAGTGTGGCTCGGGTAAAAAAAAAAAAAATAGAATGAAACAGGCAGATAACAAGGGCCGCATGATCTGTTGACCTAAAATAACTACGGTTATGGGACAGATGCTGATGAATGATTAATGAGGGTGACCGTCCAGCTTGAGGCTGTTAATTAAATCCGTAGCTGTAATTATCTGTGAGTAACCTTACATTTCATTAAAATGGACACACCTAGGCAAAAAAAAAAAACACACTTCAAAATCTGAATTATAGGCCCGGATGATGCCGGAGTGGACGACGATCCGCCAGCGACCTGTCACTACCAGCTGGACAGGAACAGATTTAAGACACAATTAGAGGGGGAAGGCGGACGGTTGCGACAATGGATTGCTGCAACACTGATTAATACCGTCAAACAATGTCTGCTGTCAGAGTTCTGCTTCTCTGGCTTCATTCTTCTGCTCCAGGTACAGTAAGATGCTCCGGCCATGAACCGGGACAGGAGTTTTTATAGTAGCTGCTATGACATTTAAATCAAGACTCCCGGTTAGTTAATGCAGTAGTTCAATTGATTTTTAAACGTCTCCGAGCATATTTAATTCATGGAATTTTAATATGCGTTTAATCCAAAAGTGCACGTCGAGGTTTTCCAAGACGGAAAGGATTCTCACACGTGGCTGATTCGGGTAAGAAAAATAACCCGGCTCCCAAACATTTCTGTGCAAACCATCCTCATACGGTGAGGCCCACAAATTTTTTTTCTTTTATTTTTCCCACGATTGTGTTTGATGCACTTATTTATCTGCTGACTCCGTTGCCTTTGGGATGAGTGCAGTCAGGTTTTATTAGCTCATTCAGCCACTGTAGCGACATGCTGGCGAATTGTTCTGCACAAACGAGGAGTGACTCCTGCCTGCCTGCCCGCCCGCCCCCCCCCCCCCCGCCAGCTGACGCATCAGACCTCCTGAGATCTAATTGCTGCATCTTCTTGACAACACATTACAACTTGTTCGTCTCCAGCTGCCTGGCAACCGCACAGAAACACAAGAGCCCAATTAAACGTCTGATGCGGCGGAGGCTTTTGTGCGAGGGAAGGCCCAAGGTTTTTGGATGGTAACAAAGCACGTACCTCGCACAGCCGCGGCTGCTCGTAAAACCACGAGGAAGGTCGCCTTTTGTGCCGAAACTGTCTCGTGTAATGAAAGAAAACAGTGGATAAAGATCATCCTGAATGCTGTGCCTTCAAGCCGAAAAAAAAAAAAAAGAAGAAAAAAAGATGGAGTCAAACTCCTTCCACAGGAAGTCTAATAGTCTTGTCATACAATAACCCAAATAATAAATCAGATTCCACTTTTATTATTAGCCCTACTTTGTTGTTTTCTTGCCTAAAGCGCTGTCCCCGAAGTGCAATTCTTCTTCTGCTCCTTCTTCGGTCAGCATTTATTTCCCATGGACCCCCCCCCTTACCATCTGAATCCTCTGCACATTGCTCTCGCCTTGCTTTCCTGGCACATCAGCACAAATTCCCCACTCCTTTAGTGTTGCTTATGATTATGTATAGCCTAAAGTGGATTAGGTAGGTTACACTGTGGTGGAAGAAGAAGAAGAAGAAGAAGGAGGAGGAGGAGGAGGCGGTGGTGTTGCTGCTGCTGAGCGGATGAAGTGACGGAGGGAGGACGAAGCTTTGTTTGCTGAAGGACAAACTGATTGTCTTCAGATCACCAAGCGGAGGAGCGTGAACTTGGATAAAAGACTCTAAGACTGATAAAGACTGATATTTAAGCACAATGGAGGACAATTAATGCAAAAGGAAACGCCGCAAAACACAATGACAAAAATCGAAAGTTTTACGTTTACAGTTTCACACACACCAATGTAAAATGAGTTTGAGGTTCTTTGTTGTGAACCAATCAAAAAATGGAGTGGCCCTTTGCTAACTTTTCTAAACCCCCCCCCCCCCCCCCGCCCATTGACTTTTAATTATCTTTAAATCAGTTTGTAATCAAGATTTATATTTATAATTATTTTTGCCTCGCCATATTTACTTTAACTTGCTCAGCTGGTCGAGGCAATGAGTGTGCGTTATTGCAGTAGCTTAACAACAGCGACGAGGTCAAGGTTTATTTGGCGCCGTTTGCGTGTTTGTCAGGGAGCGGACGATATCGTCAAGCAAAAATAATCTGCAACAGTTCGTCCTGTAAGTGGCAGGGGCGTTCAAGATGCACGTCAGAGGGAGGTCACAAACGAGGGCAGGCCTATTGCCGCCATCTTCAATAATTGGTTGTTAAGAATCATCACCTTTAACCTAAACCTAATCAGGCGATGTGTGTTGTTGCAGTCACCATGGCGACAGAGGCAGATACTCCTCTTGGACGGAGAGATGGATAGATCCCCCCCCCCCCTCCCCCACCACCTTTTATGTTAAGCACGATATTCATCTGTATATTCAATAATAATTAAGTTGTCTCTCGCTCCGGATGATACACAATAAAGAACCGGTCAGCAACGAA
Organism: Echeneis naucrates; assembly: GCF_900963305.1. NCBI lineage: Eukaryota > Metazoa > Chordata > Actinopteri > Carangiformes > Echeneidae > Echeneis > Echeneis naucrates. The sequence continues at coordinate 10,618,734 of NC_042512.1, read as the reverse complement.
GACGCAACGTACAACTGCTCCCGTCTTCTCTGCATCTCCTTCTTTCACAGACGAAGATGAGGAGAGACAGTCTCATTATCCACTCGTTAAAAACCTCTCCGACTCTTGATGTATTCTTGACATAGTTCACAGTTTTATTGCTCAGCTGCAAAAAAGCCCCCCCCCCCCTTGTCACACCTTCTCACCAAAACGCTTGCGCGTTTATCTGAAAAGCTAATAAATAGATTTCCCCTCGCTGCCCCTCAGATATCCATTTCGGTATCACCCCCAATAATCTATGATCAGCTAAGAGTCCCTGCTTGTGCTGGAGGTTTCCCGACAGTCCGCTGCTGGTCAGCGTGCTGTTGTTATGAGCGGAGGCAGTGCGGTGTGAGAGGAGATTATTTAACAGTTCATAAAACCTGCCTCACGGAGCCTCCAAGCAGCTGCTGACTCGTCGAAAACTCTGCTAGTTTGGGAGTTTGGATGAAACTTTGTTGTTTTGGGGTTAGTTTTTTTTTTTTTTTTTTTTTAAGTCTTGCAACGTCTGACTGGCTTCCGCCCCTTGCTTCCACTTCCACAGGAAACAATGAGCGCCACATTAATCTGCAGGCGCCAAAATATCTGCATATGTTCAATTGACTGCAAAAAACTCCTCCACTTATAGTAACTTTTAAGAGTTTTTTATCGTGACTTTTTAAAAATTCTGATGTGACTAAAGCTCAAAGGCATGACTAACTCAGAGTGTGGCCTCTTTGATCAACTCTGCTGATGTGCGTGTCTGAATATGACCTTTTGCCCACATTCATAATAATAAAAATAACTTGCCTTTTCTGCTTGGGTTGTGCGATAATTATATTTTCAGACGTGTACGGACCTTTCTTGTTTTTCTTCCTGGGTGTGAACTGATTTTATTTTAAATGGACATTGATCGTTCGGCCTACAAACCTGAAGAGAAACTGCAAAATTGACAGCATTGTTGTCGAGGCGTACGTAGAAGAAGGGGCCAAAACATCTCGAAGATGTTTATCCGTCTAAAAGGTCAGGGATACACCAGTTTAAGGCGGAAAGAATGTCCCGTGACGCAGCCTTAAGGCGAGGTCAATATGCCAATATTGTCATTAGTGCGTTGTTTTCTCTCTCTCTTCATTACTTTTCCGCTGAAAGTGTCTTCAGGGAAGTTGTAGCCGAGCATCCGAGCTCCTGGCCACGTCGATCCTGGCTCTTTGTCAGGACAATGACGGATGGACCCGGAGCGACATTAACCTGACTCCTTCGGCATTGTACTAAAGCAGCAGAGGTCAAGATCGCAACGCTTTAGCATTGAGCTGTGATTTAATTATCCCCCCCGCTCCCCCCCCCCCCCCGCCTTGATAAAGGAGATGGCCCTAATTCAGCGGAAAGCCTTTGGCGACGAAGCTTAACTGCAGGAGAAAGCGCATGTGTGGGACACACTCTCATCCCAGAGATCCATGAAATCCATGGATAAAAGAAATGCAGAAGTCCAATTTCAGATATCAGAGTCATTATCCTGAGCAAAGTTATAATTAGGAGGCACTTTCGGAAAATATGATGGAAGGAACATTATCTGAGCTCCATCCACTGTGAGGAGTGGGTCGAATGTTTTCTGGGTTTTGTGAGGAAACGGGGAAGGGGTAATTATACTTCTGCGCTGATAAAGGCCTGAAGACTTTTTTTTTTTTTTTTTTTTGGGAGGTGCAGCTCGAGGAGAAAGTAAACTCACCCCCTCCTTCTCCCTCCACAGATCGACACAAATGCAACTGGAAAGACATCGCAAGGTCACGCAGATAAAGTAAATCTGTTAAAAGATCAAATAGTTCCTGTAGATCAGGAGGGGGGGTTAAAAAAAAAAAAAAAACAGACAAAACGCGGAAGCCGAGGCGATAGACTGTGGGGGGGGGGGATCAAAGTGAAATTGAAAGCGGAGCAGAGAGAGAGCTGCGAGGCTGAGGGCGAGATGCTGGGATAGCATGTGGTTATAAGAGAAGTGTTAAAAAAAAAAAAAAAAAGGGGAGTCAAAATAAAAAATAAAAACTGGGACGTGACAGAGGAGACGAGCGGTGACGGCTTGTTGAAAGGCCATTGGGGGCAATCACATGAACGCCGCGCAAACATGTACCTGTCACATCTCTGCTCATCGCATACGATTCGTATAGTCGGAAGCCTTTTCTACACAGCCCAGCTCCTCAGAGTCTAATTAAAGATTAGTTACTGACAGACAACTGCGGAGGGAGGGGGAGGGGGGGCAGCAGATTTGATTGAATTACAAATGAGTTTAGGCTAAAGTGGTGGCACAATTACATCGATCTGAAAAGGAGGAGCTCTTCTTGCATCTCCTCGGGAAAACAGAGGACAGACTATTTTAAGGTGGGGGGGGGATTGGATATCATTCAGGAAGGAGGAAGGAGGGAAAAACTGTGATTGCGATTCTGGGAGCGGACGCTCAGGCAGGCTGTGGTATCACATTTGAGCCCAAGTTGAAACTCAATCGCTTTCAGCAATAGGGCAGGTTTAGTTGAAAGAAGAAGAATGAGGGGGGGGGGGGAGAAAAAGGTATAAAAGTTTTTGGGGTTTTGGTGTAATTGGACAACTTTTGCCCCGCCGCCCCCAAAGCTGGCAGGACTGCACTGGCATCCAAAATCCTCAACTCTGGGAACACGGCAACAAATAACCCGAGCCTCTGCGTCGAACCCACGAGTCCCTCCTCCGATCGCCATCTGTTGGAAATGCTCGTTTACAAAAAGCACTCGCACCTGGTTTGTGCGACCTGTATCTCGATCCATCAAGCAGGCTATTAATTGAAATTCTAATTATCTCCATTCTGGCCGTAGTGCGACGGGCCCGACATATTGAAATGGGTCGGAGGCAGTGGAGCTGCCAACAGGAGCTGTGTCCTGGGGGGGTCACGTTGATGTCACCCGGTTAAAGATGAGTTCAAATTACACGTCACGTCCTTCGCCGTGAGCGCCCCAATGAGGGAAATGCCTTCCGATGGTCACGTCTGAGATGCAGATAGCACACAGCGTCCCATTGTAAACTTTTATTATGAATGCTGTGGCTGGACTTCAACGTAAAACTAAGGAATGATATCAAAAAAAGATTTTTGTTTTTGTTTGTTGAGTGTCTAGACTTGTAGATCTTATCTTCCCACCAGGGATATAATTTTGCTTTAACAGGCATAGTATGTTCCTGCTGTTACGGATAAAATTATAAACATCAAATCAGGATGGCCATGAATTATTGCTACTCGCCAAACCTTGAAGCTAGTTACAAGGCTAGTATGTGTGTGTGTGTGTGCTGTGTTTTCTCTCTGATTAAATATTAATCTTTTGTTCCCAAAATAAAGCTGAAAATCCATCTCTGGATTGGGAGAAAAAGACAGCATGTTGCTCCCTCCCAAATCTAATCAATGACTACATTCGAACTTTTTGCAGGCTTTTATATATATATATACATATATATATATAAAAACCTTTTTATGCAGCTGGTCTGGACGTTTCGCCGTAACATAGGCACAAAGGTCAAAAAAAAAAAAAAAAAGAGGGACTGACCTTCAATCTGCGGAAAATCCACTTTTAAACGTGTGGCGATCGATAAACCAATTTCAGATCTCATTTTCTCAGAGAGGGGCGAAAAACATTTTGCAATTTCTGCTATTCAGAGGACATTTAGTTTTCAACTTTAATACTGTCCTTTCCGCCAAAAGTAGGTTGGCCTTTTAAAGGAGCTATGTAGCTACGTATAACTTTTGCTATTGCGACAGTAGTCGTCGAGCAATGCTAGCCGTGCTAACCAGCTAGCCCACTGGGGTGAGCAATCGGAAGCAGCGGGGGTGGGGAGTTGGACTGGATTGTATGTATTAGATGCGAATGTAGCAAGAAAAGCCTCTGGGCCTCCAAACTCTAGAATCAGCGAAGCTGACGGAAAAAAAAAAAAAAAATCGCGGGGACTGAATATCTGAAACGGACCACACATTCCCACCGAAGGTCACCGAAGATCAGCGGTTTTGTTAGCGCAAGAATAAAAATAAAGAAAGAAAGAAAGAGAAAAAGAAAATCGCGGCAGACCAAGGACCTTAATGCCAGCGCCAGTCTTTCACAGACACACACAAAAACTGTTACCTGGGATGCAATATACACAAAAATAATAACTGGATGACATACCCAGATGAAATAAGGTTTGTTTGGTTGTTTTTATACGTGCACCCTCTGTAAATGCTTAAAGCTATGAGAGACTATAACTAGATATTTGCTCCATATAACTACTCTGTGGGGGGGGGGGGGGGGGGGGGAGGTGTGCTTCTGTAGAGATGGAAAAAGCCCTGCGGCAAGACAATCATACGAGCGCGTTTGTCCGTTTGTATTTACATCTTCTCTTTCACGTGTCGGAGGGTTGACGCTAATTTCGCTCAAACGTGCGCATACCCTGAACGCCAGCAGCCATCCCAGGGGAGGTGAGATTGCCTCGCTACAGGTGAGAGTTCCCCAACTAAGCTGCGCAGCAGAAGGTGTGCGGGTTGAATATTATTTACGATGAAGCAGGTGGGAAGTGCGTGTGTGGGTTCCAATCAGCTGCTGTCACGTTTTTTTGTCGGCGCGTCTAATTTTCAACAAAGGGGGGCAGGGGGTCCTTTTTTTTTTTTTTTTTTTCCCCCCCTTTCCCCTTTTGCATTACACACAACACGCATAAAAACATTTCATGCTTGTACGCTGCAGGGCAGGCAAGTCTCTCCGGAGACAGATGCCGTGTCCTGACTAATTTGAACAACGCACAAAACCGATTATAAACAGGAGGGCCGTGAGGCATTCCGCTTTCAATTTCGATGCTCGATCGCGGCGCGACAGCAAGGAAGCAGCGGCGAGGCCCTCCCCCCGACCCCACCGCCACCTCGGAGCCCAGCGTGTAAAGGATGATCAATACCGAGAGGCGTCGGCGGGGACTGACACGAGCCATTCCAAAGCGCTTTGTTTGGGCCCCTGGTCAAAGTGGGGATGCTCTCCTGATAATTCCATTGATCACAGTCCGCCTGGAAATGCTGAGCAGGGAAGCCTGCATAATTAGCTCCAGCAGTCATTAGAAGTGGCTGGGGACACAAAGAGCACATTTCAAAACCTCCGAGCCGATTGTCGAGCTGATTGAAATGCGTGCTGCATTTTTCAGGCTGACATTAGACTTACTGTAAGCCTCGAGTTTGTGACTTTGGTGCATTCTGACGGGCGGCTCGTTAAATTAGTCTCTGACCGCGCTTTGTTTTTTTTTTTTTTATTAACGGCATAAACTCTAGTTAGTCACCGAGGTTTCCACCATTCGCCACGTAGGGGAGATAAAGTTCAATCAGTGTTTTAGAACAGTCGGTCGGGCCAGTTAGCATCCCTGGATCCAGTCAGGATTTACCGACGATGTGAATAAACAAACCTTTTTGGAAAAAAACGGGATTTAAAAAAAAAAATGGTGAAAGTCAAGAGAACATTGCTGTTTAAATGAGAAACTGAATTGAGATCCGTCTCTTTCAGCAGCTGCACGGCTTTCTGCTCTCGACAATAAACCACTCTGTTTGATATGGATTCCGGCTGATAATTTGCACTTTCTAAATACACATTGATTTTTGTCAAGCTGTTTGTTGCTACGAAACCACAATGTGTGCTCCGGCTGTGTACATGACTCCACGGGATAGAGAGGCACGCAGCTGCGGGGGGGGGGGGGGGGGGGGGGGGGGGTGATAGCCAGATAAAAATGATCCATCACATTTAGTACAGTTTCTCTTTCCCTTCTTAATGAGGCGCTTTCTTTTATTACGATTATTATTTTTCACATTTAAACGCAAAATTTTCGCATAAACCGCTGAAGTGATCCAACAGGCGCCGGGGGTTGCAAGCAGTTCCGGAATAAAGCAGCGGGACGCCTTTTCAACAAAGCGAAGTGCAGCCGCCATTGGAGAAAGTCATGTGTTTTGCGTGTTGGTGGAACGCATCAATGAACTGCAACGGCCAAGTGTTGACATCCAAAAAAATACCATATGATTGTGGAGGGGTGGGGGCGTGGCTAAGGGTGGCGACTTGTGCTGTGACATCATAGGCCTTTTCAGGCCTCGTTTCTCTGGACCGCACTTAACAGTATTAATATTAACACAGATCTGCTTTACGACCCACAAACACACGGAGGCCTCACTTCCTTAAAATACATCCAATAAAACGCAATTTCTGTTTTCACAGAGTTGCTTTTGAACAGATCACGAGGTCGCCGAAACGTAATGATTCTCACGTTGGCCAGAGGATTAAAAAAAAAAGCTTTGCCCTCGTCAACCTGGACTCCCTTTCCGACACACGTGAATATGAACGCCCGATTTAAATCGTGGAAGTGACGGAACGCCTGGCCGTGCGCCGCTCTCTGTAGTGACGCCAACTTTCTAAAGCGAGATGATTAAATTCTCTGTTTTGTCCCCCCCCCAGGAGCTGTGATGTATAGGGCCAACCGCCGGCGTTCCCCTCCAGGCTCTAGCTGGCTCTCAGGCACCGACCCAGTCTGACTGTTATTATTTAGCAACTTACAAAAGTTCCAATTAAATTGCTCAAGTGTGTATTTCATGCACACGATAAAGCAGAGCTTTTTTTTTTTTTTTTCTCCCCCCTCTCTCTCCACTCCCAGAGAAATAGCAGTCGGTTTGTGGCAACTCGAGATAATTGCACAATTTTGAAGGTTACAGTAACGCGTATAGAATATTATCATTACAGCACATCAGCCCTTTGGTGGATTCCCACCTACGGCCTGCCTCGCTCTGAATGGCAGTTTTGCATCGTCGGCTCGGCGGGGAAATAAGCGGCGGTCGGACTGTGTCAGATTTCTGCTTCATATTTGCTTTGTAATAAATAAAGAAAAGCAGAGATACTGACTGATTAATGCTTCCTTTCAACTACAAACTTCTGGAAAACCCTCAACAGAGGCTGCCGGGACTCCAGCGGAGGAGAATAAAGGCGATCTTAAGAGAAGTTGCTCTCAGGTCCAGAATTGGCGGTATTCAGTTCAATGAAACTCTTGAGACACAAGCAGTTCACACACAACTGTTTGTGTTTCAAGAGTTTGATTGAACAGACTATGACCTGGGCAGTTTTCAAATCCAAGTGGAGCACTGTGACTGGCCAGAGTTTTGAAAAACGCCACGTCCACTATCATCCACTATGAAGGTAACTCCTACAACGCTCGGAATATTTACATCCAACAAACAGGAGAGGTAGGGAAGAGTTGAAAGAAAGAAAAAAAAAAAGGCTAAACAGGCTAAAGATGCTGCTAATGTTGCGCCAAAGCGGGCGCAAAAGTTAAATTTTAACGGCACGATAACGGAACATTGAACTGACCTTAGCCCCTCCTGCGTATTCACGAGAGTAAACGCGGAGAGTTAATCGGCCAAACGTTGAATTGTATTCTTCAGCCAAGCTGCAACCTTGGAAGTCTTCTGTGCAGAGAAACACAAACTGAATGGCAAGTGATATCTTTTTTTTTTTTTTTTAAACCGTGTCGATGATTAGGAGAGAAATTTGTCCAAATAAGTCTTACGATTCATCTGGTAGATACTGTCGCGCAGATATTAATATTGTCGCGAATGAACCACCAGGTCTCTCTCTTCACTCCCCCGACACCAAAAAAAAAACTTATCCCGGGGTGTGTTTTTTTTTTTTTTTTTTCGTGACATTGCTGTGTCAGAGCTCAATGTAGATGCCCTTTTTCCTCTCACTTCTTCACGCCCTCCCGTTCCTCCGTGAATCCAACCTGAAAAGGTTAGGTCACCGTTCTGTAAAAGTCAAACCGCCACTCAGTGTTGTAGTTTTCTTAAAAAAAATAAGGAAGAAGAAGGAAAAAAAAAAAAAAAAGGGCATTTGGCTTGACACGATTTCGTTTTACTCTGCCGGTTGATATATTACCGTTTCTGTACAGCAGAGGTGTGTTTGTGTGCGTGTGTTAGTCAGGGTGAAGTTTCTCCTCTACTCCTCCAAGCACCTTGTTGTTAGCCGCAACATCGAAGCAACAGCCGCGGTCAACTTGCCGCACAACTCGAGCACTCAAAGATCCAACCTGCTACAATATCAATATCAATCAATATTTGCAATCAGTATTTACTGAATATCAATATTTTGTGTCCAATTTTTTATACCCAGAATTAATTCTCATTCATTTTTAATGAATATTCAGTCCAAACAAGCTGGCCTCTTTTGTCAGTACCATTGTTATTGGGCAAATAAAAAAAAAAAAAAAAAAAAAAAAGTGAAGCCGACGAGGTTGTGCGTCAAGAGAGATGAGAGCCAATTAACATGCTGGCTCGCTCGCTCGTAGTCAGGGGGTGTGAATCGTAATAAGTCCAAATGGCAGATGACAGAAAACCTTCGGTTCGCAGGAGTCCAAATGCGATCGAACCACAGCAGCTTTGAAGAAAATGATTTTGATATGAATTGCTTCATTATGCCCATTTAAAAGACGGCTGCATCGTGAAGCGAGGGGGATAATTGGGACAATTAGAACTGAATGTTAACGGGAAAATGAATATTTGGCTCTCCTTTGTCACACGCCGACGGTGAAGTAAGAGTAGAAACCATGCAAGTTGGATAAGTAAAGCCCGCCTCTTGACCTTGTTTTGACATCCGCGGCTAATGGATGCGTTCGTGCGCCCGGCGTGGAAATCGTACCTCGCGCTTATTCAGCAGCTGTGTGAGCTCCGTATATAGTTACGTCCAACCACCTGTATAATCACGTGTGTTGGGTAATTCAGGTGCCTGCGAAGATGGTCACATTTTGTCTTTTGAGCCATGCAGAGAAAAAGAAAAAAAAGAACAGCTAAATGGAACCCAGCCATCATTTATATGAATATTTATACGTGTGCGTTTCCTGTCGGAGCTAAACTGACCCCTTGAAGTCTAGACTTGTGTTGTTGTTTTTTTTTCGTTGGGGGAGAAATTTACATTTTGCTGACATTTGTTCCCTCTCCGTCCGTCCTTCAGCATTAAAAGGAGATCTTAATCCATTAAGTTATGGGATACGCTTTCTCTTCTCCTCTGATATTTTCAGGATCTCGAGCAGACTTCTTTATTTCGGAGCGGGGGGTCTTTTTCAGCGCGGCGGTTGTCTGGATGGTGTCTCAATGTTCCTTTTGGACTTGAAAGGCTTTTGAAACACGACCGCGGGGCCCTTTGTGTGGACGTCTTTTCAGCCAGTTTGTAGATAACGGCTGCTCCTGCATCCTTCAAGGAGGTGCAGACAGTAGTCATTATACATGAGAGAACAGGCAAAGGGGGGGGGGGGGGGGGGTGATGTCATTTTATTAACTATTGTTTTGGATTTTAGGGAAGATGCATAGATTTGTCCGTGTGGGGGAGTGTGCTCGGTGTTTGTGGAGTGTGTATAAGCGGTCTGAATTACATCTGATGCGTAGGTGTGTCCTCTGAGACGCCGAGCTGTATTTTTTTATTTATTTATTTATTTATTTATTTATTTTTGCTTTTTCCCAAAGAGGGGAGCTCGAGGAGGACGGAAGCATGCGGTCCCGTCTGCCGTCATGTGGGGGAGCAGTTGCTCTGCTGCTTTTCATTCAGCCCTCCCTGCACAAATCCTCAGAAACCTTGCTCTGAAATAGATGTTGCCTCAGTCCCCGTCAGCCACCGTAATACAATCACTTATCTAAGAGATGTTACTGACATCTATCTACGCAGTAGATGTGGTTTTTTTTTTTTGGGGGGGGGCAGCTGACATAAAATTTTCCCAGGGCGTCGCGGGCTGCTGCGGGGGGAAACCGTCCGCATCTCGAGCCGGAGACCCTGCGCACCTTGTCAAGGTGGATGGATTTGCAAAGAGGGGAAAAAAACAAAAACAAAAAACAGCAACAGAAAAAAAAAAAAAAAAAAAAAAAAAAAGACGGGAAGGGCGGTCGCGGCTGGTGGCGGGTTGCCGCATTGTGCTCCTGGAAAAGAGGTCATCTTGTCTTTTTCTTTCCCCCCCCCCCTCTCTTTTTGCTTTCTGCCATCTATTTTCAGCCTTCCCCGCTCCGCACTGATCTGGGTAGTTATCACCCAGGGATTATACAGCAACTTGATCCATTATTCATGACTCAGCAAATGTAATAACACTTCCTCCAGGGGAGGGGGTGCAACCACCACTTTTTTTTTTTTTTTTTTAAAGGGTGTTTATATTCCCAGAAGTCTCCATTATGAGCCCATTATGGAGGTTGGGGAACGCCGCACGTCTGTTATGAAGTGCGGGTTCCAGCTGTTTTGCCGCCACGCTGAAGCGGGCCCGGTTCCGCGTGCCGTTCAGCGCTGGAGCTTGTTGCCTCTTTGTTGCGCGCTGCGGTGTGAAACAGGCTTTGACACTTTCAGGTGAGACGCCCTCCCCTGTTTTTTTTATTTATTTTTTTTCAACTCCACAACAGAGGAGTAATGTTGTGGCGAGGCGAGACGACCGAGCCTCAGATAATAATTGATCATCAGACTCGAGCGACTCATCGGGCTGACGCACGCACATGCATATTTGCCAGGGACAAACATGAATCACAACGCTGAGCGCTGGGCCTTGTCGTCTTTGCTGTGTCATGCTGCTGTTTTTTTTTTTTTTTTTGAGCTTTTGCCACATCTGACAATCATAACGACGGCTGCAGAGTTGATCTCAGTCTCGTTTTGGAAAGCAGAATTGTGAACGACCTCGGTTGCATTATGGGCCTGGATGTTGACCCTTTTTTTTTCAATTTTTTTTTTTTCATACGTTAAGGGGAATTGTACTCATCAGTAAATATAAAATTCCGCCTGCTTATATTAACGCGTTTGGTTTCCTTTGGTGGATATTATTTACATATGTGTTGCGCGAGGCTTTTACTTTGTTGAGACCATGACTGAAAAAGCACCACCATTCACCTGGACTATTAGCAATGCCATAAACCATCACAGCACTCAGACTGAACAATAGCTGTGCTCCCTTTTAAAGACATCATTGAGAAAGGCTGAGGAAAAATTGAACAGTCGGGGGACAAAATGGATTCATCACTTGCTCTCTGTGAATTTTACAGGAAAGGTGAAGCTGCAAAAGTGAGGAAGAAAGATCACAACGACTGGAAGCTCAAATTTCTGGGTTATGTTTCCTCTTGGTGTTTTTATCGTCACAATGCGATTTTTCGACATGTTCAACCTACAGGAAGCGAATCATCCCGCTGGTTGGAGCGCGACGGAGGAAGTCGGCGGAAAAAAGGCGCGCAGGGTTAACGCCGGCGCCGTCCGGGAAACGAGGGAGACGGAGGAAAGTGCTGGCCCTGGCTTGAAAGCCAGCCTTTTCAGGTGGGGGGGGTGGGGAGAGTAATGAGGCACATTAACGACGGCTGCAGATAAAACAGAGTGTATCCGATCTCTTTGAGGAGTGCTGAGCTGCCGATCTGAGATGCAAGATAAAAACCCCAGCAGGTGCTCCGATTAGGACATGGGAGGGGCGTGTGCGCGCCTCTTCTGGTCTCTAATGAGGTCAGATCATCTCCGACCACGAGAGCCTTGAACCGGCAGCAAAGACGAACTTCCCTCAAACCAATCGACCTGCCGATGGTTGAATTCCAAAACACACAGTGACGCGCGGTTATTAAAAGAGGGGGGGGAAAAAAAAAAAAAAAAAAAAAAAAAAAAAAAGCAGGTTTTTTCAAATTGAGGAAAATCACTTTGGGCTTTGAGGATACGCACAGCGGGAGAAACTCAAGGACAAAGTTTAAGTGTCTCGCTGCGTTACTTTCACACTTCCCCCCCCTCCCCCCCTTCAAATGGCCACTCAGGTGCAGACGTCCATCTTTTTAATTGAGGTCAAGGGGAAGACAGCGAAATGACGAGTGTTCCCGTTTAATACAATGGTGCATCGAAGTGGAGTCGTGACTTCTTCTGAATATCGACAAAGCCAAAATGCTTTTTTTTTTTGGTGACACACCAAATAAAACAAAAAAGAACAAAAAAAACCCAAAAAACTACAACAATACAGGCGACTTGACAGGAAATCTTCAAATATTGGTCAAGCGGGCGGATTTACATATTTTCTCATTAGCCTTTATTTAATTAAACTCACATTAAATTCATACTCCGCCCCCCCCCCCCCGACTGGTCAACAAGGTCACACTCAGCTGCGGCATATGGTTTCGACTGTGATGGCACATTAACCGTCATCGTCACGGTGTCTAATCAGCCGCAGGTTATGATGATATGCAATTATGTATGGACTGGAGCTGTTTGGCGGGTTTTTTTTTTTTTTCCCCCGTTTTCTTTCTCATTAGCAGAGCGAGCTTCACTCCCACACACGATCTGTATGCACACAGTCGCGTTATCGAGTCGGAGGTGACACCGGCATGCTAATTAGCGAGGTGGTCTTTAAACTATTATTGATGTTTTAGTAATCGTTACTGTGCTTTGATTTTAGGCCTTGTCAAAAAAAAAAAAAAAAAAAAAAAAGCGCTGCCGAGGATGTTTTTTTTTTTTTTTCTTTTTTCTTTCCTCCTTCCCCTGCCACCGAACGTAGACGAATCCCGCTGAGCCATGATCGAAGCCCTAATTCATGCAAACTACGGCGATGGCCTCCCCTTAATTACCCCAATCTCAACAGTCAATTAACTTTCATCTTGCCATGCTACCATCTTTTGCTCATTGTCGCGCTTAATGTCGCCGTTCGGGTGCGGTGGATGTTCAAGTGGCAGAAGACGAGTGCGACGCTCGTGCCCCCACCTCCAGGGTTAGCATCTCTGGAGGATTGTGGCAGGAAGAAAAACTGACAGTGAGGAATCACAGGGCAGCCTAAATAGAAGGCCTGCAGGGCTCCCACATATCAATAATGAGGGATGAGCTGCTGCATTCATCTGCTCCATCTGGTGGGGGGGGGGGGGGGGGTTTGGATCTGGATACGAACCCCTCAGATTTCACACGGGATGCTCGGGCTTACGGTCCACCCCGTCTTTCTCTCCTCGTTGCGTTTGAGTAAATGCATAAATCACGGACCTTTCGAAGTTATTCCCTTAAACTCCTCCCCCCAGATGCGCCGACTCCATTTCTCCGTGTATTCATCTTTTCCTATCGCACCTACCGCTGTTCTGTGCGTTTCGCCGCCCATCTGAGGTGCGATGTGAGAGTCAGATGCCCGAGTGTTTGCCGCCGCCGCCGCACATGAGCGAGTGACAAACGTGTCGATGAGTAGGTCACATCGTTGTGGTGGCGTGATGTACTTGTTGCCGTCAGCATCACTTGTCGGCTGCTGAAGCCAACAAACACTCACATCTACATCTACCTTTGGACACATGCATACTCTTTCAGACATCGGAACCGACCAGGGACGTAATTTGGGGGTAGGGTTGGGTGGGACATGTCCCCTGCAATTTTTTACTGTCCAAAAACAAGGTTAAAACAGTTCAAGCACTAGGACCAAGCGGAAAATGGCCGCTCAAGCTGAAGCCCGTTTCCCTTTAGGCCGCACACAAGCTCATCGATTGGCTCTGCCGTTTCTTGCTCACGTGTGATTGGCCATCTGGTTGTGAACAGCGCCTGGACTTGAACGCCGGCTTTCGGCTCGACGGCCAGGAGACTATGTTTATCTGCCACTGTAAGTTGTTAAAGATGTCGGTTCTGCCTGCGTCACGTCAGCAAGTCGGATTTTAATAGCAGAGGTTTCATTTTGAAATCAAAATTTCGGACAACTGAAACATTGTAAAGCTCGAAATAACTTCTGTAACCTCCTAAATCTCTCCCGAAACCACCTACAGGGCTACAGGAGGAATCCCAACTGACGACTAGAATGTCCTAGATGTCCACCGCAGCCACCTCCTACACCAAGACCAGGACCCCACAGGGCTGCGCCCAGCCGTCGCTCATATGGATTACCGACTCCCTGACCTTTTCGACCGTCAGCGAAAAAAAACTTGTAACTTCATTGAGTCCAAATGAAAAATGAAAGAGGGAGAGACCAGACAAATCGACTGCGTCAACTTTTTATGCTGCACCTGTCGCGCAGCGGCCTCTGGCTCGACGGAACCGTCAGAAACTGACTCCACCGAGACGAGGAACTGCACATCGGCCCTGTGGAATTATTCTTTTTTTTTTTGTTTTTTGTTTTTTTTAAATCAGGCAGATGCTGCGCAGCGTCAGGCGCTGTGCCGGAAATGCCGTGCTACTGTCGCTACTTCACGGGGCGAACGCTACTTAAAAAAAAAACAAAAACAACAACAACAAAAGAAAAGAAAAAAAAAAAACCACAACAAAGACATTAACGACAGTTGTATGGCCAAAATAAGTGGCACTCCGTTCACATGGTGGGGGGGAGATCACTCGTTTGTTGCTAAACATGTGGTGCCTCTCAAACGAGCAGTTCAATAAAAAAAAAAAAAAGTTATTTATTTCAACTCTTGCATCTCATTGTGACATCTTTCAATTCAAACAAAAAACGCCCAGCCAACGGGAAAAGAACATTCTAGGCTGAATGTGTCTAAAATTGCGTTGGCCATATTAAAATAATTCATGACGTTTTGTTGGGGGGGGGGACAGCCACTTTTTTTTTTGATTTTATGGACCTTTTGAGGATTGAAAGGAGTGAAAAATTTATTAAATTTACCGAGATGAATCCCCAGACATCAACTTTTTTTTTTTTTTTTTATCCACAACAAGGTCCGGACTCACTTGTCCCATCCAGGAAACTTACCGTCACCTCTTCAATTGGTGGAAAAAAAAAAAAAAAAAAAAAAAAGGGGAAATTGTGTCACTGCTCCATGCCGCTCTATTGGCACTGAGATGCAGACCTGACATGTGACACGCTGTGCAGAGATAGAAAAACAGGCCTGCTGTTTGTGTAAATATGATGGCATCGGTCCCCGGGATTTGGCAGACGGAATTATTATTATTATTTTTTTTTTTTTTCCTGCCGTAAACAAGGTGAAATGGCAGCAGGCAGCAGTGAACTTGTCCTGATGAACAGATGCCGCTTCATCGCCACTGTCTCACAACCGCAGACGACCGGGGCTCATCCAAACGAAATGTAGCTGCAGCCTGATAAGAGCGGGATCTTTTTCTCTGTGGAGGACTTTGTCTCATTAAACCATCTGAGATGAAATCAGGAGCGGACACGATGTCTGTTTTTTTTTTTTTTTTTTTTCCTCTCCTTTCTTTCTTTTTCACAAAGAAGCCCCAGCTTTAGAGCTCCTGGTTGTCGAGTCGCCCAAATCGTCCGCTTAAAATTCCCCCACTAAATACGCGGTTGGCCTGTGTGCACCACGGAGCTCTTTCAGGTCCAGAAAACGACAAATCCGATGTCATCTCCAGAACTTCACTGCTCATTTCGACCATAAACGGGGCCCAGAGAGTTTCCTGTCAGTCAGCGCTTTCTGCTAATTTTTCCACGACGTTCAATATCTGGCAGTTTAGAGAGCGCGTTAACATTTTGCAGCGAAGGCGCTGATTCACCGGCTGCGAGGCGCAACTTCAGCAACTGCTAGAACGCCTTCGATAGAGCAGACATTCGCAGATGTGCCACCGACGGCACATTCAGTTTAAGGGCTGAAAGAGAAAAGAAGAATCCTTTTTTTTTTTTTTTTTCCCCCAAATAGGGCCACTATAGAACTGTCCTAACCGTCACATCCTGCTTTTGGTCATTCCAAACCTTTTTTTTTTGTTTTGTTTTGTTTTTTTTTGGGAGGGGGGGGGGGGGCGAAAGGCCACTCAGACCTCATCGAGTTAGAAAAAAAAAAAAAAAGGAGGTTGGGGGGGGCGACACTACTACAAGTCATGTCAGCCGGCATTCGCTGCTGACGGAGGAGTGGAATAAGTGATAGATGGATGGATGCTGATCAGAGATGGTATTTGGCGGGAGCAAAATCATAAATCTTCACTCCCCCCCCCCCCCCCCGCTCCTTTTCAATAATCACAGCATGTTATCCATCAACGGCCACAAAACGCTCACAGCCTGCAGACTGTATCAACACATTAAGACACTGTTTACTTGCAGAAGCCGTGATTGAGCGACTTTTAGTTCTGGCACTGATAGACATGTGACTTTCACAATTTCCAGAAGGCAGAAAAGAGCACCCCCCCCCACCCCCGCCACCTTCCTCCCCGTCTGTGACAACAGGAGGATTAGAAAAACTGGCGGAATACGGTCGAGTGGATTCACAGGAAGTGAACCTTTTGCCACTTCCTGGATTCTCCGCTGACGGAAAAGGAGAAACAAAATTTCGGATTCTAAGAAGAAGAAGAGCTGAATGCGCCGCTCAGCTATTGTCTACTCTTTCTTGCCTTCACAAGAAACTCTGGAGGAATGCAGGAATGTCTTTATTTATTTATTTTTAGCTCACGTCTGTCTGAGCTTTAACGGGGGGAAAAAAAAACTAATTAAAAGGCTTTAAGGGATTACACCTGATTGTTGGTTGAGCACATGTGCAAATATTGGTTTCCGGGGGGGAACTGGGCTTGTTTTGAATTAAATTAAAAAAAAAAAAAGGAGACATTAGCGACCCGTTCTCTGCAATAGAATAAGGCGACGTCCTTGAAATGAAGCTCCACCCACGCACACTCGTAGCCGTGCGGCTACTGTGCTGAATCGCGCCCTCGACTCCTTTAGCGAGCAAAAATGGCGGTCAAAGGTCAGCGGAACCGACATCTCCCTGTGTGATCCAGACTATTATAATCTAAATGTACACAGGCTGAACTAGAATATGGAATATAAAGTCCAGAATAGTTGGTCTGAGCTGCTTCTTTCAGATATATAAATGAGAGAGAGACAGAAGAAAGAACAGAAACATGGCAACGCAATCTCAAAACCCACGTGGCCCAGTTGGAGATGAACCAGACGCGAGGTGAAAATAAAGAAAGCTGCGGGTGAGACATCACCAGCAGGAGCCACCGGCGCCGGAATGGACTCTCGCTCGGGTTCCCGCTGTGAAAGAGAACGAGAAGGTTCCGCTGCTGGAAAGGTCACGAGTAAAGAGTTCGGGCCCCCCTCCTCCCGGGAGTTGGCGGAATCAAACCAACGGCCTTCCAGAGCCGCAGGATGACTTTCGACGGTTAACTACGAGCTGCTTGGAGCGCCGAAGACAATACGCCTTCCTCACTCAGACACTGATACTCTGTCAGACAAATGTATTCAAGGTTTTGTGTTAATGTATTTGTCATTTTGCTTTTTTTTTTTTTTTCCCCACCTGCTTTTCTAGTCTGGCACATCAAGACTGGGGGGGGGGGGGGTCGTCAACAAAAATGCACAACTCCAGCGATCATTGAAACCGGTTTTGAAAAGAAAAAATTAAATAAATAAATAAATAATTTATGGACAGCCTGAATCTAAATTGGAAATTTCAGCCACATTTGTTTGTTTTTTTTTTTTTTCTTTAAAGCAGCAGATGAACATCCCCATAAATCCATGGGAGCGGAAGAGCGTTTAATTTTTATTTATTTTGTCGCCGTCGTTCAATGCTGGCAGAAGTCAAATTGTATTGAAGCCTATTGGAAAATGGCCCTGTTTCACCCTTCATTTTTTTTTTACCTTAGAAGAAGTTTGTCCTCATGGGGTCATGACCTCAGATTCAAATCCTGAATGAACAGAGCTCCAAGCAGAATTCCATCTTCTCCATCCCAATATGGTTTCTTTTGCTGTTAGATAAAAAGCACAACTAAACATTACTGACGTCCAAATTACGATTATTTATTTATTTTTTTTTACAAATAGAAATTATCTGAATTCTCTGTGGTCGCCCTCAGATAGTGTGAGAAACGTGAAAGAGGAGATCTTAAGAAAGGCAGCTCTGCTCGGGGCGTCAGTGTTAGTTTGATGTTTCATGTTTCAAATCCTCTTTTTCCACCTTGGTGGGTTTATTTATTTATTTATTTTTTTGGCTCTGTATTGAGACCAGATGAAGGATTTGAGTCTCTGGACATCTGGATTCTGAGCTCTCGGAGAAATAAAGCTGAGTAAAGGTTTGACGGCGTCCAGTTTTGAGTACAAAAAAAAAAAAAAAAAAAAAAAAAAATCAATCTATCAATCTACAATATTCCAAATAGTTAGTGACTTTTTGAATTCATCGTTTCTGCTGCATAACCCCAAAACTGACATGTGGACCAATCCGTCACAGGACGAACTAGAACTTCGTGCCACTTCAGATAACGGTGGCGACGTGCTGCGCGGTTGTCGCTATTAAGATGGCGTTTCTGATGCCTCTTATCGCCGGCTTCTCGCTAAATGTTTCCGCAGGCTCTCTGAGAGCTCGCTCGCTCTGCCCGTCTCTTGCTGTGGGTTTCTTTTTTTTTTTTTTTTTTTTTAAATCACAAATCCACTTTCTTTTTATGTAATATATGCAAATTGGAGGCCATGCGGCGGAAATGTGTTTAATTGCAGAATTCATGCCATGAGAGTCATATCTCTTCGGACCTTTAGTAAAGTGTCTGGCGTAAAAAGCAAGTGTTTCTTTCAAGACAACATCATTTTCAGCGGCCAAATTCCTTGAGACGCGCTCCATTTGGGATGCTGAGTTTTACCGCGGGGCCTTTGTGTTTCGTAATTCATTAATAAATGGACTTCCTGCGACTCGGGCAGAGCTTAATGTGGAATATTTCTCCTGCTCTCTGTATCTAAACTCTCCATGAAAATGAGAATTCTGGGAGATACGGAAAAGCATAATTCAGCTCCAGCTGTTAATTACAATCTGTGTAATGAGTTCCTCCAGCTTCTTTCGCTTCTGCTGAGGTGTCCAAGGAGGCTTTGTCCTAGATTCTTCAAATCAGAGGAAACGGCGGGAGCGGCATAATGAAAGTGAGAAGGCTGTGGAGGCGGCAGGGTCTCATAACCATTATTGTTAGATCTTTCTCTCTCAGTATAACTGCTGGTGGATGAGAAACTAAAAGAAGATTTTTTTTCTGCCCGTGATGTCAAATAAAGACAAAAAAAACTGCAAAGCAACAAAACCAAAAAAACACTCTGAACACATGAAATGGTGGCAACTCATCTCTGCTTGAGCCCGATAGCTCTGGGCTGCATATAGCTGCTTGTTGATTGCGGCGAAGTTGCATCGTGGGTAAAGTGGCGGCCAAATTTTGGAAAGCAAGGAGAAAAAAAAAAAAAAAGAAGCGTCTGAAGGGTCGGCTGATTGTTTTCCGACTTATCCACTGAAATATTAATAGATTCCTGGCAAACATTCAGAGAGCGCAAAGCGGATGCTTTGTTGTGACATCACAAAGTTGTCCTGACAGCCAGTTTTAATGCTCTTTAAAGATTAAAATATAAAGATACAGCTATTTAAAGATGAAGAAGAGCAAGGTGAGCACGGGGGAAGTAACGCGACCGAGACGGCACGACTCCCTTCATGTTGTTATTCTTAATCGTCAACCCGAGATGAGCCGGGCTAAAAAGCGGGGTCCACATCCGGCCCGGGAAACTGAAATGTAACACAAGTTAAAAAAAAAAAAAAAAAAGAATAAACAACAAAAACCTAAATGAGCGAGCAAACCAAAGCAGTTCTTTCCTTCCGACATCCAGCAAAGCTAACTCGGCGAACTTAGCGTAGCCAGACGAAACAGTAAAAAACTAATAAAAAATTTAATACTTCAAGTCAGTTGCTCGCTTTACTAAAAAAAATAAACAAACAAACAAACAAACAAAAAAACCAGAAAGAAGACCAATGTGACCCTGCAGCTACCTGGAAATGATTGACAAGACGTTTAATTTCCAAATTTAATTTTTTGTCAATTTGTCGCCGTTCATGAAGGCGGTGGTCAAAGAGTTTTGGCGGCTCCAGGCAGGTTTTATCTGGTGGTTATCGCGCCGCAGACGATTCTTTTAAAGTTGCCGGCCCCTGACCTGACCAATCAATCCGTCAAATATAACCCAGCGATTCGAGAAGAACGCACAATGTGAGTCGCCGCACGTGCCGCCGTGGATCAAGTGTGGGGCTCTGTTGCCAGCGAAAGAATACTTGGCCGGCATTAAACGTTGAAACACTGAGCCGCGAGCTCGGGCGGAATTCGCTGTGGCAGAGACAGGTCCTTTTCCAGAAACCACAGCGGAGGCTTTTTGGCGAAAAAGAAAAGTTGAAGCCGTTCAAATGAAACGAGTAGCTGGTGTCAAGTTTAAGTGGCTCGGTTTAAAGTTTAGGCCGATGCAGCACATCGACAAATTGCCTCCTCTCTCTCTCTCTCTCAGCACAGACGCTGGCTATGTCACGTAGAAGTTAGCAAGAGAAGAGGGCTGCTCACCGCCCGCCCCCCCCAAATATAAAAAAAAAAAAGGTCATGACACTCCGCCCTACCGAGGCCTGAAGTACATGAGAGCTCTTTTGACTAAAAGTGGGAGACAGATTGAAAGCCTGAATAGCCACAAAGAAAAGAGCCAAGTCAGTCACGAAGATTGTATTGATTTCAGCTTCCCTCCCACACGACTGGGATTTAAAAAAAAAAAAGAGAGAGAGAGAGAGAGAGAGAAATGCTGCTGTGTGTCGATAATATGTACAAGAGCGGCGAGGACGGTAAATATTTTGCCGCCGGAGGCAAGGCGAGGTCAACCTGTGCTGTTTTTCTGAAACTCTTTGTGAATTTGACTCTTGACTCTTAAATATGTATATATATATTTCCCCCCCCCCCCTTCACTTGAATCTCTGCTAGATTGAAAATTAAAGACGCCATTTCCATTTTTCTTCTTTTCGTATGGACATTTCCATTAAGTTCTACTTACTAAGACATAAATCTGTGAAGTGATTTGCAGCAGATGGGCGCTTCGTTAATGCAGTTAGTTGAAGGCAGACGTGGAAAAGAGAAGAAAGGAAGGGAAGGGAAGTGGACTTCTCTTCTTCTATTGTGAGGCTGATTTGTCTATTTTAAATTTCTTCTTTCTCCAGACGCGCTCATTCGACGTTTCTGTTAAGTTTTTTTTTTTTTCCTGGCTTCAGTACCCCATTTAGAGATTTTGCTGCTTTTGGTCTGAACAACGCGCTTTCTCCATTTTCCGTCATTATAACAATAGGCCAGAATCACTTTAAAACAGCTTCATGTCTGGAGAAAAAAAAAAAAAAAAAAAAAAAAAAAGATCTGATGTCTTTGACTTGTTAAAATTCCATCCGAAACAGAGAGGGCATCGCCAAGTTGCTGCCCAAGGGCTCTTTATCTCAAATGTCATGGAGACAATCGGCTTGGAGTTCATCGATTATAAAATAATTTGTCAACACAACTTAGAGTTTTTAAACTTTAGCAAAAACGCAGTTCCTGAAACTCTGCAACTTTTTTTTCCCCCCCACACACACAAAACACAAAGCAACATATATCTCTTGCAAAAAGTAACCACTACATTCAAAACTGTCAACATTTACTGAAAAAAATAAACAAAAAAAAAAAAAAAATTCACACGCAAATACGGAACAGAACTGGTTTACTCTCGATACTCAACTGAAGACTGCACGAACGACGACGACGACAACAAAAACACAGCACAGTCCACTAAAGGGCAAACCTGACTCTTATTTAAGGTGGTCTGGTTTCTGTGTAGTTCTCTCTGTACACGACTGGCCAAGACAGGAGACGTGAACCTTTGAGACCGCCACAGCGCTGGGGGGAGCCTGAGGGGAAGATAATAATGGGCCGTACAATTTAAAAACCATTTAAAGCATTCACCATGATAGAACATAGTCCGATTTCACTCAACCATCAGTCGAGGACGTGTTAAAATGAGTGGAGTCTAGCTTTGCTGTGATGGAGAACCTTAGAAGCTGCTGAAGGGCTCCTGTTGGACTTTTGTCATGCGCGACAGTTACAGTAACACAAGCCGACTTGCCCCTCCCAATATTATAAAATGGTGGCCGGCAAAACGTTGCCGTTGCTAGTCGGCCGTGTCGCCGTTTTAAGGAACCTTATGCGTCGCAGCTTGTGATTTTGGATGATCACAGCTATCGCGGCCTTCTTCCTTCGGGCTGATCTTTATGGGGGTATTATTTACCCAGAAGCCCGTTCTGCAAGGAGCGCTCCCCGCGTACCGCCTCGGGGGCCTGCTGGATGTTGATGGATTGCATTGAAAAAAAAAAAAAAAACCACGTGGCTCGTTGTAAATATGATTTATCTGAAGTAAACGCGCCACAGAAAGGTGGCATTGTGCTGAATTATTCCTGACGGGATGAGCACGGCAATCGCGCCGCTTGTGGTACTTGCTCCGGTGGGCAAGCGCTCCGAGCGCTTCATGCATCCCAATCGCTCCAGAATACATTAATATCATCCGCCGAGTTCTCCCGTGGCGACGGTGGAAATGATACATTTTCATGAGAAGATCAGAGGGGAAGCAGAGCACGGAACACGCAGCGTTGCAGCCTGATGAATTTTCACACCATTCCAGATTAAAAGTTTAATGGGAAAGAAGAGCCGAGGATTTGGGGGGGGGGGGGGGTTGTGTGACGAGGCCCCCACGTTCGCCTGCAGTCCTCCCCACTGCCGCCGCCGAGCTTCTGACTTTACTCTTCAAAACTGGGATTCACAAGATTATGACCGCCCCCCCCCCTCCCCCAATACGTCTTTGATCATCCAGCGGCTGAATCAGACCCTGACAGAGCTAATCAGATGTTTTCCTGGCTACAACTGCTACACACACACACACACATGCTACAACACATCACAAGATACAATCAAGTCCAATCCGGAGAGACTGATGATTTATTTGTTGCCCTTGAACACAGTAGATTTCTTGCAAAAAAGGTTCCCTCTCCTTTGAAACATCCACCTGAAGGCTTTCGACGACCGGTTGCGGCCCAAGCGCCGTCTCTCGACCTTCCCGCGGCCTTTCTCTCCCTGCTCTGCTCCCGCGACGCGCCGATTTTAGCATTTTAGGCCCTCGATATCTAACGAAAACACAAATCCCCGCATCGCCGCATCTCCCGTCCTCTCTTCGGACCGGCTGGATGATGCCTGCGAGGCGTTCGGTAAAAATGTGGTCAATATCAGCCCTGCAATGGTGGATGGTGCGGTCCAGTTTCTGAATACAAGCCGCGCTCCCAATATTGACACAGAGCGTCGACTTGCCAGATAATCATAGAAGTCATTGACTAAAGATCTATCTTTAGACTACACTGTGCGGGACATTTAAGGTAGTCTTGAATATCTCTGAATGCAAAGACGCAAAAAAAGGGGGGGGATTTAGCACTGATGTCATGTGACTGTGTTTTATTTATATATATATGCTGTAGGCTATGGACTGCGCAGCAGCTCGAGGCAAACCCTGAGAAAAGATGATGGAACCTTTGCATTACAGTCAGCAGCCGTCAAATAGCTGCCAGTTGGATGAAAGCAGCGGACGAAAATTAGACGAAATAACACACTGCTGGTCAAACCAGCAGCATTCAGCCCGGCCCAGCAAAGCACAAAAAAGAGACTCAGATGCAGAGGAAAAAGTCGGCGGAGGTAAGGTCGGCCCCAGGTATTTAAAAAAAAAAAAAAAAAAAAAAAAAAAGTCAAAGTCTTTACCAGCTTGTCCGAAAGGTCGCGCGTCTCCAGGTGGTCTTAAAATAAAAAGGCAGACGGGAGCTGGCAAAACTGCGAAAATACAGACGCACAGGGGAACAAAGGCAATCTGTTCACGGGGCAGGGAGGCGTGTGTATATATATATATGGAGTCTACTACCGGAATAATCAGGGCCAGAGATTAGTAGCAGAGCAAAGGTTTTTTTTTTTTAAATAAATAAATAAGAAAAAGGACAGAAAGCTCACAGAAACGGAAGAACAAAACCGTTCTCACGGCCTTGACAGCAACACGGAGCATAAAGCTTTACTTACCGCTGAAGCCAATCAGAGGAGAGGCTGGTCGGATAATGATGATAATGGTTCCGGGAAGGGGGCGGGGTTTCGGTTGTGATGTCATAAAAAGCCCTGGCCCAACGCATTCTTACTTTTCCACAGAATCGATATGCAACCTCGAACCTGCCTTTTAATCAGAAAGAGACACAGAAGTCTATCTGGACCGCACGGGACATTTAAGGTGGTCCCGATCAAGTCTTAAGGCAGAAATGAGCATTCAATTGTATGGAACTGGGCCAGAGCCATTCACTTTGTTGTTATTTGAGCCTAAAATGTGACTAAGGTTGGCGGGACAGCCATTTTAAATGGAATGGAAAAGCGGACTTATGAGTCGGATCATTTAATTGCCCCTTTCCCCCCCCCCTCCCCCTCCGTTATTTTCCATCCCCACGGCCCGACCCGTTTCACCAATAAAATTATGCA
Source organism: Echeneis naucrates (assembly GCF_900963305.1). Lineage (NCBI taxonomy): Eukaryota > Metazoa > Chordata > Actinopteri > Carangiformes > Echeneidae > Echeneis > Echeneis naucrates. The sequence continues at coordinate 10,594,531 of NC_042512.1, read as the reverse complement.
CTCGTGACAAGACAATTAATATCGCCGATAAAAGAAGCAGCGATGAGGATCTAACTTTGTAATTTCTAATTACTGGAGTGTGAATATGTGAAGTAATGTTTTAAGACTGATCCATTTCTCAGCGGGAAGGCTAATGAGGCAGATGTAGATCAGGCTGACTTTGACTGTTAATCATCGCTACAGAATCCCCCCCGGTAACCTGCGGGAATCAAACACGGTGACATCAACACGCCGCCAGATAAACAGTATCCTTTTTTTTTTTTTTTTTTTTTTTTTTTTGCCCCAATCAGCAAACTGGCAGCCAGAGAATAGCCCGCCCTAAAATGTTCTCTTTGTCTGGCAATGTGTGAATAGTTTGCTTTACATAACACTCTGTTATGTTCTCACACACACACACACACACACACACACAAAACGCAATTCACATGCAGGGGAAATGTAATTTGCAAAAATATCAACAAGTCTCCTCCGAGGCACAAAATAAAAAAAAAAAAAAAAACACAGGGGAGCCAAGACTGAGCTCTGCCATCAAACAACACTTCTCTGGAGCTCTTCCACTGCCAACGAACGAGCTGGCACGCGTCGTATCCAAGGTGATTTTCTGGTATATGTGCCAGAAACATTTTCTGCTCCGCAAACTGACAAACTACGACTATCGAATCAAGCCGACTTGGAACGCGAGCGCTCGCGCGAACACTTAGCGTTCATAAGAGCAGTTTCACGGGAGCAGTCCACTTAAAAGAACGGTCCCAGAGTTATCGCAGCCCGTTCGTATGAAGGTTGTCTGTCATTCATCTCGTATGTATGTTTACTTTTTCGGTGAGCCACTCAGAAAATACTCCGGCTCGGGAGGGGTAGCGACTGCTTTGTTGTGACATCACAAAGTTCCTGACGTCCTGAGGGCTGGTTTTTCCGTCTCAGTTTCTGAATACAGCGCATTTCCCGGTGGGGTCGGTTGAGCACTTTGATACTCTCACAACATTAATATGAAACCTAGTACTGTGTTGTAATCAAAGAAGACACGGACGACTATCTCTATAGTACTGGGGACCTTTAATCTTCAAACGGGCTGCGATATGAAAGCGAAACGGTGCAGTTTCGAGACGGGAGATACGCTTTGGACCTCGCACTTGACAAACAACACTTCTGGTGCACCGCCCCTCAGGGACAACAAGTTCAAGTTCAAAGTTCCTTTGTCACGTAAACATCAAATAATCTCGATGAATAATGGTCCACTCCACTGACTGATAATAACTCCTGACTAATAAATCTTAGATCACAGACAAAAAAAAAAAAAAAAAAAAAAAAAAAATTCAAGCAGAAATGAACACATTTGGACGTATTCAAAGACCTCAGCTTCGATCAAAGATAAGAATGGATGATAGAGAACTGAAATGAACAAAATGAACTTTGGCCCGAGTTAAGATCTGTGAATAAATGCAAATGTGATTAGACAAAAAGCGGAGGTTGGCCTAAACTGAGGCCCGAGCCCAGGAGGGCATCTGATCTTGCACTTCCTCTCCGCTGACCTCATCGCTCTGCAAAAAAAAAAAAAAAAAAAGCGCCTTCGGTCTTTCATCCGTCCCCCAAATCTAAGAAACCAATCTTAATAACTTGTGGGACAGGATGGCTGAATAAATCTGAAACAAACAAACAAAAAAAAAAAAAAGTCGGATATGCTATCTGTTCCTCGATTCTGGTCTAATGCGAGTCCGGCTCTGTTGCACAAACCGTCTTGATGCTCGGCTGTTAGCAATCAGGCGCAATCAGGAAGGCAGGCGGGCGGGAGCGGGCAGGGCTTCGAGTGAGACGGATTTTTGGTTCCAGTTTTACGGCCGCGCTCTCAGCGTTTTATTTGCGAAAAGCACGTTAAACAAAATGTAAATCATCGGCGGGTTTTATAAAACGTGTCTAAAGAGGATCTTTAAGAGGGGGCTTATGAATTTTGTTCCCGCTGTAAACACAACGCGGAGTGCTACCTGGAGGCCTTGTTAGTCACAGCCAATTAGGCGCACATTATTTCCAGCTTCCCACAGGGGTTCAATTTACACAAATGATTATTGTCTGTCCAACCTCCCCGAGGCTGTGGTGATTTCCGACCACACTCTGCGACTCTTCATGGGATGCTGCTTTATATTTACTTTGAAGGCCGGCGTTTCCTGTGAGTAACGGGGGGAGGTGGGGGGGGCGAGGCAACGGTGTGTCCCGTACAGATATGAATATTTTATTGCCGCTTCTTCAGGGGTCACCGCACGTCAGCCGAGACAGCCGCCACAAATCAAAAGCCGGGGAAGATGTTCCTGAGGTGCAGCAGATTGTTGACGCGGGAGGAACCGTGACATTTGTGTTTATTTCGGCTTCAAATAAACACGGGGCGACGTTCGGAGGGCCTTTGTTGAAGACACTTCCCTCGCTCTCTCTCTCTCTCTCTCTCTCTGTCTTTTTCTTGTCGAAAATGAAAGGGGCGAAAAAGAGCCGAAATCCCTGATAAAGAAACTGTTGACATTGGCACGTAGATGAAACATTTTCCTTTTTAACTAGATTTGGAAAAAAAAAAAAAAAAAAAAGGAGGGTTGGGGGGGGGGGGGGGTGGCTTTGCTGTGACATCACAAGGTTCCCAAAGGCTGATTTAAAGGCTCAGCCTCTGAAGACAAGATGTGACTCAGCATTTCTTCAGCCATAGCTTATAACAGGCCACATTGTATGCTTATTATTAACAATTCACACACACACACTGCAATTATATATTTCTTATATTTTTCAAGTACATCTGGTTGTCTGCATTTTTTGCTTTTAGCTGATTGTTTTCCTTAACTTAAAATACAATGTTGAGTTCTCGTTTTTTTAAATCAAAGTTAGTGCGATAAAATTTGATAATATATAAATGTTTGGTAATCTTTCTTTGGTTTTCCCAAACAGAAAGAAGAAGCCGATGATTTCCGACGTGACCTCACCACCCCCAGTCCTGAAAATCCAAGATGGCTGCTGCAGCGCTAGCAATAGCACCGGTCTTATTTGAGTGTCTTTTTTTTTTTTTGTGAATCAGTAAAACAATGGCAAGCCTAATATCATAATGTATGACTGAACACATCTGCTTTTTGTTAACCTGAGTGATGACATTTCTTCACCGGCTGTTTTAAATCCGAACGCTGTCGAGAGCTGATCCGATATCCGCCCCCGCGTTGACCCTGCAGAGCCACCGTAGGCCCAAGAGTCATTTAGCAGTAAAAGCTGTTAGTTTTACCCAGAATGCTAAAGAACATAATCTTGTCTCTCTGAACGTCCTTGAGAGGAAATGACTTGGCTCTCGAGAGAAACAGACTGAGGAAAACATTCTCTCGGTTTGAGACAGACAAGGTTAAAAACTGAAAATGAGAGGATGACAGGTTGTTTTTCTGTAGAAAAAAAAAAAAAAAAGATGTCTGTTTCCCGTCTCTGGACTTCCTCATGTTTCAGGACAGTTACTGAAAATATTGAGCTTTTCTATTATTATTATTATTACCGTGGGGGCATTTGAATATCATTGCTGCCGCATCATCACGCACACACCTCAGCTACACTGAAAAGGCTGATTTAAGGCAGATCCAGGATTTCGCGGCGACCCGAGCACATTTGCTTATTTCCGTTTTCGCCGTGCAAACGCAGACTTGAACCCCCGAATGTGGCAACTTTCGACTCACTGACACACAGCGAGTTGTGTTGTCGAGATGAGCAAACCTTTCAACACTTTGAAACGACGGAATCGGCGCTCTGCAGACTCGAGAGTGCCCCACCGTGTCGCCTCAGGTCACGCTTATTTAGAGCTTGAACAGGATCGCAGCGTCGTCAGGTGCAAAGCAGCCACAGCGAAGGGGGAGGGGGGGAGAGGGGGGTCGTAGCCCGACGGAGCTCGTGCAAAGTCAAAGAAAGATAAGGTGGAAACGGCGAGGGCTGAAATCATCAAAACTGCTGAGAGCGTTCCGCGGCGCCACTTAGCATTCTCCAGGCAAAAATGAATGAGTGGTTCAATTAAAATCCCAACAACGAGGAAATGGAATGGAAAAAAAAAAAAACAAAAAAAAAAAAAACAAAACCAAAACCGTATCTCTCTCGAAGAAAATGTGAAGCTTGTAACAAACACTTGTTTACAACTTTGACAAGTTTTTGCTTTGACTTCGGCGCGGCTCCTTCGCGACTGTGCGGAGAGAGGAGAGAGGGCAGCTTCCTTGAAGTCGATGTGAAAACAGGTTTGATTTAATAATTTAATCGTCTTCTCCTGATGAGGTTCAGCCTCTAGTTTCAAATCGACATGATGTTTTTGGAGGGAAACGGACCATAAAGCAAAGGATGACTTAGGGTGGGGCGACTGTGCGACTGACGGACTGCGACATCCAATCAGGATGGAGAACAGAGCGAGTCGGACCCTAAACGGCGGCTCACAAAATCTCTACAGGTGACCCAACAACGAGCAACGAGGCTCCACAGTTTATTAAACACTAACCGGACGACCAATTAAAGACTAAGGACGTAAAATTCGGATTAAAAAAGCAAAAAAAAAAAAAAAAGGGGCTTGTGAGCAACGAATCAGTTTGGTTTTCTTTTGTCAGCTGAAGTGCAACCAAAACACTCTTTACATTTTGACGAAAAGTCAAGTGGAAATGCAAATAATATACATTGAGCTGTTTTCTTTTTTGTTGCCCAATTTATTTCAACATTTAGCTTAATTTGATGAAGCCCAAGCCAGACATCAGACGTCACACAATTACAAAAGTCCCCCCCTCCACCCCCCCCCTCCCGCCACTGGTGGAGCTGGTAGAGACCAAAGCTGGGGCTTACAAAGGAAACGAAAGGAAACTTTTTTTTTTTTTTAACTTGAAAGCCAAGTTAAGACTCAATTCAGTGTGAATTCATTGCACGAAATACAATGCAAGCTGCATTGCTGATTCGATGCGTTTGCCGGAGGCAAATTAAACTTAAAAATGACTTTAACCTAACTTATGAATGGTTTATAATCTTTCGTCCTGCGCGCTCGGTTACTTTATGAGATCAAAATACTAGACGCGCTCTTTTTTTCCTTTCTTTTTTCTCTTTAATCAACCTTGTAATTGGAAATTGATACTTCTCTAAATGAGTGCCATAATTATCATTTATCATCAGTGAGGGGAAAACCTCTTCATAAACACTTCTGTCTCGAGTGCTTTACAGCTTCTCAACGACTAATTCCGTCCATCAGAGTAAAAGCGGGGAGATGGGGGAGATTTTATTCAGCGCCAGTCATCGTCCCGTTGCTGTTATATATATATATTCACGCGATCGTTCAGAGTTTTGTCAATTTAGTCAGGTTTTGCTTCTGCTAATTAAATTTAATCTCGGTTTCTTAACGCGGCCCGACTAGATCAAAATGGAGACTTCAAAAGGAGTCTGGGAAAGTTTTCGGGAAGCCTCCTGCCTTTTGAAGCCTTTTATGGGGAGTAAAAATGTGCGTGGAACAAACAGATCACGTTGAGACGACAGTCTGTTCTGACTCTGATCTAATTGCTGTGTAAATATAGCGGGGGGAGGGGGAAGAGAAAGCTGAGAGGCTGTAATTGACGCCACGCTAACGTCTTTGTCGTCTTTGTTTCAGGGCATGAAACGTGCATTTTAAAAAAAAAACAAAAAAATGTCTGGGCTTGGAAGGGAAGGTGAGACATGGGAGAAGGCTTAGCTGTGGGTGAACCACCACACTTGAGCTGTATCTTTTGACCCTGACTCAGTTGATTTTTTATTTTTTTTTTTTTAAAAAGCCCTGCACATTGTGCTGATCAATTCGACTTTCAACTTTATTGTCCCCGAAGGGAAATTTGCCTCGCAGCCAGGTGAAACCGAAGTACGCAGAATACATAATAATCAAGCAGACTCGACCGCAAAGAATATCAAGACAAGTTCAGGAATACATTAAAAGGGGCGCTGAGAGTGTCCATTGTCATTTTTTTTTTTTTTGATTTAACTCTACGATGGCATGAGTGATGAAAGAATGGTTTGCACCGATTCACTGAACTTTTTGGACTATTTCAACTATCTTCATCGCTCCCTTCATATTTTCTAGCATGGATTCGATTTCTGTTTTCGGTAGATATTTGATTTGTGTGCTTCTTTTGTGCGTTTTTATCGGCGGCAGGTGCAGGAAGCACATTTCGCTGCTCATTATACCATGTGTAGCAAATAGAGCCCATCTTATCTTCAATTTTTCACCCTCTTGGATTCGGCTTTCAGTCGTCAGAAGGCTGGGAGCTTGAATTCGGCATGCAGAGGAAAGCTCAGCGGCACTGAAAGTCATCCGGAGCACGTAGATTTATAAAATTCGGTAATTTGATTCCAGTTAATTTTGACAATTTGATCATACCACACACCCCCCCCCCACCCCCCATTTTGTGGGTGCATGTCTGGAGCTGGGGCGGTGCCAGCAGGTCAACCAGAATCAATCGCTCACCTGGCTCCTCCTCTCAATCAAGCCACCTACGCCGCTGCAGGATAAAAGACCGGTTTGTTCTTCCACTCGTCGCCAGATCGGGTGTCCAGAGTCTGCATCTTGTGGTCCCACCTTCGGTGAACATAACGGTTCAGTTTCACGGGCTTTGCTTGACCTCCGCCACAGGAGCAAGAGCTCACTGGCGCAAATTTCCTCCTCGTCGCAGAACGATCAAAAAAAATTAAAAATAAAAAGGTATAATCATTGCATGAGGCTACATGAGAAGATGCAATCCATTTTTGTACCCCCTTGTTCACACCCTTGCTACCAAAAAGAGACACGTGTCTGCTTTGCCGACATATTTCTGCATGCATATTCTGTTTGCTTCTTGTTTTTTTTTTTTTTTTTTACTGAAAAATGCACAAGGCATGCAATATACCCCAAAACAACCCAAAACTCTCCGAAGTCAGAAGCTCTGCGTTTTGTCTTTCAGCGAGTGCTTAAGGACAGCTGTCTGCATCAGTTACTCCACTTTACTTTTACTCCCGTGGGGCGAAGGGTATTGATCTGCGCTGCTGAATTAGCATTTCATATCACCTTTCCTCATTTAAAATGGTGATTGCTGATATCTCACCCAGGACAAATGGCCGGCCGGGGAATTGCGGCTGAAGGCGATACCGATCAGCCACGGAGCGTTAACGAGCTTATCATCACAATGTAAATAGCACTCTGTGCTCGTGTGTGTGTGTGTGTGTGTGTGTGTGTGTGTGTGTGTTGATTGCTTTAGCGGCTGGCCCTCCTGTGTGAAGTGTCACTGTTTGTAGTCAAAGGATAAACCAGAGGAGAATTACAACTAGGCGCGCCATCTACGAACGTGACAGCGGCGGCTTTAGAGGACGTCATACTGTAATGAGATTTATCAGGTGGGCCTCTCCTCGGGTGGAGGGAAAAAAAAAAAAAAAAAAAGCACAGGACGCCCTTTATCTTGATCCCTTCCTGCCCAATAAAAGTGTATGAAGTGGATGACCCGCTAACTGAATATGGCAACGGACGCTGCTGTGAAGATGGAAAGTTTTCCCATTTAAGCTGCTCCCTTGTTGGATTGGAGGCTCTGAGCTGAGTTTTAATGTGCTCAGGTAGCCAGGGGACTTAAAGACACTGAGATGATCATGGGCATTTGTCCTTCCAGTCCAAAAGGTGCAAAAGGCTTTGCATCCAAGTTTGAAGAAAAAACAAAACAAAAACTAACTATTGAGCTATTGAGCAAGCCTTTTATTATTATTATTATTCTCTTTTTAAGTCTTTCTTGATTTCCTTTCAACATTTGGTCGCCTACGCCTGAGTGTGCGATTGCGAAGCCTGTGATGCGCGCCGGCTGAGTCTATAAGCGGTGGCACCCGAGAAGGGCAGCGGCTTCCCAGGAGGAGGAGAGCTTGATTTATTCGCCATGCCGAGAATAATCATGCAGGAGCCTGAATGGGGGATTTGAGAGTCAGCGCTGGTTGTTTCTGGGGCTCGGGATGTACAGCGGTTGGCGCGCGAATCGGAAGGTCAGCGGTTAAATTTCTGTTTTCTCTGAGTCCCCCGTGTCGAAGTTTTCCTTGGACTAGATACTGGACCCCAATATACAGTATATATATATATAGTCCATGTGAAGCCATGACACCATGTCAGCATGCAATGTGTTTCCAGGAGCTATCGCTATATTGCTGATGTAAAATTCCATTCTATTGCAATTACAATGAGCCCACTAGATAGATCCAGCTGTTTCTGGCCTAGCTGATAAAATGTTCACTTCTGCGTTGGAACCTGGAGCTGAGAAAGGCAGAGGCCAGGATAACGACCGACAGAATAACACACCCTAAAATGAGGATGAGAACGAAAAAGATCTTTAGCTTTCTCTGAAAAAAAAAAAAAAAATCAACAGCCCACTCGGAAATCCAAAACAAAATAACCCGCCGAGGCATTTTCCTGTGGTGGATTTGCAGGGTGGTGACAAAAAGCCAAAATTCGCCCACGCGTCGAACACAATCACATTGTGCCAGGGTTTTATAATTTTCTAATGTGTTTTTCGAACAATAACGCAGTAAGTCTCATCCGAGGACTGAGCTCTTTTTGTCCCGGCCGCCCTGGCAAGATTCATGACCTGGATTTATCTACCGACTATTTTCTACACTGAAGTACGGACAGCTGTCAGAGCCGCGCGGGGGGAAAGTTGAGCAGAGCAAAGTGTTTGATGGAAAAAAAAAAAAAATAAATAAACCTGGTCTAGAGTGCTCAAGAGCTGAAACTCGGCCCATCACCACGAGGGTCACGATAGGGGAAAAACAACTGAAAACTGGGCTGCCTCCTCATCCCTCGGTTTTCCCGTTGAAATATTTTATAGCCAATTCCCTGCTGTTGGGGGAAAAAAAAAAAAAAAAAAAAAAAAGGGCCCATATTTTGTACCCGGCTTGCGGTCTGTGTCAGAAGACCTGACTTGTAAGAGGACGGTCATAGGACGCGCTTGTGATCTCAACAACGAATTGACTGCTTTATCATATTCGTATATAGAATCTAGGGCTGGTTCACAGTCAAAAACTATGTACATATCGACTTTTAGACTACATGGGCGCTTTAATTTGTATTTAGTTTGAACATCGCCCACTTTGTAAACTCATTTAATCCTTGATTGTTGGTTAATGTGATCTCCTTATTGCTAAAAAAAAAAGAAAAGAAAAGAAAAAGAAACAAAATCAAAGAATGAGGGAAATTATAGACAAAGTGTTCAGAATGAGGGCAATCAATCTGCGTCCGCGCGAGTTCTCCGCTTAATCAAATTGCCATTGCCTTGTCTGGTCCCATCCTCAGAGCTGATGAATCGTGATGCAAAAGCCAGAGAATCGTGTTTATATATGGATCTCGACGCAATAATTAGGCAGCCGAAATAAAGCAGCAAACACGGGCACGTCGGAGTCTAATTGCAGTGGCATCTCTGCAGCAGGGGGAGAAGTGAAAACTAACTAACTGTGCTTCTGCTCCTGTGATTCTATTTTAACCTCCGCACTATTTATATCTGCAGACACGCTGGTTTCAGTCAGACAGCAAAGCGTCGCTCTGGGCTAGCTTCATAGCAATCTGCTACGTTTTTTTGTTTTGTCCCCCCCCCCCCCACACACACACACACACCACAGACTGTCATCTTTTTGTTGTTGCATTTATTTGTAGGATTGGAAGCATCGTCAGGCTACAGCTCTTCCCCTTGCTGCTTCCTGTGCACTCGCAATCCTCCTGGAAGAAAATAATACTCAACTATTTCATCTTGTCAGACTTGCTATATCAAAACACACGCACTATATATATATATATTCTTTAAACTACACAATTTGGAAGCACACTCGGCAGAACTCTCTCTTGTCGCTCTCATCGTCCCCCAATTAGATCTGAAAGCCAAAGGCTCATTAGATTGTCCAGGTTACAGGGTTCCTGTCATTCCCCTGACCTCTCTTTCTCACTTACTGGACGGACTGTGTTAACGCGAAGCTCCCAATTATTCCAGAAAATGCGGCAGGACCAGTAACAACGCGGCGAGGTGCCTTTTGTCAGTAATTTGTGTTGGCTGTCTCCATGGCGCATTTCGGAGGATGGAAGATGCAGAATTTTCACCTAATACAAACATTTATTCAGCGTGTTGATGAGGAGGCCAGCTCTGAGATCTCAGCAGGACGGTGAGGACACCCACGCGTAGAAGAGGTTTATTTCAATGGTTGCCCGTGACAAAAGACAGCGAAAGTCCCAGCTTAATGTGAATCACGGGCGCCATCACCTTTTCTCCCCAGACGCTATGTGAACAGGTCACTAAATCACTGCCACGTGACAATGAATTAAACAAATTATCCATATCCGTATCCATGATGCAGCCTGATCATGCAAGACATTACTTTCTTTAAGTAACGACACAAATATATATTACATATTAACACATGCACTAATTTTAAAACTATAGCTTCCAGTATGAGGTATAATAAAGGTGTAATAAACGTGCAACTCTGCTCAGTTTCTAGAACTAAATTCATTCCAAAACAACAAAAATCATGATAAAACATTTTAATATTTGGAGAAAAACAAATGGATTTTACTAATGCAGTATTACTGTTATACTATACTAATGGTAATTTACCGTTCCCTATTAAGTGTGAATGTAAATTGCACATTACATTAATTTCATAGTCATAAAATATCAAATATGTATGTATTAAAAATACGAGCTTTGTGGCTGCTTAACTGCACTTCAACTCCCACAAGCCTTTGCGTTGGGACAACGAAAAGAAAAAAGTATTCCGGAGTAAATTAAATCTGTGTTTCTGTCTCGAATATTCTAAAACATGCTCTCCATCAAGCGACTTCGGTTAAAAATGAAAGTGTCGGTAAGTTTATTGGCGTTGTTTTTCGACTTCAGAAGGCGTTTCAGTCGTTAAAATTGTTTCCGTGTTAGTTTTTTTTTTTATTCGGCCGCATCCTTTTTCTGCCGAACACGGAACTCAAACCACGGGTCAGTCATGTCGTCGTCCGGCAGCAGCTACAGACATGTGAGCCATGTCATCTTCGACATGGACGGGTTATTATTAGGTCCTGAGACACACTTTCTGTGTTTTATTTAAATCTTTTATATTCTCTGTGTGTGTGTCGTGTGTAGTTTCCAACGAGGCCGCACCGACGCTGAAAACCGCGGTCACCCTGTAACTTCTGAGTCCGTGAACGCATCTCGTTCTGTCCTCCGCAGAAAGAAACGTTCAAGTGAACCCTTTCCCTTCGTATTTTGTACATTACCGTCTGATCCCCCAAAATGCAGCAGAGCTGGAGACCCATTTGTTCAAGTCGTGATTTTAGTGACATACAGAGATTCTACATTAATCAGAACTGTGCCGAAATATAAATCCTAAGTCTTTGGACCTGCCTTCACATAGATGGCATCACACTTGATCGTCATACATCTCCCCTGAAGACTGGCTGCTGTAAATCACGCCATGTTTTAATGAAGTTTGGCTGCCAGTCATCTATTGCAGTCTCCTCTGTTTGTGAGACCAAAAGCCTCCTTTTATGCTTTAATGTTTAATCCTGAATGACATGTTAGTGAAGTCTATTAAATCTCTCTTTTTTTATTTTTTTGGATTATTCTTCTGTTAGACACAGAGCGGCTCTACACTGTGTCGTTCCAGGAGGTATGTGACCGCTTTGGAAAGCAGTACACGTGGGACATCAAGTCCTCAGTGATGGGAAAGAAGGCTCTGGACGCTGCCCAGACCATTCGGGACGCTTTGGATCTTCCCATGACGGCCGAGGAGCTCCTCGCCGAGACCCGCCAAATACAGGAGAGGATTTTTCCCTCTGCTAAACTCATGCCAGGTATTCCTTGAACGCAGACAAACAGTCAAACACAACCAATTTGCTCTCAGCTCCAGAGTGGCCTATCATTAGCTTTTGCGTGGGTTGCTGTCCTCTTTTCTTTTCCTTTTTTTCCCCTGCATGTAGGAGTACTGCTCCTTCTGTCTATCTAAATGATGTGCAGCTTTGCAACCCCTTGTGCATGTGCAACAACAACCAAAAAAAAAAAAAAAAGAAAAAACCAAAATCCATTTTTGTTATGAAGATGGGGATTCAGCAGGTGCAACACTCCCTCATCAGCTCATGCCTGCTTTGCATCCCTCGAGTGTCATGTCGTCGCTGAATTACAACGAACAAATTCGGTTTTGCGACTGAACAAAAACAGGACGACAGCGATTGTCGGGGTCAACTTGGCAGGGGTCATTTGTCTGCTCCTTTCCCCGGAAACATTCAGGGCTTTATGGTGAGCCGCCTTTGTGCGTTAGCGGTCGCACATCTGTCAGGCGAACAGTGAAGCACGGGCAGATGATCATCAAGAGGAAAGGCCAACTGCCGGGTTAACACACCCACCCGCTAAGCTTCACCGAAGACCTTGGCAACAATGCATGCTGGGATGTTTGGTTCATTAAATTAGTGACCATTTTAGCTAATTTTTATTGGCCAATGCAGACATCATTAAACTGATTAACTGTATTTGGGGTTATTGCCATTTACAGCTGGGAGGTACAGACTAACTGACTGCGCTACATGATAGAAACAGTCCACCTCTGTGCCATTACCCCGGTCATTAATACAATTTTTAATGATGTTAGAGTTGCTGTGGTGGCTGCTTGTTTTCAAGTCTGTCTGACCCCGCAGTGATCCTCACCGGGGGGGGGCGTGGGTGGTTCAGGTCATGCAGGGTTGCGGCGGGATTTTCACCTCGAATCCCACATTCCCAAAGTGCCTCGGAGGTAGACCATCCGCAGATGCTACGATTAGATTTTACTTCAGTGCCTTCATAATTAAACAACATTACCAGCTTTCTAAAGGACCCTCATAAGTTTTCTTTTCAAACATTTGGCTGATAGCCAAATTACAAACTGGAGGCTGCGAAACAGCCGTTTACAAGCCAATGGCTGACGTCACGGAGAGTGACATGTATTTCCATTAAAAACCCAAAGGTCCCCTCAGCCACTGTTGATGTTAAAACAAAACTTTCTGCTCTCACCGTCTCTACAGTTCCAACAGCCTGACTGCACTGACCACGTGCGCGGCTAATTCTCCAATTCAAGCGTTGGCACACACACCAGAGTGGCTTTTTTGCGCGTTTAGGCCTTCGCATTGGTCGGGATGCAGCGACGTGTTCGCTGCTTTCGGCTCGAGTTTGGAAATGGAGACGTTGACTGGGACACAGCTGTCACGTTTAGTGAAGAGGTGACAGAGCGGCACTGTTTTCTCTCCGCGTGGAGACGTGTTCAGTGGTGACACCTCCTCTCCTCAAACGCATTCCAGGAGTGGGCTCCTTGACGGAGGTTTTATTACTGCTTTTATCGACTGTCATCTTTGACACTGCGGACTATAAAGCTCCCGTAACTCTGCCGTGCTTTCCGGTCGTCATTGAAATAGGAAATAAGAATAAAGGTGTTTTCACCGGCTGCAGTTGGAGAAGCAGCCGCACATCAATGAGGGGAGGTGGTGGTGGTGGTGGGGGTTGCTTTGACCTGGTACAGCTGGTGTGTGAGCCTAACGCCATTCTCCCACCAGGTGTGGAGAAGCTTGTGCACCACCTGCGCAAGCACCGCGTCCCCATCGCGGTGGCGACCAGCTCAGCCGGCGAGACCTTCCAATTGAAGACGAGCCAGCACAAAGACTTCTTCGCTCAGTTCGACCACATCGTGCTGGGGGACGACCCCGAGGTGAAGAACAGCAAGCCTCAGCCCGACTCCTTCCTGGTCTGTGCCAGCAGGTTCAAACCTCCAGCTGATCCAGAGAAGGTGGGTGGCGCGCATTGCACGTGGATCACACCAGTGATGTGCAGAGTCACAATCGTGGAGGGTTTTGTTTGTTTGTTGTCAGTCGAGCAAACAAAAGCTTCTCCATCTCAAGAGTGAAACATTTTCTCTCATATCTTGCTCTTACCCTTCCATTTATTTCTTTTTTTTTTTTTATTCTAACTCCTGAATGAAAGCTGAATGCAGCAGCTGGTACACTATTCCTTTAACATACAGCTTTTTCTTAAATTTATGATGTTTTTCTAAATGTCAGTGTGTGTTCTCAGTCTGCTGTCTGTCTCTCTAATGCACACACACACGCATTTTACAAATGTCCCACCTCTTTCTCCAAATCAAAATCAAGAAGAAGGGCAGGACTGCAGATATCCTATTTATTTCTTCATCACTAAATAATAAGTTTATACAAGCTGGCCCACCGCAAATGCTTTAATTGCCAAGTGTTTTGTGACGGAAGTGAGCGAGCGCACATAAGAGCGAGAGACTTAATGGTCCACTAATGTGGTGGGATTTCTCCCTGTGCTCCCAGTGGCCAGTCGGACTGTGACGGATGGTCTGTTGTCAGTGCGGGAGAGTGTGCGTTTGTTTGTTTCCCTCGTTTCCTGTAGCTAGTTCAAATAAAAAGCACACAGAAATTCGAGTGATTAAGTCCCTTGAATCATTTTCAAAATAATCGCTTTATGCTTCAAGTGGTAAATGCATACAAGACTGTTATACGCCACAGGTACGATACGATAAACAACTGTGTTTTCTAAGTACAGTCATGATTAAACCAGCTGAGATTTACTTGTCAGCCACTATGCTTCAAGTCCTTTGCCCCACGGGGCCGCCGTGCGTGCACATGCACTGAACAAAAATTTAAAACGCAACGCTTTTGTTTTTGTTCCCATTTTTCATGAGCTGAACTCAAAGATCCACAACATCTATGTACACAAAATGTACATGGATTATCTCGGCAAAGGAGAAGTGCCCACTAACACAGATTTAGACAGATTTGTGAACAATATTTGAGAGAAACGTATATATTGAAAAATGCTTTCGAGTTCAGCTCATAGAAAAATGGGAGCAAAAACAAAAGTGTTGTGTTTGTGTTTTTGTTTGTGTATATGCAGTCTACTGTGTATAATGACCAGCTAGCTGTCTCTCCAATGCCACACAGACAAAACTTTCCCCTCTGCCTCAAGCAAACAAATGCTCCATGTTGCCATATAACCTTTTGATTTGCTGATGTGGTGCATTTTTCCACGAATATGAAAAAGGGGTGTCATGTTTCTTTCTGCTTGTGAGCTCTCTCCTTAGACCAGCCCGTTTTTACAGTTCCCTGCTGCACCAAACGGGCATCATTCGTGACAACAATATAAAAAAAACCAAACTGAAAAAAAGCCATAAATTATTTATCATAAGTCAGATTTTACTTGGCCGATCAACACAATTTAGTATATAGTTTGAAGTCCGCGCGAGGCTCAGCGACGCCGCGTCTCGCTGAGCCTCCCATCTTAAATCAGCCTTGCGATTTGGATACGCCAGCACATTAGTCGACTCCAAAGGGTTAGACACCACGGCAAACCAATACCTCCACAGTCAACAGACGGTCAGATCGCAATAAGGACAGAACATTAACATTCGAAGGTAGCATCTACGGTGGATTCGACTAGACCCGCAAGATCCTCCGTTCGGAAGAGGCCTTGCATTTCTTAAGGACATAATGGCATCTTTCCTGCTACAGGAGACAGAGATTTGCATGGTTTTTATCTCCTTGAAATATGTGGCTGGTGTTAGTCTGAGCACCTGTGCTAGATAAAAATCACAGATCGGTAATATGACCCAAGAGAGCTCAGAGCTGAGCTTTATACTGGCTAAAACAAGTGCTGCAGCAGGAAGAGGAACGGCGGCACTAGGTGTCAACAGTATGCCAAACAATCCGTACAGTACGTCCTATATCTAATGGCGTTCCGCTGCCTGGGTGTCAGCCGGTGTCTTTTTTTATTTACAGGTAATGCCTTCCATTCGTGGTAATACACGCAGGGGCCCCCGATGTCAGCCCGCTTCCCGCGCGCTGACAGACAGCCGTTTCTGCTGTCGGCACTTTGATCAAAAGCGGTGAGCTTCCCGGGTTCACGGGATGTTTAGGATATATTTTCAGACACTCTGGGAGCCTTACGCAGTGTTGAGTCAGTCTAAAATAGCTGCCAAATATCTGACTAAAAGACACCAAAGAACAGTGTGAGACCTGACCTACTTTCATCAGACACACACACTGTAGATTGCATGTAAAAGAAGCATCAACAAAAAAAAAAAAAAAAAGAAAGGAGGAAAGTGTTATCCAATTTGAACAAATCTACTGCTGATAATTTATCAGTGCTTGACCCTTAAATGTGATGAGTTATTGTCTTTTTAGTAATATTCTTTGTTTTGTACATTTATGAAAAATATAATATAGCACTGTAGGTAAAACTATCATGAAAAAAAAACAAAAAAAAAAAACAGAGGGTGAACATATGGGAGACGGTGAAAAAAGTTCAGGTTCACGTTCAGATGGATGAAGGTAATGCTCAGCGATTTCCAGTGGAACTTGAGGCGACCTTGTCTGGGCTTCATCTTTTTGTAACCGAGCGAGAAAGGCGCTTGTTCTTTTACCGCTCTTCGTCATCCACCTGTGACGAGGATAAGATTAGTCAACGCCGCCATTTTTTTTTTTTTTTTTTTTTTTTTGGGAGCTGTGAGCAAAGTGCTGCTTGATCGCCAGGAAACATCAGTCACCATGGATACAGCTAGCCGTCTTGATCACTCGGCTTATACAACAAGCACCGTCCCCCCCATGAAAGCACAATGTCCTTCAAAACACTCGCTCTCTAAAAACAGATTGTGTGTTCCTTTTAATTTGCTTGAAAAAGTGCTGTGGGTACTTTTGGATAAAGTAATGGTGGCTGTTCTTCAAACTATCAGAAAACCTGGAAGTGCATTCCAAGTTTCGGAGCAGTGAATTACCAAGTGAGCAGGAAAAAAGCCTTTTTCCTCCAATTCAAAATAATTACTCATTGCCCTTTTTTTTTGGCTCTGATCTGGCTGTATTTCACACCATATGCACTATTTTTCTTATCTTTATGTTGTTTTTTGTTTTTTTTCTTTTTCATTTTGCTCTGCTGCTGAGTCCAACTATTATTTCACTGATCTGCGCCGCACCTTTGTTCAGTTTGTTTAGTGGCACGGTCGATTCTAAACCTTATACAGGCTATTTGCTGCTTGTCCTCCCCCTCTCTCAGACTTTCCTGTCTCTCCCCCTTTTAAATTGAAATTAAAATCAAAGTACGCCAGAAGAATTCAATATAGACTCATAAAATCGTGCCGTTGCTTTTTTAATGCTTTATCTTTTACTGTCTCCTCTGAATCGAGACTTTTTTTTTTATTTTTATTCCTTCCACCGGCGAAATAAAATTTTTACTGTTTGCATTATCCGGATGAAATTTACATATATACTCAAACGCAATAGCACGTGTGTTTGAGAGAGTTAATAAAAACAAATGAAATATTGTTACATTGAATTTTAAGGCACACTGATTGATTTCCGAACGTGAGAAAACCTTGCATTTTTACCCTTTTAAACTGAGCATGCCGCCGGAGGTACTTTTGCACAACTGCTCTGTTAAAACACTCTTTCGACAAACTGTAAACTGCTGGATATCGAAGGTTCTAAGTGGAAGTGCAAAAGCATTTACTCGGAGGACACTTTCTGGCCCTTCCTTGGCTAAAATAAGAAAAAAGTCCATGCAGACAATAGTAATCTTTGGTGTTAAGGGATTAAAACAAGAAACACTTAGCACCACATGGTGCCAATCTACCTATTATGACATGGCACGTGGAAAAAAAGGCGGGAGACCCAAATGCGCAAACTCGGATGGTCAAAGAAAAATATATTGCAGGTGTAGAAGAAAAAGCTGAGCGGGGGAGGTCCAAAAAAAAAAAAAAAAAAAAGGATCCCAAGTTAGATAGAGAAAGAGGGCTGTAAATAAAGGGAGGGGCTGATGATGAGGGTCAGCCGAGGAAAGGGAAGCTCAGTTGAGAGGAATGAGGCGATTGCGACGACAGGTGTGTTACAGATGATCAATGTAATGATCCCGGAGAGAAAACACTAAATTACAAGCTCGAGGCTTCAAAATGGCAGTTCAGATGACACTGGAGTGCACTGTGATATTAAATTTCAGATCGATAATCTGCACACTGAATCAGTATCAATGTTTATAAAGGTGGGAGTCTCATTTGAAAGACAGAAAACGAAGCCAATGCCTTCCTCACAGCGACGCCCACCATACAGCCTCTACACTGTTTCTTTTTGTGTTTTAACAAAAGCCCTCAAATTGCCCACCCTGTGGTTTGTCAGGCTACTCATAGCCACATTTGTATGCCGGTGAACAGCTTTACCCAAATTTTATTTTATTTATTTATTTATTTTTTGATCGACTGCGCGCCGAGAGCTTTCAGAGCAGACCTTTCGCTTGTGAATGGCTATATTCATTTTGTCCTGTCAATCAAACCAGACCATGGCTTTCTTTTTTCTTTTTTCCCCTAAGCGCTGCCTTTTACGAGCACATCCTCTGTATTCCCTTTGGTTCAGGACAGCTGTGCACAAAGACTAAATGAGAAATTGGAAGATCAAGCCTTGGGGAAAAAAAAAAAAAAAAGAGGGCGAGAGAAATCCATTTCAAACATGAATAGTTACTTTTGTTTGAGTTATTAACAGCTGCCCTGTCGTATCACTCACTGCTTTCAAATCAGCCGAACTGGATGTTCGCGACACGTTAATTTCCCCCGTACGTGCCCGGAGGTTCGTGACATTTTCCCGCAGAGACTTGGGCGACCGAATTCTGCCAACATAACACAAGAAACAAACAAGCTAAAAAATTCCACGCATCACCTAGCATGTGAAACTACCTGTTGCCAGCGTGGAGGGACTGAATCACACGCTACGTGTACTAGCGCAGAGGAGCTAATTTTTCATGGGCGTAAGGAGGAGTGAATGTATCTAAAGTGCCTCGTAACCGTGACACGCTCTCATGCTCTGCTAGTGTCATTTATTTTGATGGACTCTTAAAAACTCAAGCACATAAGTGGCAAGATGCATCTAGTGTTATTTTAGTCATCAGGTGGCCTTAAAACCATTAGCGCTTTTAAAAGCTTAACTCTGTCTCTGAAATGTTGTAGGATCTACTCCACATATTCCCCTCAACTCCCACGTACCCATTTACCACCCATAGGGTGTGATAATACATATTCCTGTAAAGCTGTTGATTGGTGAAAACTTCAGGATAACAGGATATAACTTATCAGTTTTTGCCAAGGGGTGTAGGTTCAGGTAGAGCCACTCACAGGGGCCGCTAAAATGAGGGATCAGGGTGCGAGGGTGCGCACTACAAAGCCTCACCGTGTTGACCAGTCGGGACAAACTGCCCCAAGGTCTATCAGGACAACTCAGGGGAAACAGCATCTGCTGAAGGAATCTTACATTTTCTCCGGAAAGCCTAAAAAGCTTGCAACGGATAAGCGAGCGAGTGATCGGTTAGTTGCGGTTGGCAAGGAAAGGTGGAGAGAAAAAAAAAAAAAGCCATTTAAGCAACTCACTGTGGATCTCACCCACATATTTTCCTGCCTGGAATGGAGTCGAAGCCACGTTTGGTTACGTTGCATTTGAAGTAATAGCAGCTAGTGGCATGCGTAAACTTTTAATTTATTCCTTTAGTGTGATAATGCTTTACTAGAAACAGCAGCGAAGTAACACGACGGTCGGAAATTAGAATTAAACTGCAGTCCTTGATAAATTCGTTGAATGATTTTCTGTGCTTTAAACATGATGCATAGTTTTATGGCAGCTGTGGGCAGCCACTCCCCCCCCCCCCCCCCCCCCCCCCACACACACACACACACAGACTGAAACAGTTAATATTACAAATTCTGCAGAGCTCCCCTTACCAATGTGATAACCCTTTACCTTAATGAAAAGAGATGGGGCCCATACATCACATTTTAAGTATGAGATTTCACATTTGTAAAAAGGCTTCTAGGTAATATAAAAACCAAGGTGCAGTCGGAGAGATATTCAAAATATGCGCGATGATAGCATTTTCTTCATCCTGCATTTGGACATTTAGAGCCTGTTTTTAACAGGAAAATTTAAGGCGTCCAATAGATACATTCCAACTTACTCCAGTCGTCTCTTCTTGCTTTAAAGGCTTTTTGCTGCAAATAGGTCTGCCTGTGGCACAGCACACCTGATTTTTTAATCTGGAGCCAGCCGCGGTTAGGGCTGGCATTTTTCTTGATGAGATATGAAACCGCGGCTCAGAGGGGGAATCGACAGAGTGTTCAGCGGAATAACGAATGATGATGCGTCACTCCCCGGCTCCCACTCCGTGACAGAGGAGAGGAGGACGAGGAGGAGGAGGGGTGAGTGGCAGAGATGCGAGACGGCGGGAAAGAAGGAAGGAGAGCAGACTGAGGCGAAGCTGGAGGGAGGAGGGTGGAAGCGAAGGAGGCAAACAGGAGCAGCAGCTGTATGGTAATAACACAGATCCAATTGTCAGCTCTTCCTGCCCTAATTCAGATCTCATAGAAGAATAATAATAAAAAAAAAAAAAAAAAAACAAGCAAACAAACTGAAAAAAACAAAAACAAAAAACAAGCAACTCGAGTGAATTTTTAGTTCCTAAGATGTGACGAACAGGCGAAAAGACACGTGCATGTCCCTCATTTGAGTCCTGCCATAAGGCCTTGCGTTATTAATAAACAAACTCCACCGGTTAGGTTTTAGGTCAATATTAAGACAAACAGCTGGACCCCTTCAGAAACAGAATATGTTTATCATTTTAGTTTTTGTTACATTAGCTAATAATGAGGGTAATGGGGTAACAGCGGGAAATGTCATGTCTAATAAATTACAGTAACCGTTTCTTTGTCTGACTTAAAAATGCCAGCATACAGACAGAAGAAGTAAAGTTAGTTGGGGTTTTATCCCGAGACTTTCACCATTCTTCATCATTCATGACCACGCACCACACTGAAAAAGGACACTAATTGAAGGAAGTAAGCTCACTCGCTGACTCATTTTCGACTGCTTAACCGTTTCCGGGCGGCGTTGGAGCCAGTCCCAGCCAACGTTGGGCGAGGGTGTGGCACACCCTGGATATTGTTGCCAGTCCATCACAGGGCCGTCACACAGAGACGGACAGCCACTCACACTATGGACAATTTAGTGTCACCAGTGAACCCAAACATGCATGTTTTTGAACGGTGGGTGGAAACCCACACAGGCACGGGGCGAACATGCAAACTCCGCCCAGAAAGGCCCCAGCGTTCGGGTTCCTACTCCTACTTCTCCTCTTCCCAATTTGTTTGCATTAATTATTTTTGAACACATTTCAACTCTGGCTGGTGGAACTAATTTGAAATAGGAGAGAAAGGAGCAGAAGTGCATCTCTCTGTAGAATGCCACAGTAAAATCACGGCGAGGAACAGGTTTGGGCATAAATGGAAAAATAAATAAATAAATAAATAAATAAATAAATAAAATCCACTTCTCGTGTTCCCGGGACTCGATTGCAGTACTTGTGAACCTGAAGCGGTTTGAAACCGCCAGGACTCTCAGCGTGTTTGAAGGACTTTAGTCAGGTCGACCACAAACACAGCAGCAACTCTTCAGAAGTCCCTCTCCGGAGCTGGACTGGCTGCTGGAAGTATGACCATCGCTGCGGCTCTCCATCAATCAGGCCTTCACGGTAGAGCGGCTTGATGGAAGCTTGAGTAAAAAGCATGTGACAGCTCCCCTGGAGTTTGTCGAAAAGCACCCATCGGTCTAAGAGTCGCAGGAAAGGATTTTCTCTACACTTCCGCCAGCGCGCTTACATGCTTAGTGCACCGAGTTCATCGATTTTCGCCTCAAATCAAACGCTGCTGTCGACCATCGCAAATTGGTGGTATCAATAATTTCAAGAGCGGCGTGATTCCAAAATGAACGTTTCTCATTCACACGTGCGCAAGGGAAGGCGCCAGTCTGACAGTCCTCCTTCGCCTTGATCCAAATTACATGTCGTCACTGAGACGGCAACTGGACCACCTTCGGGTGCACCATCTGGGAAATCAGAGCGCGTTACTCGTCACTGAATGCATGTATGCACTCTAAAAGCAAGTCTGGCTAAAGCTGTAGCCATGGCGACGCAGGATGGTTTATCCTTCAGAATAATATTAAGACGATAGATTTGGACATGGGACTTTTTTTTTTTAAATGCAGGTAGACATTCCTTCCATGTACTCGCCGTAACGTTGCTGCCTGTCTCTCGTCTACTGCCCCAATCAATACCACGCTTTTTTTTTTTTTTTTTTTTTACACAAAATTAGCAAGTTCGGCCCCCCCCCCATCTAACCACCAGCATGGATCAGAGCGCCGTCTTTGTTTAGTCTGTCGATCTCAGAGATAAAACTGTTGTCCTGGAGGGGCAGTAAGTCCTGTCCTGCTCAGGATGATTTTATGAAACCGTTTCTGCGCAGCAAAGCAAATATATCACAAGGTGGGATTTAATGCGATAGTCAGCGCGCCAGAGGCAGAGCAGAGAAGGCCTCGTGTCCCTCACTGCAAACCCCCACAGTTCGCCGGCCTCACAGGTGACTAATGCGGTGTCGACGGCCGCTGTCTGAGCTGACCAGGAGTGAAAGAAAGAGTTAAAAAAAAAAAAAAAGGCTGCTCTCTTTTCTATGGAGAGCATGGACACTTTTTCATAACTCCAAAGTAACACTGCTGATGAGATGGGAGATTTTTTTTTTTTTTTTCCTTTTTAAACCAAAGGTGTGCTCAGCAGCCTGAGTAAGATTAATGAAACATGAAAGTGAGCTAGTTCATGCTCATGCTGATAGGGAGAGACCAAGGTGGAGGGATCTAGTCCCCCCCCCCCCCGTCATTAATCATGCTAGGCATTACACCTGGGAAAGACTTAATAATCCCGATATTCAAATCAGGTACAATTAAGACATGAATTTTTCTATCTGAACTTTAAATCGGCCCATTAGAACCTGGACAACCGCCCTAAAGCCTGCAGACTTCCAAATGCTTATCTGTGAAATGACTTTTTTTTTTTTTTTTTTTCCCCCTCTCTTTTGAAAGTGTTAAATATAATATAGACACACGCTAAAGATCACTTTTAAAAAGACATGAATTTCTAGGAATCGCGCTCAGCCGCTACCTAGATTTTGTCTGGGCTTGGATCAGGGGAAGGGCATGGAATGATTTCATTAAGCTTTGAGCGTTTCCGCTCAGCCTCGGCTCCCCGGAGCGCGATCAGCAAAGTGTCAGCCAAATTCCCTCGTCTGCGCTTGAAGATTTGGCGATTTAGGCTTTTTTTTTTTTGGGGAAGATTTAAGATTAAACGTGATGTTAAAGCGCAGCGTAACAGGGACCGGCTCAACAAAATTGAATCTTTGGTGGCATTTCTTGACGCGCCTCGCACGACACTCAATCTACACCAGCTGAAGTTTGTGTTGGATTGAAAACTAAAAATTGTGGTTTGAGAAGGTTGAATAACCGAAGAGGTCAGTTTCATTCACGTCTTCACGGAGGGAACACCCATCTGAGACTCATTTCATCTTGCTTTTTTTCCCCCCACTCCCCCTTTTCGCCTGCTTTGCTCTGTCTGACAGCAGCGCTCTGGGTCGAGTTTCCACATTGACGCTTCTCCCCACTCAATCACTCAATGCAGCGTGAGTTTCTTAGCAAACGGCCGGTTTGTGGGAAACCTATCTAAATGTCAGTGGTGTCATTTAGCCATCGCCACTGCACTGTGCAATTAACATTTACCTCATAGTGTGAGGTTAAAGTAAAAAAAAAAAACAACAACAAACAAACAAACAAAAAAAACAAACAAAAAAAACTGTCTTTTCCCACTTGCACACGATTTATAAATGTTACTCCAGAGAAAGATCACAACAACAACTGTTCTGAAGGTCTCTGCGCTCAAACTCATCCTGCACTTCGAATCTCAGTGCCCGATTTACGCCTGCTGTTCCCAATTAGTTTCCAATTAATTTAATTCCCATCCCGTCCTCTCACTCCCCCCCCCCCCCCTTAAGTATTTTAAGACACGACAGGGACAATCGAGGATGAGACGGAGTGAGGCAGGGGAAGCTGTGTTTGCCAAAGTTTTGGATAAAAAAAAAAAAAAAAAAAACTATGAAGTGATACTCCAGGTGCTCTGTAGTTATGTTACCTGTCGCCGGATGACAGGCAATACAAGTGATGCTCAGATAATGTAACTCACTGCTGAAATAGAAGCCACATTTTACATTAAAGTTATCACCGCTCTGTTGTTCTAATCCATCCCTGACTATGAAGTGGGGCATGTGATGAAAATATCATATCGCTGCCTTTCCAACACAGCGATCAAACCTTAAATAATGCAATACGCAGTATGTGATGAAAAAATCTTCTGCTTGTGAGATTTGTCCTCACTTCAGTAGAATAACAAAAAAAAAACAAAAAAAAACCCACAAACTGTCGAAGTTTAGCATTGTAAACACATTTTTTTTGGGGGGGGGGGCAATTTAGAGTTTCCTTCAACGGCGACTTAAATAAATCTATATAGAATTTGGTGTAGACCTGCCGGATATGTAAAGTGCCTTGAAGTGACTCGGTTTTGATTTGGTGCTATATAAATACATTTTATTTGATTTCTGGAGCCATTTCAAATTAAAAGCCCGAAGCTCACAGTTCATGTCGGCTCTGTGCCCCCAAACATTGAAAACATTTTTTTTTTTTTTTTTTTTAATTATTATTTTATTGTAGAATTTGTGCCAATTAAAGCAGTGGGAACTGACATTATGCTGAACTGGCACGCACGTTATATAACAGTCAGTCAGCTCATCCCCCTCTGGTTGAGTCTTGCTGTATTATTTTGAACCGTCGCTCTCCAGAATGATAAGCAGCTCGGGGGGCGCGGGGGGGGAGTTGATTACACATCTGAAAGTTGAAATTTGGGGGACCCACACACACACACACACAGTACCTATTGTTATTCCAATAACTATTTGAATATTAATTATTGCCCACATGATTGAAGAACAATATGCTGTTCCTTGGGTTTAAATACAATTAATGAAATAGTAAGACTCCACTCTGTATGTGAGCGTTGACACAAAAGAATCTAATTTGTTGCGGTACACGTGCATGCATCAGTCAAACATATTATTTAATTAGTGAGGGCCAGATGAATGAATGCCAGTCAACCACTAATCAGGGGACCTAACGGAGGATTGTAAAGGGTAAGAAAATTAAATTATTGCGCATTCATTTTAACAGCATAATTGTTTTCTAAATGAAGTCATTTATCACCGTTTCAAACAACGGTTTAGTGGAGGGGAGGTGAATTAAGGAAAGGTTGCATTGAGAAATGAGAGTATGAAAAAGGTTTTTTTTTTTTTGTTTTTTTTTTTCTCCCCCCCTTCTTCTTCTTCGCCAGTCAGATAAAGCTGGCGAATTCCCGCTCGACCACAGCAACTTTGGCTGGGCAGATAATGATGCTGCAACAACACAGCAACTATAATCCAGTACCTGTCCCGCCTCCATTGCTTTTATTGGCTTTCATCCCTCAGCACCCATCAGGGGCTTACAAGGATTCACATAAAGAATCAAGAATCAGTATTTGGATAAAAAAAAAAAAAAACAAAAAAAAACAACAACACACAAACCTCCCCCACCCAAAAAAAAAACAAACAAACAAACAAAAAAAAAAACCTTCAGTTTCTAAGCTCCACTTATTCATTTATCATTGCATCCATTCCTTTTTTTCCCCCTTTTCTCTCCAGGTTGATGCTTTATTGTGCCACAGGGGCAGGGCTAATCATAGAACAGCTACATCTGTTGTGATGGAGCGCCTTTGATGATGAAATGATGCAAGGTGCTTTAAAAAGTTCTCCACCGCGCGCTCAGAGACAGAAACATAGGTTTCCAACAGTTCCCAGCCCGAGCGCTTCGCTTTAGATATGTTCTCCCCACCTTTCCAGAATGTTCAAACGCGGCTATATACTGGAATCAACCCTGACAAAAATATTATGGGCTGGTGAACGACTTAAAGCGCGGCGATGGCCGAGTTGATTTAAAACCCACTTAGCCCGCACTCCCATCCGTCCGCATTCGTCTCGTCTGCTGTGGCGTGTAACTTGCTCAGCTCGCGTCGGGATACACGGCTACACTTTATCGCCACAGACTTCAAATGTGTGGCTTAAGCCTGCTGCAGGGTCTCCCTTAGATCACAAGCATGGCAAGGAGGCAGGGCGGCTGTGAGATTTTCAGACACTCGTTTTGGCTCAATGGTGAAAAAAAAAAAAAAAAAAAAAAAAAAAAATCTATTTATTAACCGCTGGGGCCGTCCATGGGCTTTTTCTTTGAGCCAATTGCAGTCTCTTTGCACAGCATGCCGTTATCTCTTAATGAAAATGCGCTCAGTAATAGCTGCCTCCGTTTTTTGATTGCATTGTGTCAATAGGTAAACACGCCGCTCCCCTTTCGCACCCGTGTCACAAAAGAACCTTTCAAGTTGAAAGTCACACCAGCCGGGCGTGCAGCTTAAACTTCACGCAATCCCCGATGATTGATTACATTTGATCGCGATAAAACTAATGAAGTTGTCATTTTGCACTCATTTAAAGTAGAGCAAAGGGAAAAATTTCACCTCCACCTCGGCGACATCAGACCATAGTGCCGTCTTCTGTAGAATGATGTAACAATGAAAAAGCAGCAAGCCTACATGTCTTCCCTTTGTCTGTTTGAAAAATCAGTAATTTATCTAAATGCATCGCTCAAGGACTATTCCGTCAAAGCCTCTGGATTTTGCTCGGCTCTTGTACACTGCAATTTACTGATGAACTGTAAATGTAAAACGGTTATTCCTCGAAAATCAATTCTCCATCACTGCTCTAAAACAGCCGCCTTCAGAAGAATTGGCACTGTGCTGCCACTGGCAGCTATTTTTTGGGGACAGTGAGGAACACAGAGCGAACGTTGCGTTAATTCCTCAAGCCCAGAGTCAGGAGTCCACAAAACTCAGGTGAGCACGACTAAAGCCGGGCCGACGCACGAAACCTTGAAAATGCTGCCAAGTCGTAAAGGCGGATGCTGGCAATTAGAAATTAGACGCCCGTGCAGGAGCCTCATTTCCACTTTTATAATTAGCCCTAAATTAATGAGAACAACTCCATAATCCTGTTTATCACAAGCTATCACGTTCGGAAAAGCACAACAACAACAAAACAATCGCTGATTGTTGGGCTGACGACGAACTGAGCTCGTCAGTAATCCTTAAAAACAATAGCTCCAAGTGTACAGACCCGTTTAATCTGAATGTCATTAGTCCGGACCCGAGACTTCATCTGACTACCGATAAGGACGTTTAAACAATGCCAAGCTAAACGCCAAGCGCACAAGCGTAAGCAGGTTTATTTCTCTCAATCAGCGTGTGTGTGTGTGTGTGTGTGCACAGCGCGATTTAATCGCATACAGTTCCACAATAAAAGCATCTCTGTCACAGACATTTTGTTTTGGGCCAGCCTATTAATGAAAATTAACAATAAGGGCTGTCTGACGGGAGATTTTCTGGCCCTTTTATGGTTAAAATAAGGAAGGAGGAATCTTCGGTGACAAAAGGGATGCTGCCAATCACAGGATTTGCGTGTCGGGGGGGGGGGGGGGCAGAGACAACTGTTTACCTTTGCTCCACTCCCCCTGCCTCTTAATCGGCGCAGAGGTCAGGCGGCGCTTGAGTCGTTACGCGGACGTCCGTAATGGACATTTACAGAGTGTTTTTCTCAGCGTCTGGGTGACACTGATCGATCGTCCGCTCTGTTCCGTTGCTTATGCAGCCGGTCATTATGGCCCGGCCTTGGGGCCGAACGCCTCACAGTTGTACCTTGACGATATATACGTTATGTGTATGGTTACGTGTGTGTGACCCGTTAGATTTGAGGTTTACGCGTGCGCACGCGCACACAGTTCTTCGTGTCCTCTCACATAAAGGGTCAGTCTATCATCAACACTGGCTTTATTTCTGCTCCTCACAACAGAGATGATGAAATGTTACCCCCACCCACCACCCCCGCCCGCTCAAGCCGCCTCGGGCCTCGGGATCATTTGGAGGATGCAGTGGGCAATCTGTCACTGTCGCTTATTCACCCGCCACTGCACGCAGGACACAGACACATGCCCGATACGCGCACACCTTCAAACCCCCCCCCACCCCCGTCAGTCTCACATATTAACAAGGGAGTGCGTTCGTGCGGGCGCCGCAACTTGTTAACGCTTCACGTCGCGTCCCGGCCGCCGGAATAACACCCGTGTTTTATTGCCGCTGTTGGGTTATATCTTCATTTCACGGCTCTGTTGGGAGCGAAAAGCAGAAGCAGCTCTGAGTAAAGCACAAGATCCTTTTCGATACAGCAAGACAATCATAAGAGACTTTGGTGATGTATTATACCCTGTGAAATATGCGCTTCACTCTGAAAGTAATATCTTGTTATTTGTAAAGATTCCACCGACACCTCAGTGAAATGTGACTGCAGCATGGGCTTTATCAGCAAGATACTTGTTAGTGTGTTTGTATCGTGCATCCTTAAAGGTAGACTCCTATGTCTTATATGGTTGAAGCAGGTCTGGGGCCTATATTGATACTGTGAAAGTGTCAAAGGTCTGAGTCCAAAGAGAAATTCATGCAGCCTCTATTCAGTTAACCGAGTCTTTAAAAATCATCCGTCAGGACTTGTGCAACGTGTTTGCCGCAATGTCAAAACAAAAGCAGTAACCTCCTCTCAGCGACAGCTCAAGGCCAGCACACTTCATCCCGCCATCCGACCTCGCAGGATATGTTTTTTCTTCAATGTTTACTTGAATTCTTCTTTTTTTTTGGGGGGGGGGGTTTCTGAATAACTCAAAACATTCAGGTCAACTCACTGACATTTTTGTTATGAGAGCTGCAGAGTAAAGCTCTCACACAAAACACAAGTAAGTTTTACAAAATGGGACAAGATGGGGGTTAGTCGGTTTTTGATTTGCGTTTCTCTCCAAACTACAGTGAGAGAAAAGCCAAGCAGAAAATAAACGGCAGGTCTAACTACCCATTTTATCACCTTTACTGCAGGTTTCCCTTGTTTTTCCAGTCATTCTCTGCTCTTTTAGATTTTCAGTCCAGAGCTCAGTGCTCACATTGAAACACTTACGGAAAGGCGCACGCAACTGCCACGCAGTGATAATGTAGCTTTTGGACAGCGGGAGAGAGAGGGGGGTGCCCTGGGGGGGGGGGGAGTAACCAGCAGGCTCCTCTAGACTGTTCTCATCACCACCAGTGGACGACAAGATGAGGCGAAGCACGATGATATTTATCGTCATAAGATAAGAGTTAAAAGGTTAGGCCAAATTCAACCCGGGGGCCGCAGCGACAAGGGCTGAGCTTTGATATACGGTATGTGCTTAACCAAGTGAGCCGGCGCCGAGCGCCCCATCAACTTCATAGTTCAGAATCCGAACCGTGCTGCGCTCGTCATAAAATCTGGCAAGACTGAAGCTCAGCCATGCTATCCAGAGTCGTCTCTGTCGGGCGTTTAAAGGTGAACCCATAACAGCCGGATCACTCAATCACCGTGCAGCCCGGTGTCTTGAACTGAATCCCAGTAAGACCCACGCGCCTGGAAAGACAACAACTACCGCTTCTCCGTCATTGGAGTGAGTGTTTAAAACAAACAAACAAACAAACACCATGTCGCCTTCCTGTTTGCTTCCAAACAAGAAAAGATTGTGGTGCTTTATTGTGCAGCTAATAAAGCACCAGACTGTTTGACGTTTAGGCGCCGTCTCCGCCGCCGTGTCGCATGCCGATAAAACAACAAGCGACAAGTAAAGTACGGCAGATCTGTGTGTTGATAGGGCAAGCTTCTGCTCTTGACACTTTTTTTTTTTTTTTTCTTTTCTCAGCGCTGTAATGACGACAGCCCAGACACTCCCTGGCAGAGTGTTCACACTTGCAAGGAGCATTATTAGAAGGGTGAGCATTGACTCTTCTGCAGCAGGTGTGGAAGAGACAGGTTTTTCTTTTTTTTTTCCCCCCTTGTTTCTTCTTCTCAATCAGTTTGTGAGTTTGAAAATGAAGCAGGAAGTGATATTCGCATGCAGCCAAGGTCTGCGGTTGTCAATGTCAATTGCCAGCCTGATGTGTCCTCAGAATTGTGCTGTGAAGTGTGGCTGGATGCGAGTGATCTCTCCACAGAATGTGAATTTGCGGGTACACGTTTGCGGAGTCATTGTTATTATCTGTCTGCGGCGGACGCGCGCCACGGCGGCCGTTTGCGCGCCAGTTGCACATCTTATTGGCTTTCCTTCGGCCGGTTTAAAAGCGCAGTGGAGCAGATTATTGATGTGGAGCTGCTGAAAGGTTCAACTCTACATTTGCTGAGGTGTACCGTTTCAGATCAGATCTGTGCACATGCGATCAGCAAAATCTCTCTAGTTACTTCTTCATAGTTGATGCGGTGTCTGTCTGACATGTTCTTATCTACCGGGAATAATCTGCGAGATTCAGATGATGCGCTGGCTTGGTCGGCGATATTGACAACAAGTTAGACACAACTCGGCAGACACAGAGGACTGAAAAGCCAGCTCTTCGGTTTTGTTGTTTTTCCTTGCAGTCTATGATATTTTAACTGAACATAAATTCGTGGCGTCACTTCGGAACCTGTCACCCGGTGCAGTTTGCTCGGCCAGACTGGGCCGACGTATAGAGACAAGATACACTCACGTTCGCACCTAAAAGCAATTTCACAGTCAATAATTAACCTAACCTGCATGTCTTTGGATTCCAGGGAGTGAAAGCACGCAGGTCCAGGACCCAGAACCCCGCCCTCACTCAGCTGGACTGTATTGAGATATTACATTTTGGATATTGCCCAAGCGGAGCAGGGGCTCCTGGGTGGAACGTGCAAGAGAGAAACATCACCATTACACCCACGTGCTCTATTTCACAGACTTTATTCAGTCTCTGACCTGTCAGCTCCCTGCTATAATGTCCACTTCAGCCGATTCCCGCTCCTCTGGGGAACATCTCGGTTCAGGGTTGCAGTGCGTGGCCATTTCCGTGGGACTGCCAGCAAAGGTTCAACTGCAGCTATACATCCCTGTGATGGTCTGCTTTTATTAGATTGCTGCCTGAACCGCCATTCATCGAATGTGGGAGCAGTAAATGCCGATAACAGAGCACGCAGCCCCTCCGGATACCGTCACACATCTGATATTTGCCCATGAAGAAATGATCCTCGCAATTATGAGCCCCTCTGAACTTAGTGGCACAGCGCTCAGTCGGCCTCCTGCCCACGGGCAGCCGCTCATTGTCAAGGCATTTCCTATTGAACTGCACTCCACAGCCAGCAGCGCTTGTTTGCGGCCAAACCGGCGCCTGGCTTCCCTCCAAATCAGAGCGCTACAGCATCGGGCTGCTGTCACCTCGCCACCGCGTGCTCCTCTAAAAGGGGGGGGGGGGGGGGTGGCCGCGTCTGTGTTAGTGGGCCAGTTGTTTGAGGCAACAGCAAAAGAGCATGCACACACACACAGTGTGCATCTCTGCCCTCACCCCGCGCCCCCCCCCCCCCCCCCTCCCCCTCCTTTGTCTTGTCTCATTTGCCGGAGCTTTCCGAGTACACAGAATCCAGATTCTGCTGGCTCTGATGAATCTTGCATGAGCTCGAGTTCGGGCCCGAGGATGGAGTTGTAAATTTTCCATGGCACTTCTTGAAGCGGCGAAGGCGGGCGGGCAGCAGGTGCCACGTCTCCGCACAGTTTGAGCCAGCGGGAAGTGAAGTTCGGAGACCAGTTGTCATTGCCGGGAGCCATTTAAGTCTGTGTACCGCTTGTGAAGGCCTCATGAGCTGACGAATCCCGTCCATCTTAATTTAAACTGTTTATTTCTCCATCCAAGCAGAGCCGTGCATGTCAGTCAGCTGAAATTATATTACATGTATTGCTCCGAGCCACGTCATGTGCTCTGCACTCAACATGCTGTCAGCACAGACTGAATCCTCCGCTAATATAATACATGCTCATGGCTCCTCCAGCCTGCCTTTCCTGACTTTAGACGGACCCTTCATGTCGACAGCGTTTCAATCTCGCCGCAATCGCTCGCCGTCACTGACTGTCTTGAGTCATTGTGTAACCCGGGCGGGTGCATTATCTGGCTCGCGCAGGTCACATGGGAAAAATAGATCTGAACCTCTCGGAGGAGAAGAGGCCAATCGGGATGGCGTGCTGTCACGTCCCTCCCTGACGCCGCAGCCGGGCGAGCAGTCGTAACGTTCTGCAGCGGCAGTTGGACGACATATCAGCCGACAGCGGTGACAGCATGAAAACAAAACCCGACCGCATCTACAAGGATTCAAGAAAAGTAGATCTCGATCGGAAATGGAAAGCGCTGATATGCCACAAACCTGAATTATTACACATTACTTTTGGACTCTTCACTATTTTCAACTGATATCTTAATTTGTTTGACTGCAGATCTTCAGTTTACGGGGGGAGGCTATGTTTCATTTTATAGGTGACAAACATTTAGAAGTCACTTGGTTTTCCGCGATTCTCTGCTTCTTTCACTGAAGATTAGGTTTAATGGTTGGCGTTGAAATTTCACAGGGAGAAACTTGTTTTATTCGTCATATTACTCTTGAGGCCTATGAAATAAACACACATTTTTTACTTGACTTTTTGACTTCGGTGATTTGACCTTTAGCGGCGTCTCTCTTTTCTTTACTCATTTACATCAGTGGCTGTCGTTTTTGTTGCGCTCTAAAAATTGGGTTATGAGGTTTTCCGTCAGCGCCAGCCGGTCGAAAGTCTGTTCTCGCTCTCGAGCGTTGGGAAAGAGTTGCCTCGTTACACTTTTATGAGGCTTTGTTGCTCTGCGGCCGCCTGTTTAACAAGCAGAACACCTTCTCTTTGTGTGACAGTCACTATTGGGAGATGGGTTTTTGGGCCGCCGTCAGCAGTGCCGCCGCTTCTGACGCTGCAGTGGGTTTCTCAGCGGAGGCAGAAATCTGTGCACATGGTGTCGGTGGCGCTGAGAGGAAAGGATATTTCTTGCTAGATCTGGAGCAAAGGAGTGGAAGGACCGCAATCGAATTTGCGGCTGAGATTGTCTGCATTTTGATGGATCGCCGCCAAAATGCATCTTATCTCAGCCACATAAAGTCTCCTGGACACCTCCACTGTCAGAGATTGAGGCGCCAAGAGACGCACTGTGACTTTTAAGTTTCCTGCAGTATATAAATTTGAGAGCAGACTCAAACAGACAACTACACAATTCAACGTATGACCATTAGCGATCAGCGAAAGGATGTGGGGATAGAGCCAGGAGGAGTACTTGACGTCAGTTCAGATTTTATTGAGGCCTTTAATTATTCTGTCATCCATACCAACCCGAGTGCAGGTGCACAGAATCGCATATATGCCTTCCTGTTGCCGTTCTCTGCTCACTTTGAGGCCGCCCCCCCCCTGCATCACAAGATGGAGAGCCTGGTTACACATTTCACACACACACACACACACACCTTAAAACGGGGAGCATGTGTGGTGTAATTTAGAGGTTGCAAGCGCATCGCAAAGAGGACGGCTACGACAACTACAACAGGTGGAGATTGAGATAAAAGGGATTACCAAAAAAAAAAACAAAAAAAAAACAGAAAACTGCAAAGTAGAATGAGGAGTAATATACTAAAATATACAAAATATACCAAACAAATTGTTGATGCAAATCATTTCCTGAGATCACTAATGGCTAAAATGAAGTCGAAGGGGAACATTGTTTCTGCTTTCTTTTTCTGCAAGCCAGCCGGGGTCTTTCAGCAGCTGCAGCGACGACAAGTTCTACCAAGATAACAGGCTGTTAAATCCCTGCAGCATGAAAGGGGACAAACACAATCTTTCTGCTAAAATGTGCGTGTTTACCTGGCCTTCACACACACACACACAAAAAACAAAACTCAAAGGCTGTGTATTTAAAACGCAACCTGGATTTTTAGCTCAATCTCAGAGGAAGGTGTGTGTGTGGTCGCTGTGTTTGTGGTATAACACAGGCGTGCTCAGAGAGAGATTATATTTTGCGTTCAGTCGGATGTTGTGTTTACTTCAATGCCGATCGCAGCTGCGTAAACCTCCTGCGGTTGTTCGACAAAAGGCCCGATTACGATTGGTTGCGATTCCCGAGACGAGAAAGAGTGCCAAGGAAGACAAGGACCTCATCGTTAGCGCCCAAAAATACGCCGATGTCAAACTAAAGCACCCATTCCCACAACAAAAGTGGGTCAAAGAACAAAAAGGCACCGGCAGGTTAAAAACAGCACACAAGACTCACGCTCGCACCGGCAGCCAGCGCTCGGGGTCATTTGATACGGCAGATCATTTTCGAAAATGATTTCATATCAAACACCAGCGACACATCCAGACTGCCCCGAATGAGGTAATTCTGCTGTGTCATTATTTCAGCTATAAAGACATTTCTCTCATTTGTAATCCACCTGAGCTATAAATCCACTGCGTGCACCGGTGCCCGCTTTCATCAATTTCAATACAGCATATTGGAAGCAGATTAAAGGGTCATTTCGCCAGCTCATTGGGTAATTACCAGTTTTAATTGCTCCCAGTCAAGAGAATTAGCGGAGCCACCCCCCGATGTGCACGCTCAGCCGCCATTGTTCGACATCCTCCAGTTTCAGGCTTAGTGACATCACAGAAGTCAATTAGGGTTTCAAGAGACTCGAGGACGCCTCTTTGTTCTACCTGAGTATTAGAGTAGAGACGAACAAAAGGTCCTTATGGCTTTTTGCTGAGACTTAGAGCTTTAGACTCATTGCGCCACAGTTTCCTCCTTTATTCCCACTGAAGTACTTGTTCAGCCAGAGTGAAAGCCGCCAAAATGAAAAGGGAAACAAAACGGCTTTTCCGTTGGAAGACGGGGGTTGAGGGTTGTTCCACAAGTCACTGTGAAGCTCATTAATTATTTCTCCTTTCGGAACTTTGGCCACTGACGCAGCATCCAAAATAAATACAGCACAAAAATACAAAGAAAACGGCTGATTTGATTGTGTACTGCCACATTTGTCAAAATTGGCACACTGAACCTGCCGCTGTATATTTCCCGCATCTGGGTAGATTCCGAATGTGGAATCTGGTCCGCAGCATCTCAGTATCACGCTCTACTTGGGCCGACGTGTCTTAGGTGTCATACTGTGGATCTTGGCTCTAAATACTTCTGCTAAAGTTCTCGTGTGGCCCATAGGTGTGGACGAAAACTGCGGCCTGACTTTTACGGTTTGCCCTGCTTCTGTTCGCCGCCGGAAATGTCAGGTGTTCTGAGGCCGGGTGAAGTGTTCGGCGACCTGCTCTGAAATCCCATCCCACGTCTGCCCTTGTGAAAGGGTTGACAATGAATGCCCAGCCCTCGCGCTCCTGCAGGAGCTGATGTACGGCGGTTTCGCTTTCAAAGCCTCCGCGGCAGTGATAACATCACGCTGTTTTTTTCCCCACATTTGGTAAAAATACTAAAATAAAACAAAGATGCACAACCTCGCCAAACACCAAACTTAATCTAGACAAAACACGGACACATAGATGTGTAAGTAGTATATTAGCGTGTCTGGCAATATTCATGCAAAATATTGATTTCATACAGTTTTTTTGTTTGTTTCCCCCCCCCCCTCCTCTTTTCAAACTAATATTTTGTCAGTTAAATTGAAACTCCACATTTCTTGGCAACTGCTGTCAGTCACGTTCCCTTTTCCTCTTTCCTTACAAAATAGTTTTTACAATTTTATTTTAAGTGCACACAAATAGACAAACTGCAGACTACCGAGCATGACAGTGCGAGTTAGGTTGCTTTATGGGTAAATACCATCGTCCCTTCTCCTGTCCAACCCCCCCCCCATACACCCTCCCAGAGCACATCGTCCGCAGGCTTTCCTTCCTGTCTGCACTCCTCTGGATGTGATTATTGGATACCAAGAACTAATTAACCCCCCGGCGAAGGGTCCGCCATATTAATTTACTGCAGCTGTTGGAGCGTCCTTGTCGAACACGTGCACATTTAAGCTTCCCAAATCACAATTTGCCTGATGTCTTTTCACATTTTCACTCGGCTCGTCGCAATGTCAGCGCCACGCCCCCCCAAACTGAAACATTTGAAAAGGCAGCTTGTTGAAAAAGTCACTTTTCTGTTTTTCTCCCCCCCGTTCCTAAGTCGCAAAAATCTTCAACAACTTCAAAAAGTCCTTTTGACTAGCAGACCAGTTTACCGTAAGTTAACTGTATTGTCGATTCTTACCAGCAAAAGCAAAATCAAACAAGAAACAACACACTAATGTCAGAGCGTTGGTACGAAAGCACAAGCTACGGAAGCACAAACCATTTTCTCAAGACTGCACGTGAACTCGCCGTTCACTCACGTCTATGAGATTTCTGTATGTTTACATGACATAACTTGTCAACTTCCTGTCAATATATAGTTGCTTTTGTTTTTTTTTTTTTCGAAAACCATTTATAGTAAATTGTAGGCGGGGTCTGAAGGCTCAGGCATGTGCGCTGAACTTAAGGTTACTTGATATTGAGGAATGAGGGGGGGAAAAGACATTGTGAGATTTTCTAAATCCGACAGAAAGGCTACATACACGTTTCCTTTTTTTTTTTTGTGCGTGTGCAGAGTTTTGTACATTTGGCCCCAGTAGTCTAAATCCACTTTTATGTGAAGTCTATAGTTCTGACCAGCCATATCTTTGCTGAGCTCTGTTCTCTGGGTGCAGTAATGAGCCACGCACTGTTCAGCTCGACAGAACGACAGCCGAGAAACATACTCTTCTCCGAAGTTTTTTTTGAACCAAATAAAGCGATTTTTGAAAACTCCACTGAAATGAAAATGATCTTTGAAACCGACAGCAATTTAGCCTTCTTTGCAAATGCAACATCAGCCTGCTCTAGGTAAAAAAAAAAAAAAAAAAAGTAGACTTCAGAAATGCTCCACGTTTCTGCTGTCAGGGAAAGCGGGGGGACAAAACTGGGGCTGTCTCACGCTTCAAACAACTGAAAATATGAAGGCAACGGAAAAGGGGGATAACAGAGGGGTTGGCGTTCCTCAGCTTGTAGATTGAACGGTTATTTCACCTGGCAGAGGCAAACAGGAGAATGTCCGGCTCATCACATTGGAAAAGGAAATGCTATTCCTGTTTTCCATTTTTCCCGTGTTTGTTTTTGGTCTCCGCTCTGCGCCGACTGCAGGAGTGAAATCTTGTCGACCGAACAGGCTTATGGGATAATATCACTCTGTTTCTCTCTCCCTCTCTCTCTCTCTCTGTCTTGTTCTT
Organism: Echeneis naucrates; assembly: GCF_900963305.1. Lineage (NCBI taxonomy): Eukaryota > Metazoa > Chordata > Actinopteri > Carangiformes > Echeneidae > Echeneis > Echeneis naucrates. The sequence continues at coordinate 10,557,340 of NC_042512.1, read as the reverse complement.
GCTCAGTGCTTGGTGTTTGAGGACGCTCCCAACGGCGTGAAGGCGGGCCTGGCTGCGCGGATGCAGGTCGTGATGATTCCCGACGCCAACCTGAACCCCGACCTCACCCGGGAGGCCACGCTGCGCCTCGGGAGCATGGAGGAGTTCGCGCCGCAGCTCTTTGGCCTGCCTGCATACGACTGAGCTTGAAAGAAACAAACAAACAAACCGAGTGTTTCTTCTCTGTGCAGGTGAACAGAATTTTTTTTCTGACATGAGCTCAGCTTTGCGTTTGTCCGTGCCTTTTCCGAGCCCCTCTTCCTCAAGGAAGGGGTAATCTCCTCAGAAACCCTCTAAACAAACGTCTATTTTAATGTCAAAGTCAAATGAAAATAAAGCCATATCCGACATCGAAAAACGACTTGAGTCATGATTTCGGAATTGAAATCGGGCTATACGTCACTTGCATATTTATCACGTGCCCTTCAGATGTTCCGAGAGAGCAAACTTCTCCGATCGACCGCAGACCGACTGTACAGAGTCACAGCAGGGTCTGCTTTGAATTGAACAAAAATGTGAATGCGCCCTGATTGGATTGGATTGAACTGAAGAGCATTTCAGTATGAGCGTCTCCCTCAGTCTTTACGCATCCAAACAAGATTCCAGGGACTTGACATGAAGATCGCTGCGGTTTTAATTATAAGGCGACGTAACACATTGGGGTTGGCCGTACGAGCCTCGGAGACTCTGTGCGATGGACTGTCGTCACGCGGGTTGAGAAACACAAAAGCTGACGAGCGGACACGAGAACAGATGCCAGGTATTTGCCTATTCATCTCCACCAGGCCTCCTGTGAAGCTCCATTTTTAATCAGCATTAAATAAATCAACACAGAAATGGATGATGACAGCCGCGGAATGAATCCTGACATAAATGAATTAGCTCGGCTGATGAACGGAGGAATCCATCAATAATGGACTAAAGAAATAATATATGAATGGATCTCTTTATTTAAAAATTATTATTTTTTTTTTTTTTTGGGGGGGGGGGGTTATTTGCTAAGGTCACACTTTTTCTTCCCCGCTTCCATCTATATTTAAATGAGGAGGGTGTAGTTATGTCAAAGTTTCAGACCAGCTGCGGCCTGTGCGATGTGACGCTAACTCTGGATAGCTGGCTAACGGCAAGGGGGGTGGGGGGGGGGGGGGGGGGCAGCGATTGGAGAGACTCCGACCTGCATATCAGATGCAGGGGAGGGGAGATTGCTGCCACGTTGAACCAGACAGGGATAAGCTTGTTCACTCCTTTTTTAATTACACGACGAGAAGTGTGAATTAATCTTCGGCACTTTGCGGAGACGCCGTATCTCGCGGAGGAAGGCTCCAAATTGGAACGAGCTATCTTCCCCATTTTCACCTGACAAAAGCGAAACATGTCCACCTCAGTAGCAGAGTGGAGTTGTTTGGCACGAAGAACGCTTAAAATTGCGACTCACGAGGGCCAGATTTTGTCTTCCTCCTCAAGTGCACAAACAATGAGCATGACCTCACCTAATTACAACATTGACACACCCATGGTTGGCGCTTCACTTTACAGAACTAGACTATTTCCACTTATTTTTTTTTTTTTTTTTTGTCTAAGACTGAGATGTAACCAGAGGGTGCCCAAAAGCTGTTTCAAGATTTTCAAATGGAAGGAAAGAAATCTAAATTAAAAAATATAAATAAATAAATAAATTCTAAGAAGGGAAAAACGTATGTCAAATGCTGCCGGTGGATATGATCTTAGGATGAGTGGAAGGTTTAGATACCGTGAGTTTCTGTTGAACAGGTGAGTTCAGGTGAGTTGGGTCGGGGGGCGGGGGTGAGACAAGGAAGTCTAGATCCAGGGATTAGACCGTGACATTGCAGCAGATAGAGCCCAGCATCTTTGATCGGTGCTTGATGTGGCGAAAAAAAAAAAAAAGGAATAAATGTAAATTGTTCTTCCTCTTCTTCTCCATCCCCTCTTTCACAGTTGGTTATTTATAGTTCATCTTTCTCACGCCAAGCCCCCCCACCTTGTGTTCCTTGGCAGCTTTCGAAAATGAAAGCTTGCTCCTGCCCCCCCCCCCCCCCCCCACCTCACATCGCCACATCAGTGTCTTGGCATCCACGTGAAACCATTTTACCAAAGGAAATCAGAAATGGCTCGCCTCGCAACGTGTGTTTCACCTTTTCTGAAAAGCATTAAAAAAAAAAAAAAAACCCAACACAAAACAAAAAAAAAAAAAACAAACAAACCCCAAACACTTCCTGCTGACTTCTCAGACAGCCGGCCTATACGTTGTTTGTCTCTATAGTTGATATCCCGGCCCAGAACTCAGCTTTTTTCTTTTTTTTTTTTACATCCCAACTTTGATCCCAAGTTGGTATATTTGAAAAATTTCAAAAGTTCAACTTCCTGACGTGCTTTTAATGCGGCCCGGATGCTCAGCTCTGCTGCGGTCCGACGCGTTCCCATCTGTTTTTTTGGAAATCCTGAGAGGATTTGAAAGTGCGTACTGTCTGCAACGTCGACGCCTTTCCGCGTGTAGATTTCCTTTGAAAGTGAAATCTAGTTCTCGCTCTCATTTCGTTTTAATGATTTCCAGCTGAGGGCAAGGATTATTCTTTTCCCTGGACTGGATTTTTTGATTTTATTTTTTTTTTTGGTACCTTTAGGCTTTTTTTTTTTTTTTTGGCTTGCTGACACTGGGCCATCCGTCCAAATGTCCCCTAAAGCTCAGCATGTCTCCTAACATACCTGTTATGCAATCTATAGGAGGCACTTACGGCGATGCCCTATATTCTGGGGTTTGTCGTTTCTTTTTGTTTTTTGGACCAAAATAAATTTGCATTCTTTCTCATCTCTGCCACTCACCCTTCTCTTTTATCCTCGCCCGCGAACCTTTTCAACTTTAATTCTGCCTGCGAGTGAAGAGGGCAAGAGAGAGAGAGAGACAGGGGGGAGGTGTGGTGGGGGGGGGGGGTGGCGGCAGAGATAGCTCCCTGACACGTTTCCCAGGCCCCGGCACTCGTGTGTGTGTGTGTGTGTCAGCGACTGATAGGCGAGAGTGACTGTGGGACACATTCATCTTCAATGTCAGATTTTATACCCGGATTTTTATCAGCGCTCAGCCAAGCAGCTCCTCTGAAGGAAGATGCAAAGTGTTCACCTCACTGAAGGAAATGAGGGATTAAACAAACGAGGCCTTCTTGTATATTAGTCCGGAAATCCCCCTGAAGCTACAGCGATTCCTGTTTATTAACGATTCCGCTTATAATCCAAAAGTTTGGATCTGAATACTCGACAGGAGTTCCACTTCTTTGTTGTTAATAGTCTTAACAAAAGCTTCCTTCTTTTTCTTTTTCTTTTTTTTTTTTTAAAGAGTCTCGGCCGAAACAAATAACTGCTCCACGTACAAGGTTGAGGGGAGAAGCTTTAGATAGATTTCTCAATTCCACGATGCTAAGCAGAGGCATATCTCCGCCGTGCAGCCGAGGCTGAATTGCCAAGAAGGGTTAAGAAGCAGCCGAAAGAAAGCCAAGACCCGATGAAAGTAGTTTTCTGCCGGGTGCCATTTTGCATTCCGCTGCCAAAGTGTGCAAACCTCGAATTGAACCCGGGAAAAAAAAAAAAAAAAAAAAAAAATTAAAAATAAGAAAAAAAAAAGATGAAACCAAAGGGCCTCTAACCACGAGGACCACTTTGTCTGTTACAAGATAGGATGCAGACTGAGCTGAGCTTTGCTTGTGAATTTTTTTATTTTTTTTTTTTCCCCGCACTTCCTCAGTGAAGCGAACAGAGCTCATGTTTTATTCAGCTTTCGAGCGATGAGAGAATAAATTTGATTACTGTGGCAGGTGATGGCGATTCCGGCCAGACAGGATCAGAGGAACAAGCTTTTGCGGCGGGGCTTGGTGCAATTAAACAGTAATGCCTTTATTTGTGGTTTTATATAATAGAATAATGAGGGGTTGCTTTTTTTTTTTTGTTTGTTTGTTTTATATGACCCTGCAGAAAACCAGTTACCAGGGGAGGAAAGTTGTAGGACTACAAAAAAAAAAAAAAACCAAGCCAGTCGGCGGCGGCACATTTGCACAACTGCAATTTTAATTACGGGTAACGTCGCAAAGGTTTGCGCCGCTCCATCCAAGAAATGCCAAACGGTTTCTGAATGCTGAGAAGTCGCCAATACCGGGGGCCATTACGGCAATTTGAACCACGCTGTTGCCAGAAGCCCACGAATCAGCATTAACACGCACTTTTAATATTCTGAAAACAGAAAACGGCTGCGGGATATCGAAGGTTCTAAGCGTTGGGCAAAAAAACGCTTACTGGCAGGACACTTTCTGGCGCCTTTTCTGAGAGGCTTAGGTGTTATAGGGTTAAGAAAAACCCTTTAAACCACTGCATTAAATGTCTCACTTCCTTAGTTTAGGTCCAAATTATATTCGTTTTAATCAATTAGGGAGGCTGAAGTGCTTTTGTTGTCGGTTTGGCAGTCTTTCTCAGGCTCCCACAATCCCCCTGCTTGGTGTTCAGCCACACGGCTGGGGCTGCCGTCTCTCAGATTGATCCACAAGGAAAGCCCAGACCTGGAATACACCCACTCCCCCCCCCCGAGCCCTGGACTGAACCCTGGATGTGGAAGCCAGTAGGAATTCCTCCTGCGCTCCACTGGGGCCTATTCATGAACCCACCTATATTGTGCAACACCTCGGCAACACAAACACTTTATTTTTATAAACACTGACGCAGCTGATACTCATTTGCGCAGATTGGAGCCCCCCCACCCCCCCTGACTGTAAACTGGGCTGGCTCCTGCCAGAAAAAAAGCCAGAGACTGTAAAGGAGTGCTGAGCATAAACTCAAGACTTGTCGTTTTACAGCCGCATTTAACATAATAAAAAACCAAAACAAAAAAAAAAAAAAGTTTGTTTTTCCGGCTTTTATTTGTTCCTCATTGATCATTTTAATTCTGCGTGCTTTTGCTTGTGCTCTATAAAGCACTTTCATTGGTAGGCGCTGTGTTATACAAATAAATTCACCTTGCTTTGCATCAGAACAGAATCCAGCAAGTTTGCCTCGTGTTTTCTGTTAGGCCTTAATTCCATTGAATTGTAGAAGACATGTGTCCCCCCCCCCCCCCGAGCTAAGCTTTACTTATGTCTTCTACTCAAATGGCCCCATCAAACATTGATAATATTGTATGCTTTTAATTTGAGCATGCACCGATCTGTTGAATTATTTATTGGCAAGAATTGATTCCTGACTTAATTTTTAATCACATCTATATCACATCTCTCTCTGTTCCACCTCGTCTTCCACTTGTTTCACACGGTTGGCGGTAATCCGACGGGGGGGGTTGGGGGAGTCGTTTCGGCACAACTTGGCACATCATCGCCGTCGCTCTGTCTCTCTCAAAGATTTTCTCGCAGCAGAGGGAGCCCCCACAGGCGAGAGTCAATAGTGATCTAACGCTGAAAGGAAAACTGTGAAGTTAAAGGCGGCCCATGAATACTTCACGCGGCAAAGGAGAACAGTGACAAACGAGCTAACAGAGCATCAGCATCTCATTTCCACGCTCCTGGAACTCCCTTCAGTCTTCCCTTCTCTCGCTGTTAATCTTTCCCTCTTTTGAGGCATACACTGCGCGTTAAAGCCTCTGTGAGGATGTCAGTCGTTGGTTACAGCCGCCATAAAAAGGAAATAAAACAAACGCGGTTTAGAGAAAGGCGAATGACGCAGCAATAGGCCGTTTGGGTTCACCAGAGAAGTCCCTTGAGGGGGCTGGTCACCCTCGAGTTCTGGAATTATTCATGTGGGCGTCAGTGCGAGCTGACACGGCGGAGCATATCAATCTTACAGTAGAATCCACAAGATGCTAAAATAACGCCGAACGTCTTCAGCCCACCTCAGGGCCGCTCACATCACGTTCATGGCTGCCGGCTGCATTTTGAATTCGGTCTCCTCAGATGTTGTTGGAAATGATCTAAATGGATACCAGTTTTTGGATCTATTATGTATAGCTGCTGAAAGTTTCACAAGGTTACTTAAATCTGGATGCATAAGGACCATTTGCAAAGCAACACCGCTTCCATGCATGCGGCAAAATAAAAGCAATGTTTAATGGCTTCTAATGGATGTCAGCACTTCAACAGGGCAGAGTGTAAAATATGAGGCGTTTAATTTGGGGTGGGGGGGTGAAAATAAATAAATATAAAATATAAAAAATATATATATATATATATATATATATATAGAGCAAAGCTACAAAACTCTTAAGAAGCTCAACTACTCATTTTGCATGCACTTTGAGAATAATCCCTGAGATATTCAATATCACATCATAGAAAAAAAAACATCAGTCAAACGTCATGCTGCACGGCGCTAATAGAAGCTGATGATATTGTTCAAACGTTGTCAGATTTCATTTGAAATGGAATATTCCTCGACTCTGTTTGCTGGTGAAACCCAGCCGATCTGTTCACGTTAAATTTAATTGGTATGTTCTCACACCCCGCGCCTCCCAAAACCATGAACCGCTCAGCAAAAAGGTCCAAAATGAGTCGACAGCGAGGCAAGTTGGGTTCGACTCAAAACTGTTGACACCGGCTATTTGGCAGTGGAAACCGAAAGCAGTTTTTTATGTTGGAGGTGATCTGCCTCTCAGCTGAGGCTCCGCGCTGAGTCCACAGGGGAAAAACGTGTCTTTCTGCCTCCACGCTATCGGCAGGATTAACACCAAAGGAATTCACGCATGACCGATCCCCCTACCTAATTAGCAGAAGACCCGCCGTTTACAAAGCCTTGTTGAAGAGCAGCCTGTATTGACCCATGCTCTGCCCCCCCCCCCACACCCCCAACCAGCGTTTAAATGCTTATATCAGCAAGTCGATGGAAGGGCTTCTCTTCCGGGCCATGGCCAAGACATATGCAGCGCCCAAACAACAGCAATATGTCTATGCAGTCCAGTTATCCTCCGATTTCTTAAGAACTGAAGTCGGCTTTTGAATTCCTCCAGCTGTCCATATTTCAGTTTAATTCAATATATCTGCATCTAAAGAGCTTCCCATAAAGTTAAATCCATCATTTTGCTGCTCAATATGCGACAGAGAAGCGTTTTCCAATTCCAAATATATTCCTTCCTGCTGAAAAACCATTGAGGCGACGAGGATGATGCTCTGCATCCTGAATGGAAGGGTGGAGTCTAAATAAGCGTTTTTTTTTTCATTGCAGCCTGAATTTTCCACGCTGCGTTAAAAGTCAAATCACAACGTCGAAAATAAGCCAAGTGCGTGCGTGCACGTCATCAATCCACATCAATGCCCAGCTGGGAAATGAATTCTTCGAGTAATGCCCACTCTTTGGGGTCCAGATTGACCCAAGCTGTTGGCAACCACGGCACACCACAGTCGACGGCTGACTAATCACCGCTGGGACTCGTTTTTGGCCAACTGGTGGAGCTCTGCAGGATCAAATCAAACCGCTCTCCCAGTCCTTTTCTATAAATAAACCCTAACTCGTTTTCTCCAAATTAGAGTTGGTGGAGAATTTATGCTCGAGCGTTCATGTCCGGAGGATGTACATTAATTTTTTGAGACACTCCAACCAATATTGATACAATGGATCAAGGAGCATAGATTATTTATGGTGCGCTTAAAGGGAGAGATGATGGGATTCGTGAAAAGGAGGAAGCGCGAGAGCTCTGTCGCGGCCGTAGTGGTTTCGGTTCAGATTTATTTAGGACAGCAGGGTCAGATGCAAGTGGGTTGCTGGAGAGGCAGAAAACCCTTAAAAAGACTTTGGAGGCAATTGAATGACCCCCCCCCCCCCCGCCCAGAGGAGGAGGACAGAGCTTCAGCGTTGACGGCTTGGCACAGTAAATTATACTAAGTATTTGCTTTGCTTTGTGACAAATTAAACAAACAAAAAAAAAAGGCAGAAATGGAAGCCGATCTCCAGGGTCCCCGCCTACAGCAAATGTGTTTAAGACAGAGAAAAAAAAAAAGGGAGTTGAAAACACTCGCTGCTATCTTGAAGAAATTCAAGATAGCAGAGGAAACGTGTGCATCCGCCATATTCGCTCTCGTGGTTGGAAGTATGAGGAGGGGAGTTGCCATTCCCACACGGCGACACGCTGCTGGAAATTTCAATGCGATCGGAAAGGTCAAAGGTCACAATTCGTGCCCAGGTGCATGAAACAGGGTGGAGGGAGAAAAGAGGGAAAAAAAAAAAAAAAAAAAGGTGATGGTGGTGGGGAGGGGGGGTGCTCGGTCAATACCAGTCCAGAGTGGTGTGTGTGTGTGTGTGTGTGTGAAAAGCGCACAATGCTTGTAACAAGTTCACTGAGGACAGAGGAAGCAGTGCGTCAGGTGTGTGTGTGTGTGTGCGCTTGCATCAGTGCTGCAGCGCCACTTTAATTATGAATTACTGAAATGATGAATTACTCATGTCTCCGGCTGCTTCGGAGATAATGCATTGATTATGGGCTTGAGAACGGAGGAGGAGGAAACTGAGACCGGGGGGGGGGGGTGGGGGTGTCACGTTAAAAGCGCTCACTTATAGATTCACCCACGGTGGCTACCCGTCGCCATGACGACAAAGGAGCAGCGCGCATCGTGGGCCAAACCACCTGACCTGCTCAAAATCCGCAAAGTCGCAGCACCTCAAAAAGGAAGTGGGGGGGAACTCTAAAGGTTGGGGAACTTGAATTTGCCCAAATTATCAACCCACCCCCCCCCCCCCCCCCCCCAGCATCAAGGATCCAGATTTTCACTTTATGGCGTTTCTTACGGAACTAATTTGCCATGCATCCTGCTTTCTGCTTCTTTCCGCGATTACGGTGGAAAACAAGAGTTATGACTGATGCTTTAGTTTTAGCACATTTAAACCCTTAAACCCTTAAAAATAAAAACAAATCCCTCAACGGCTTCAGGTAATCCACACACAGCCATTAATGTTTTACAGACCATGAAGGTGTTCATCACCCCCCCCCCCCAAGATTAAATATTAAGGTACAAACTACAGGTACCTCTGAACACATCTGATCATAGACTAGTTAAAAAAAAAAAGAAGAAGTGAGCACTTTGCACATCCATCTGTGTGTACGCAACTACAACAGTTAAATCCCCTCGGAACTGGTGAGCATTTGCATAATCTGTTCTAAAAACGTCTCATAATAATTACAACGTAATGAGCCTAGAATCCGCACGGCCTGGAATAAGTCAGCTTTTTTTTTTTTTTTTTTTGAGGGGGGGGGGGGGCACGACACCACAGTCACGAGACAGAAAACCATTACGTGTACAGCTGCACATCGATCTCCTTCTTGTGTTGATTAAATGAAATCAACATTTATTACTTTAATTTGACTGCAGTAATTCCCCCGCCTAAAAGTATAGCATAGAAAATTGAATTATTTTGAGATCACATTCAAGTGAGGGCCCCCGGTGGGCTGACCTTTCTCCGGGCTTCTTTCAGCGTTTGGTGGTTTAGTGTCCGGCCTGATGACCCCCCCCCCCCCCTCCCCGACGATCCTTTGGAGGCAGGAACAGAAAACTTTGGGATCCCCCTTGGACCAGGGCGGGGCCGCTTCTAGACTGGATTTTAACGAGACAGAAAAATGAGGGCTAGTTTAAAAGTTAAATCCTGTATCCTCTCATTAATTAGATAAGATCTGTGCTCATCAAAGGGGACCCTGACTCTTGCTGGGGGAGTGTGAGGGGGGGGGGTTGGGCAGAGAAAAGAGCAGCTGCTTTTAGCCTCTGGATATTATTGACCTATGAGAGAAATGGCTTCGACCTCCCAGTTCTTATTCTGACCAGATAAAAAAAAAAAAATCATGTTTAATCACAAGGAATATCCAGAATGTTAGAAGATAAGAGCAAGCAGTGTTAAATTCTCCTTACCATCTTTTACGGCTGTGAGACAGGTAGTTTTTTTTTTTTTTGGGGGGGGGGTCATTAGGAATGAAAGCAGCTCTTGCGGTTACATTTTTTTTCTTTGTCTAAACTGCGATAGTTTATCCCCGTTTGCTATGTTCGGCGGCAGTCAGATAGGGAATTTGAAGGCTCTCTCAGCGGAAGTCCGCGATTACTTCATGCGATAATTTGTGCAATCCAAATATCTGGAGTGGTTCACAGGAGAACGCCGACCTGGATCATCATGAGTCTGGCGCTGGAGAACCCAGCCCCCCCCCCTCCCAATAAACAGAGATCTCCATCAATCCATCAGCCCGGTCTTTAGAGCAGACCGTGAGTAAAATACACGGGACTGACAGTTCACAGTTGAAGAGACGAGGACTTGTACAGAGTGAAGGGCAGAAAAGTACTTTCCAACAGGCATAACATTATGACCACGTCCCACAGATGTTCGACTGGATTGAGATGTGGGCAGTTTGAGTTTGGGAGCTGGGTCAACGGCTCAAACTCGTGTTTGTGCTCCTCCGGCCGTTCCTGAACCATCTTTTTTTTTGCGATGGGTTTAAAATGAACAACCGCCACCCGCCAGTTGCGGGTAAAAACTCGCTTCGCTGCGTTTCCTTCACTGGATAAATGAGTACCGTCACGCGCAGGAAAGCACACAGCTGCCGTGATCGCGTTTTAAACGTTCTAATTTGTCCCTGGCTGCCCGCCGTCACTCGACATTCGAAAATGTAACGCGCAGTCAGAGATCGAGCGGCGGAATGAAAGCGATTAGCATCACGTGAGCTCATTTCACATTTAAACTGTCTGACAGCTGACGGTCATGACATTTAAGCCATCGGATTTTTGCAGGCGTTTGAACAGAACGGCCGTCCATTGGAAAGCTGCTCGGACTCCGACAGCTCAGTAGCAGCAGACAGCACGGCGCCCTGCGGCAGCAGAAATGTGTTCACTGTGGTGAATTTTATTTTTTATTTTTTTTTCTTTTGCGTCCACTGCTCGTGGATAGCAGGCTCATTTCCAGCTGCATAGTTGCGGTCAGAGGGGGGAAAGAAAAACCAAAAAAAAAAAAAACAAAAACAAAAAACATGTATTTGCTGAGGCAGCTGATGTGATAATTGGCCTTTTAGAATCAGCTGGCCCTCCAGTGGAGAGCTATCGATTTCATAATCACCGCCCGTACTTCTGTCTCTGACCTCTACTGTACTCGGGGAAGGCCGAGTCACCCTGGATCCAAAAGCATAATTAGAATGGTTCTAATATCTTTTTTATATGCGCTCACGGCTCAGCTGTTGCAAGCTGCAGGCCCCCCCCCCCCAACACCCCCACCTCACCTCATATCCCTCCCTGCCAGATCTTTGTTTACCCGAGTAGGCCTGCTGCATTTTGATAAGAACCTCTGTCTGGAAGAATTAATGTAATGCCTACCGAAGGAGGACGAGGAGGAGTTGGGGGGGGTTCCCAATTAGGCAGCAAGACAAAATGGGAGAAACCCATTTAAAGTTGCGACGCCGAGCTCAGACGTTCAGGAAATTTAGATGAACGAAAGCGCAAGTGCTGCGTGTCCTTTTCCAACAATAAACGCTCGCAAGCGCGTCTCAAAGTTCAATCGTGGAGAGAATCAACGAGTAAATTGAGATTTTCGTTCATTTTGACTTCTACCGTATTGAGCTTCTCTAAAACAAGGGATTCAATACATGATCAAATGTTTGAATATTTATTTAATCTATTCGAAAAATCATTATCATAGAAGAAGAAGAAGAAGAAGAAGAGGCTGGTGTTGATGTGTGCGCGCTTGTAGCTTAGCATGTTAGCTTATCTTAACCTTTACGGACTTCTGTAGAGGTATTTCAGAGGTATTTTTCCATGCTAGGCGAACGGGAAAGGCAACGCAGAGCAGTTTTTCCTCCTCATCCACAGCGAGTGTTCAAAATCGCCCCCCCACACACACACATCTGGATATTTGAACGTGCGGGAAACGAGCGGGAGGCTTCTGCTCCCGTTGACTTCAGAAATTGTTATTGACCTGTAATATTGATCGAGACGCTTATCAGCCGGCTGCAGATACGTTACCGCCTCTTTGTGCTTACGGACGTGCCCCATCCTCCTTCCAAACCCCCCCCCCGTTTCACTGTTTTCACTTTTTCAATACGTTCTTGTAAACTAGGTAGCTGGCAGTTTGTTGGGTTGAATAAAAAAGTTGGGGATAAAGACCAGACCTGTCTTCTCCTGTAAAACGAAGAGTTGCAACCTGCTCGGCATCAGGCGGTTGTTTGTGTCCGGAAACTTCCTGCTACGGACTCTCGCTGATTTTAAGCTTGTGGCAGCATCTGCCTGTCGCCTGTATGTTGAATATTCGACAGAATGTATTGCAAACCGAGTTTTTTGTTGTGATCGTTTCCTCATGCTTCCTGTTTTATTTTGCCCTGGGAGAGCTTAAAGCGTTTGTGCACCAACCCATAGTTTTTGATTTTATGTATATTTTATTTTTTCCAATCACTTTGTTTGTCAGTGATTTGATTTTTTTTTTCTTTAATTATTTCAATTAGCAAAAACGGAATGACCAAAGGACGCGCGGATCCTCACCAATCGGGCCTCAATGTTCTGTTTTTGGACGAGCGGTGCGACGTGCCTTAAAGCTGGAGCATCACCAGAGAGGAGTTCTGGACACACGAGTGAACAGAGTGCAGCGAGGAAGCGGGGTTTTTAAATACTGCATGAGCTCGCTGAGTAGATCAGATCCAAAGGAGGTGTGTTGCAGGGGACGGGGGGGGGGGGGGGAGCCAGAGTCTCATCTCATCTCTACCACTTTATTATTTTCGTAGTGAGCCGATTAAAGTGCCGTCATATTCTACAAAAAAGAAAAAAAAGAAAAAAAAAAAAGGCCATTGAGCAAATTAGGAAATAACCTCATTAATAATCTGTTTCCAAAACATTATGGAATTAATTCTACATTTTGGCTTTATCCGGTATGTCATCTGAAACGTTTTTTTTGTGGTTTAAAGAGCCTCTCTTCTGATTTTAGGTTTCCGATAAAACCAAATCCTGCGAGGTTGGACTCCAAGAAGACACGGAGGTCTTAAGTTTTAGAAGAAATTGGACCATTCCATAGGTAAAACCTATAAGCCGACTTCTTTGGACTGCCATTAGATTTATTATGAGAAAAGAAAAGGAAGTCGGCCCTCAATTTATAGAGGCGCTTCAACATTGAAGCGACCTCTTTAGTTGCAGTCCCGATCTGCCTCCGATTCCATGAAGCGGGGCGCTAATCGCTCCAATTAAGCAGATCGCCGTGCAAATACCGATTAAGATAATTCCTAAATTATTGATTAAGGCTCTCTCGGCCCGACGTGACGGAGCCATTAGAGAGGGTTCCTCGTACTGCACCAATTAACCCCAACACGGTTTCAGCATTAGCTCGCGCCTTCGTCATAAAACATAGAAGCTGGCAGCTGATTGCTTCGGTGAACAAATGAAAAGGTTGAGGCTTTTTTTTTTTTGGCACGGATCTCTCACACTATTTACGGCAGGATGGTTTCCTCTCTAGCAGCCTTTTTTTTTTTTTTTTTTGAAACAGCCCACTATTCTTCTTCCCCATAAAAATATGAAAAAAATAATTCTTCACATGAATGAAATACCAACTTGATACAGTGGAAGATATTTCCAAAAAAAGAAAAGAAAATGGAGAAGTTCTCTGCAATAATCACGAAACGTAACTGGTCGGAAATTATCAAAGGGGTATAAAAATAGACATTGCAATATTGAGCACTCGAGAGCATTGATGGATGAATGATTGGACCTGTTAAACATTGACCTAACCCCCCCACCCCCACCGTTTCGTCGAGCTGGTAACTCTGTAACTCTTCCAAGTACAAATTATCACAAGATGATGCAGGAATAAATAAAAGGTGGGAGGAAATGTCAGTATTTTGCGACCCCGATTGGTTTATTCTGACTGTCTCGCACCTTATTATCATTTTCAATCAGTCATTGCCTTTATAGATCAGATTAGTGAAGCATTACATTTATTTTGAATATAGCAGCTTGTATTTTTTTGATGAACGCCATAATTGAGCAAGAAAACTGATACTGTTATGTTCAAATTTTATGCCACATTATCATAAAAAAGCAAGTAATCGGGTAGATGAGTTATAAATAAGAACGTCGGCCGCCGTATGTCGTGCCGCAAAAACAACACTGTTAATGGTGACATGTCCACCCATCATTGCTTGAGATTGATGCGTTTGTTCACCGAGCCTGAAAAACAGGTGATCTTCGAAAACGTTCTGCATGCACTACCTTAGTCTCTCCCCACCCCCCCCCACACACACATTCGGGCGCCATTCCTTTTCCCGGACTATGTTTAATGACTCCCATCATTTGTATCCGCGCCGCAAATCCCTCACCGGCCTGTCACTCAGACGCTTCTCTTAACCTCACCGAGCGTCACGGCGAGCCCTCGGCCCATCCGTGATAAAAGAGGATGAAGTTGTCTGCTGTTGCTAAAAAAAAAAAAAAAAGAGAGAAGAATGCAATGTGGAGGGGTATGAGGCGGGATTGAACGAAGTTCGCGAACGTCTGCTATGCTGGAGAAATCCCAGCCGTTTCTAAAAGCCGAGAAGGTGCGCTTTGGCAACCATTACAAAAAGGTCATCGCGGTGAGTCCCGCCCCCGTGCTGTTTGCCGGAGGTCGGCGAATAAGCTCCGTCGTCGTCAACCGTAAATACATTCTTTCGACGGTCTGTAAGCTGCCAGATGCCGAAAGTTCGACGGAAAAAAAAAATGCCTCAGTTGATCGAGAGCAATTCCTTTTCTAATGTGCTTCACTTTATGCAAGTGTGTTCACATGGCGGAAGTAAAGTGAGCCTGAAGGTGGAGATTGTGGTCTGTTGAAGTCGTGTCACGTCTGTCAGGATCTCTTCAGAGGCGGTGACTGCGCTTCGTTTCCATTTCCCCGTTCGTCCGCTGCAGTCGTTTTTGACTGATCCTCTCATTTGTTTTTCTCTTTCCCCCTTTTTCCGGTTGCACGTCGCCGGGCTAATGGAAGATGATTCGCAAATGCGCCGTGACGCGCCCACGATTTACCGCCCATGCTGAAGTGGTTGCTCGACAAGCGGGCCCCGGGCCCTCTCTCACCTCTGCGTGCCGCGCCGCCGGATAAGTGAAATGTGAGCTTTAACTTAAAATAAAAAAAAAAAAAAAAAAAGGGCGTGCAGATTCAGCCGGTTCCACGTAAAACGGTCTTTTCACTGAGATCAGCTGAAAAAAAAAAACAACAAAAAAAACAAACCAGGAGCATATAGTCACATTTTACAGTCTGTTTCCACGATTCGCTCTGTTCTGGGCGTTAAAGCGTTCTTTTCTTGATGCGCCATAGGTGGTCTGCTCCATTGCTAAGTGACACTTAGCGGATGGAGCAATGACAAAAGGGGGGAAACTGCATTTTACCGGGCGACCAGTTCGAGTTTGCGTTGGATGAACGGGTCGACTGAACACAAAAACAGCACAAGAGGTGTTCCGATACTGACATTTCCCTTCCTGATCCTGCAACGTCACCCACCGAAGCCTCCAGTTTGCAACTTGGGCCCCCACCATCGCGACGTTCAGGCCTCTTTGGCTTTTGGATTTATTTATTTTTTTTTTTTTTTTAAACATAGCGCCAAATCATCAAGTTACTTCGAGGCGTTTAACATTTGGAGCACGTCGAGAGCAAACTTCATAGAATTCTTTAAAGAGACCCAACAAATCCCTCCACTTGGCAACGGTGACAAGGAAGCTTTGGCTTCACTGGTGCAATTGGATTAAATCCTTTCCCAAAGAAAAAAAAAAAAAAAAAAATGAAGCCGTGGAATCTCTTATTATCTAATCTGGCTGTCAGCCATTGATAAAAAAACAAAACACGGGAATAAATAACAATTCCCTTAGAAAAAAAAACAACACAAAACGTCGACTCCAGCCATATCTTAATAAAACCAAACACTTAAATGTTTAATTAGTACAATGACAGAAAAACAAAAACAACCAAACAAAAAAAAACAAACAAAAAAAAACAAACGCGCTGAATCTTGATAAAAAAGATACTTGGCGTCTGTGTAGTTTCCAGCTGTTGCGGGTTCATGCTTCGGCGTAGCTGTTTGACGCAAAAGGCCAAATTTGTCGGCCGATCCTTCAAATAATGAAGGATGCAGCCTCTGAAGCTTATTTGCCAGAGATCCATTCGTCTTCGCTGACCTAAAAAAGGGAGTTGCCAGCGGCTGAAAAGCACAACTTCCTGTGCAGGCAACAGTTTTAGGGGCCGCAAAAAAAAAAAAAGTCACGCATACTAATAATGTAAACTAGCTGGAGATGGCAATGGTTGAAGAAAATGTGCAAAATATCCCCAACAATTAGCAAATATTCTCACCATCTATAAGTGCTTGCATGTCTCTGTGTGTTGGCCCTGTCCAGGGTGTATCCCAGTTTCCAGCGCCCTCCCCAGCCACCCACCGCAACCCCGAAACAGATAAACACTAAAAGATTAATGAATGATGGCAGACAGGAAACAGAGAGAATTAGAGTCCAAAATGGCCGTGTCATCATAGCCAGGTTTGAATTAGCAGGGCTCAGTTCTCAAAGGGATCTCAGGGCTAAGAAGATTACAAACCCCCCCCCCGCCCGCCTCCTTATAAAGAGACCTGCTTTGCCAAATGAGGATCAAAACGCAATCAGCTGCCATCAGTTGCAAAAATATTGATGCGCCGCCTTTCCCCGGCGGCACAGATTTCTGTCACGCCGGTGAAACTGGCGGGAGCAAAGTGTGAGGACGAGCCGCAGCATTGTGATATTAATGTGGGCCACAATCCCCAGCACCGTCTTGCATTTCCAATCAACTTCATCTCCATTGCAAAAGGTGTGGAATCGCTCTTGTGGCAAAATCTGAAAAATCCAGGTTGATTGCGACCCCCCCGCCCCCAGCAGGGAAGCTGTGGTTGCTGATGAACTCGCAGCGGGTGGGTGGGTGGGGGGAGGGGCACATGTGTGCCTGTTGGACTGAATGGACTTGGACTACTGGCCTCACATTAAACCAAAACACACACACACACGCACACACTACCCAGAATCCCCTCTGACAGCATCATATATGGCACCTACAGCAAATGAACTCACTTCAAAGGATCATCTGTTTTTCTGATCAAAAAAAAAAAAAAAAAAAAAATAAGCAGACCATCTGCTGCGGGACGCTTCGTTCCTCTGCTCTCCGAAACTTGTTCTGCGTTTGGATTAACTGTCCGGCCTTTTCAAAAGAAAAATCGTTCGCCGGGTGACCGACGCAAGGCGTCTCACGGCTCGACCCCGCTTCACAGTTGAACCAGTCCTCTGGTGCCACTGTAGAGAGCGATGACAATATCGTCCCTGGCAGTCATTTACAGCCTAGCTAACGAGAAGTCTGACTTGTGAGCAGCTCTTAACGATGATCTGCCCCCCTCCCCCCCCACACACCCCTCACTACCCCCTCCTCATGCCTTTAACTCCTGTTGGCGCTGCCGTTGGCCTCAGAACCCCCTCCTCCGCGTCGATTTTGAGAGAGTGACAGATTGGTTTTCCAGCTTTGTTTTGTTTTTTGTTTCTCTTTTCTGTCTGAGGACTTCCTCAGCGACGGCTCCATAACAATTGCCAATTGCTCATTATTATTTTTCTTGTTTTTGTGCTCCTTTGCGTTCCCAGGGGGACAGAGATGTGTTATCGTTTACATACGGTTGCGAGGGAAGCAGCGGCCATTTCTCGGTACAACCTCTGACCTCGCGCAGTCGCGTGGCTGCGCAAAAAGCAATTTCTCGTTCTGTATTCTGTTTTCTCTTATTTACACTGAGGCCCAAATGCTAGAATGTCAGATCAGCGTCACTTGCTTTGACAGCCGTTGGCGTACATCGCCATGGCAACGGAGTGTGGTACGGACCACTGAGCGGCATATTGATCTGGAGGCGGAGTGGAGTCACCGTGGGGCGAGTTTGAGCCAGAGTTGAATGGACAAGCGCACCCGCGTCGTCATCAGGCAGCCGCCAGCTGATGAAGACTCCGGGGCGAAAGGGGCGGTTCAAATAAACGAGCGCAGCCGCGACGATCACGCACAGAGCTAAACAAACAAACCGTCGCTTCTCCATGCAAGAAAA
Organism: Echeneis naucrates; assembly: GCF_900963305.1. Lineage (NCBI taxonomy): Eukaryota > Metazoa > Chordata > Actinopteri > Carangiformes > Echeneidae > Echeneis > Echeneis naucrates. Next base: position 10,539,264 of record NC_042512.1, on the reverse strand, counting down.
AAAAAAAAATCCTCCTAAATATCTTTAATATTGTCGTTAATCAGATTGAGAATCAAACGGATTAAAAAAGTAAACATGGCACGGTGACTCCACTGGCAAAAAGAAGTATTGAAATCTATGTGAAAATGGCGCCATTTGTCACCTGCTTCATTACATTAATGGGTTTATGGTCGCAGTCTGTGCTTCGCCAATACAACTCAGTGTTTGACAGAATCGGAGCTGGTTTGTTAGCAATCTAAAAGAAATAAAGGTGAGGAAAAATAAAGCCAAAAGAAGTATGGCAGGTGAATTAATTCGATTTACTGTTTTACCTTGTTTTGTTACTTTCTCAGCTGAAATATTTTAGTGCAATATAGAAGGGGCATATTTTATCTTGAGCTATTCTCTATTGCCGTACAAACCGACTGCCGGTTTACACAAAAAGAATAACGAGATGAATTAAAAAAAAAATTAAAAAAAAAAATATGTATTTATTAAGGGCCTTTCGGAAGAGGAAGAAGTGTCTCAGTGTAACGGTGGGAAGTGCTCCTGGGGTTCTGTGTTCAATTGCCAGTGATATGCACATTTAAAAAGGAAAAAAAGGAGTGAGTGAGGAAAGTCGGGCCAGATATGAACCTGGTGGACGGACTCAATGCTGAAAGCCTGCGAAATGACAACACGTCCGAGACTCGTTTCACGTTTGATAGAATGGGAAACAATATGGAGGAGGTTTATTTCGCAGTATTGGTGATTTATGGATGCTTTCGGGGGGGGTTTCTTTCCCTCCCCGTGTAGTTGGTGCGACTTCTCTCTGAGACTTTATGGGTTCTCTGTTGACGGCCTCTCCATTTTCATTCTCATCACCTGTAATGCAACGAAGGGCACCCCATATCATGGGGGAATTTTCTCACTAATATCTGGACGCTAAGACATAAATCAATTGCTGGGTGGTGTGGGGGTGGGGGCAAATTGCTTTTTGATTAAGATTATCAGGCCGCCTAATGAAGAAGGCTCTCTGTATATCCCTCTTCCTCCATAGCATTATCGGCAGGGGAAGTTCAAATCTATTAGAACGGAGAGCTCTCGTTCCGAGGATGCGGCACGATTAGTGGGTAACACGTGAAACTCCGGACGTGAGGGATGAGACAAGAGAGGCATTACAGACGGATGGGAGGCGGAGGGGGCGTATTGATCGCGCCCCCAAAACTCATCAGGCCCTTCCAAGAAAACGTCCGATGGATCTGACAGCCGGTCCACTCAGCCCTCATGGGTGTCTAATGACAAATCTACCGCTATATGTCATATAACCGTGGGGCGGGCTGTGGCATTTGTCAGGAACCTCCCCTTCCCTCCGCTACACTCGTAGAATTCAAATATAGTCCTGGTGAGGCTTGGGATCCAACAGCAAAAGAGAGAAAAGAAAAAAAAATAAGGTCAAGAGAGTCGCCAACAAATAGGAAAACCTTTAAATTCT